>NC_080801.1:2727500-3085000 GCF_028018385.1 Neofelis nebulosa
CATAATCAGTAAGGAAATCGAATTAGTAATAAGAAAATCTGCCAAAAAAACACGATTCCAGGGCCAGATGCTTTTCCAGAGGAATTCTACCAAACACTTAAAGAAGAGTTAACACCTATTCTCTTGAAACTGTTCCAAAAAAAACCAGAAATGGACAGAAAACTTCCAAACTCTTTCTATGAAGCCAGCATTACCTTGATTCCAAAACCAGACAGAGACTCCACTAACAAAGAGAACTATAGACCAAATTCCCTGATGAACATGGATGCAAAGTTCCTCAACAAGGTATTAGCCAACCCGATCCAACAATATTAAAAAAAAAAAAAATTATTCACCACAACCAAGTGTGATTTATACCTGGGATGCAAGGCTGGTTCAATATCCACAAAATAATTAACGTGATTCATCACATCAATAAAAGAAAGGACAAGAACCATATGATCTTCTCAATAGGTGCAGAGAAAGCATTTGAATAAATACAGCAACGTTTCTTGATAAAAGCTCTCAAGAAAGTAGGGATAGAAGGAGCCTAACTCGAGATCATAAAAGCCATATTGAACGACCCAACGCTAATATCATCCTCAAGAGGGAAAAAATGAGAACTTTTCCCCTAAAGTCAGGTACAAGACAGAGATGTTCACTATCTCCACTATTATTCATCATAGAATTACCTGGAAGTCTTAGCCTCTGCAATCAGGCAACACAAAGAAATAAAAGGCATCCAAATCAGCCAGGAGGAGGTCAAACTTTCACTCTTCACAGATGACATGATACTCGATATGGAAAACCCAAAAGATTCTGGTCTTCTGGACCAGAGAGGGGAGGCATTCCTGAGCAACTTCCAGATGAGAGAGAGGGAGGGCTCTCCTGACTGACATCTGGGCGAGAGAGAGGGATTTTCTTGCCTGACTTCTGGATGAGAGATGGGAGGTTCTCCTGAATGACTTCTGAACGAGAGAGGGGAAATTCTGCTGACTGACTTCTGGACCAGAGACTGGAGGTTCTGGTGACCAACTTCCAGATGAGAGAGAGGGGAGATTCTCCTGGCTGACATCTGGACCAGAGACCGGAGGTTCTGCTGACCGACTTCCGGATGAGTGACAGGGATGTTCCCCTGATTGACAAGATTCTCTCTGGATGAGAGAATGGAGGTTCTCCTGACTTACTTCTGGACCACAGAGTGGAGGCTCTCTTGGAGGAGAGACAGGGGTGATTCTCCTGACTGACTTCCAGGCGAGAGAGAGGGGAGGTTCTCCTGACTGATTTCTTGACCAGACAGGGGAGGTTTTCCTGTCTTACTTCTGGACAAGAGAGAGGAGAGGTTCTCCTGAATGACTTCTGGACCAGAGAGGGGAGGTTCTTGAACGAGAGAGAGGGGAGGTTCTCCTGAATGACTTCCCAACGAGAGAGAGGGGAGGTTCTCTAACTGACTTCTGGAGGAGAGAGGAGAGGGTCTGCTGACTGACTTCCGGACAAGAGAGGGGAGGTTCTCCTGACTGATTTCTTGACCAGACAGGGGAGGTTCTCCTGTCTTACTTCTGGACAAGAGAGACAAGAGGTTCTCCTGAATGACTTCTGGACCAGAGAGGGGAGGTTCTTGAACGAGAGAGAGGGGAGGTTCTCCTGAATGACTTCCCAACGAGAGCGAGGGGAGGTTCTCTAACTGACTTCTGGAGGAGAGAGGGGAGGGTCTGCTGACTGACTTCCGGACAAGAGAGGGGAGGTTCTCCTGACTGACTTCTGGATGAGAGAGGGGAGGTTCTCCTGAGTGACTTATGGACGAGAGACTGGAGCTTCTCCTGACTGACTTGTGGACCAGAGATGGGATGTTCTGCTGACCGACTTGCGGATGACAGAGTGGGGAGGTTCTCCTGAGTGACTTCTGGACGACAGAGGAGAGGCTCTCCTGACTGACTTCTGGACCAGAGAGTACAGGTTCTGCTGACAGTCTTCCAGATGAGAGAGAGGGAATATTCTCCTGACTGATTTCTGGACCAGTGCCGGGATGTTCTGCTGTCTTAATTCTGGACAGAGATGGGAGGGTTTCCTGACTGACTTCTGGATGAGAGAGGGGAGGTTCTCCTGATCGACTTCCAGATGTGAGAGAGGGGAGGTGGTCCTGAATGACTTCTGGATGAGAGAGGGGAGTTTCTGCTGACTGACTTTTGGATGAGAGAGAGGGGAGGTTTTCCTTACTGACTTCTGGACCAGAGAGAGGAGGGTCTTGAACAAGACGGAGGGGAGGTTCTCCTGACTGACTTCTGCATGAGAGAGGGGAGGTTCTGCTGACCGACTTCTCGATGAGGGGGGGTGGTTCTGGTAGGAGACAGAGGGGTGATTCTCAGGACTGACTTCCAGGCGAGAGAGGGGGGACGTTCTCTTGACTGATTTCTGGACCAGACAGGGGAGGTTCTCCTGTCTTACTTCTGGACGAGAGGGAGGGGAGCTTCTTCTTAATGAATTCTGCGCCAGAGATGGGAGGTTCTCCTGACCAACTTCCAGATGAGAGAGAGAATGGTGGTTCTCCAGACTGACTTCTGGATAAGAGAGAGTGGAGGTTTTCCTGCCTGACTTCTGGTTGAGAGATGGGAGATTCTCCTGACTGACATCTGGACCACAGAGTGGAGGTTCTGCTGACTGACTTCTGGATGAGAGAGAGGAGAGATTCTCCTGACTGACTTCTGGATGAGAGAGGGGAGGTTTTCCTGACTGACTTTTGGACGGGAGCAAGCGGAGGTTTTCCTGACTGGTTTCTCAACCAGAGAGTGGAGGTTCTTGAATGAGAGACACTGGAGGTTCTCCTGAATGATTTCTGGATGAGAGAGGGGAGGTTCTGCTGACCACAGTCCAGATGAGAGAGAGGGGAGGTTCTCCTGACTGACTTCTGGACGAGAGAGGGGAGGTTCTCCTGACTGACTTCTGGACGAGAGAGGGGAAGTTCTCCTGAGTGACTTCTGGGTGAGAGACTGGAGTTTCTCCTGACTGACTTCCGGGCCAGAGAGTGGACAATCTTGATTGAGTGAGAGAGATGGGAGTTTCTCCTGACTGACTTCTGGACAAGAGAGTGGAAGTTCTCATGAATGACAGAGAAGGGAGGTTTTGCTGACTGACTTCTGGACAGCAGAGAGGAGAGGTTCTCCTGAGTGACTTCTGGACCAGAGAGGGGAGGTTCTTGAACAAGAGAGAGGGGAGGTTTTCCTGACTGACTTCTGGATGAGAGAGAGGGGAGGTTCTCTTGGCTGATTTCTGGACCAGACACGGAGGGTTCTCCTGTCTAACTTCTGGACGAGAGAGAGGGTAGGTCTCCTGATTGATTTCTGTATCAGAGAGGGGAGGTTCTCCTGACTGACTTCTGGATGAGAGAGGGGAGGTTCTCCTGACGGACTTCCGAATGAGAGACAGGGGAGTTTTCCCTGAATGACTTCTGGACCAGAGAGGGGAGGTTCTTGAACGAGAGAGAGGGGAAGTTCTCCTGAATGACTTTTGGACGAGAGAGAGGGGAGTTTCCCCCGACAGACTTCCAGATAAGAGACAGCGGAGGTTCTTCTGACTGACTTCCGACCAGAGAGTGGAGGTTCTCCTGACCGATGTAGGATGAGAGAGACAGGACATTTTCCTGACTGACTTCGAGGCGAGAGAGAGGGGAAGTTCTCCTGACTGATTTCCGGACCAGACAGAGAGTTTCTCCTGTCTTACTTGTGGATGAGGGAGAAGGGAGGTTCTCCTGAATGTCTTCCGGACCAGAGAGGGAAGGTTCTTGAATGAGAGAGAGGGGAGGCTCTCCTGAATGACCTCCAGACGAGAGAGACGGATGTTCTCCTGACTGACTTCTGGACCAGAGAGTGGATGTTCTGCTGACCGACTTCCAGATGAGAGAGAGGGGAGGTTCTCCTGACTGACTTCTGGATGAGAGAGGGGAGGTACTCCTGACTGAATTCTGGATCAGAGAGTGGAGGTTCTCTTGCAGGAGAGAGAGGGGAGATTCTCCTGACTGACATCCAGGAGAGAGAGAGGGGAGGTTCTCCTGACTGATTTCTTGACGGGACAGGGGAGGTTCTCCTGTCTTACTTCTGGATGAGAGAGTGGGGAGTTTCTCCTGACTGACTTCTGGACCAGAGAGGGGAGGGTCTCCTGACCGACTTCCAGATGAGAGAGAGGGGAGCTTCTCCTGACTGACTTCCAGAGTTGAAACCAGGCAGGTGCTCCGCATGGCTATGTCAGCGCGAGGAAGCATCTTTACATTTGAAGGTGCTTGGGGAATGATGGCAACTGGGAAGTGCCAACTACCTCTTCTCAGGTGTAACAACAGTGGTTGTAGTATTTGCTCCTTTCAACTACAGGCTGACTTCACTGATAGCAGATTCAGACAAATTGTGCCCAGCCAGCTCCAGGGGGCTGGTGTGAGCAGGACTCTGTCAGGATGGTCAGCAGGTGTGAGCAGGTGACCCACTGGGATGGTCAGCAGTTCTGAGCAGGTGCCCTGACAGGAGGGTCAGCAGGTAGCATGTTGCAAGGGCCTGGCAAGGACAGTGTAGGTGAGCAGTGTTCCGGGGATTATTGCCGGGGTCCTGTCTTTCAAATGGGATGGATGTTGCAACTGCTCACAGACACACCTCAAGGGGAATTACAGGGGATTTGGAAAAAGTTTTAGGGACGAGCAGTCCCAGAGGGTCTCAGGGCCTGAGTGGACAGTCTGTCAGCCCAGGTCATGTGTCAATGCTTTCAGGAGGTCAGTACTTACTGGGGACACCCTGGTTCTGTGTTTAGAGGATGGGTCAGGGGCACAGTGGGAGATGCCAGCTGCAGATCAGAGGAGGGGGCTGGACTGGAGAAAATCATGTGAGAATCACACATTCCTGTGCGGCTGAGGCCAGGGCCTGGGTGAGGTTCCAGAGCAACAGTGAGGATGTCACCCATGAGGGAGTGAGGCCCACCATCTCTCTGTCTCTCACTCCACTCTTCTCTCTGTTTCTGTCTCCCCCCTGTCTCTCCATGTCTCTGTCTTCTGCCTCTCTCTCTCTCTTTTGTTTCCCTCTGTCTCTCCTCTCTCTCCCCTCTTTTGTCTCTGATGAATGCCATGGCTGCCAGCTGGGTAGAAGAGACTATGCCTTAACAGCAGGCTGAGGAGCAGCGGGAAGGACACTGGAGACTGTAGCCAGGGGAGGAGTGTTTCTGGAAGGAAGTCGGTGCTGGGAGGTCCAGCAAGGGTATGGAGGATGGCGGTTGGGTGTGGGCGGGTGGAGGCCTGAGGAGACCCTGGGGAGGTTCCCGGGCCAGCTGAGGGGTAGGAGCAGTTTGGAGTGGATGCAGCAGTGGATGATCTGAGAAGCTGGTCTGGCGCCCTCAGATGCCTCCAGAGTCTGTAGCTGGGGGAGCACTCGAGAGAAGTGGAAGGAGTTTTCAAAGGGAAGTACTGAAGCTGCATACAGGTGGATGCAGCCAAGAGGGGGGTTTAAATGTGTGTGTGTGTGTGTGTGTGTGTGTGTGTGTGTGTGTGAGAGAGAGAGAGAGAGAGAGAGAGAGAGAGAGAGAGAGAGAGAGAAGGAGAGAGAGAGAAGGGAAACAACAGAGTAACGACCTCTGAATGTCACTCTCCCACTAAGAAAAGATGGCCGAAATGGACAGAAGAAGCTTTTCCACAACTCTAGAAATTAATCAAAGTCTTCCAGGAACATAAGTTTTTCTGTGTTCTGATTTTCCGTTGTTGTTTCAAGGAAAAGCTGTTGAATTTTGTTAAGAATGGTGAGAATTCTGACTTTCCCCATATCGCTTCTGCTCTGCAACTCTGGGTGACCTTGAGCACCAGCAGTGCCACCCAAGGGGTGAACAGAGCCGGGGCTCGCCGAAACCTCCTCCTCAGACCACTGCCCTCACTTTATGTGTCCTGCAGTTGCTTGGACGCCTCTGTCTATGAGGCTGTCTGTTTGCCTTGACTGGAGCTCACCTGGCGTGAAGTCAAGGAGGGGCAGGTGACAGACAGAGAGCCGGCCACTCAGTGATGGAGCACAAGAGCATTTCAGGTGGAGGGCACAGGTGCAGGCCCTGAGGCTGGAGTGAAGCTGGTTGGGAGCCCAGAAGGAAGATCGGGGGTGGGGCAGGTGGGGGAGTGCCAGAGAGGAGGGCTGGGGACCCTGGATCTCACCCCATGGGCACTGACGAATTCTGGCTGCGTTTTGAGTTGGGGAAACCGCTCTGAGGTGGGGTGTTACTTTGTCTTTGAGCCACGATTCCCGCTGGGAATAGAGACTGCCTCTTACATCCTCAAGACAGAATCCTGCCATCTGTCACAGGTCCTGTCGTAGGGGCACTTAGGGAAAGAAAGAAGGAAGTTAGGAAGTTAGGAAGGAAGGAAGGAAGGAAGGAAGGAAGGAAGGAAGGAAGGAAGGAAGGAAGGAAGGAAGGAAGGAAGGAAGGAAGGAAGGAAGGAAGGAAAGCTAGCCGGGTGGCCGAAGCTCACGCTGTTGCGCCTCTGCCCTTAGCATGCTGGAGGGGGTGCTCTGATTTGGGATTTGAGGCCTTTCCTGACTGTTTAGTTTAGCATCTGTGCCTCTTGGGCCTGACATGCTTCTAAATTCAATACCCTCTTCCTCTCATATTTTATGCCAAATTTCTTTACCTTGGAAATTCTAGATCCTTTCTTCAGGGAAAAAAAATGCATGTTTTTGATGCCATAAAATATAATTTGCTGGGAGTTACAGATAGCTTTTCCATTTAATCATTATTCATTTGATCAGTTTTCCATTTCTTCTATCAATTTTATACGACTGCGTTTCTCTCGGTTGTTAATTAGAGCCAGTCTGTATTCCAGGCATTCCTGGAGTCAGAACGCACAGGTTCGTTGTTTGCAAAGTTGAATGGGAGTTGCCAGCCTGTGTCTGCCCCCAGCATGCCCCAGTATGCCCCAGTATGCACAGTACACTCTGCATTTGCACATTCTCAGAAGGCACCATATGTCCCCATATCTGGCTGGGGAAGCCGTTGGTGGCAGTGATGGTCCTCACATGGTGATGATCTCTTTACTGAGTCTGTTAAATAATGTAGTCACTGTTATTAATTCTCCGTCCATCTATGCAGGAGAAAATACCTGAACAGGCATATGGTTGACTTAAAAAAAATAATGTTTATTTATTTTTAGAGAGAGAAAGAGAGAGACAGAGCGTAAGTGGGCGGGGCGCTAAGAGGGAAACACAGAATAGAAGCAGGACCCAGGCTCTGAGCTGTCAGCACAGAGCCTGACACGAATCTCAAACCCATAAACCATGAGATCATGACCTGAGCTGAAGTCAGACACTTAATCAAGCGAGTCACCCAGGCGCCCCCATACGGTTGACTTTTTAATGACTGCAAAATTCCTTTTTTTTTCTTTTAGGAAATTTACTGTCAAATTGGTTTCCATGCAACACCCAGTGATCATCCCAACAGGTGGTCTCCTCAATGCCCATCACCCACCTTCCTCTCCCCCCCCCACCCCCATCAACCCTCAGTTTATTCTAAGTTTTTAAGAGCCTCTTATAAGGGTTTGGTTCTCTCCCTCTTTTTTTTTTCCTTCCCCTCCCCCATGGTCTTCTGTTAAGTTTCTCTGGATCCACATATGAGTGAAAACATATGATATCTGTCTTTCTCTGCCTGACTTATTTCACTTAACATAATACCCTCCAGTTCCATCCACGTTGCTACAAAAGGCAAGATTTCTCATTGCCAAGTAGTATTCCATTGTGTATATAAACCACAATGTCTTTATCCATTCATCAGTCAATGGACATTTAGGTTCCTTCCATAATTTGGTTATTGTTGAAAGTGCTGCTATAAACATTGGGATACAAGGGTCCCTATGCATCAGCACTCCTGTATCCCTTGGGTAAATTCCTAGTAGTGCTCTTGCTAGGTTGTAGGGTAGTTCTATTTTTGTTTTTTTGAGGAACCTCCACACTGTTTTCCAGAGCAGATGCACCAGTTTGCATTCCCACCAGCAGTGTGAGAGGGTTCCTGTTTCTCCACATCCTCGCCAGCATCTAGAGTCTCCTGATTTGTTCATTTTAGCCACCTTGACCAGCGTGAGGTGATATATCAGTGTGGTTTTGATTTGTACTTCCCTGATGAGGAGTGATGCGGAGCATCTTTTCATGTGCCTGTTGGCCATCTGGATGTCTTCTTTCAGAAAGTGTCTATTCATGTCTTCTGCCCATTTCTTCACTGGTTTATTTATTTTTTGGGTGTGGAGTTTGGTGAGTTCTTCATAGATTTTGGATACTAGCCCTTTCGATATGTGATTTGCAAATATCTTTTCCCATTCTGTCGGTTGCCTTTTAGTTTTGTTGATTGTTTCCTTTGCAGTGCAGAAGCTTTTTATCTTGATGAGGTCCCAATAGTTCATTTTTGCTTTTAATCCCCTCGCTTTTGGAGATGTGTCAAGTAAGAAATTGCTGCAGCTGAGGTCAGAGAGGTTTTCTCCTGCTTTCTCCTCTAGGGATTGACGGTTTGCTGTCTCACATTCAGGTCCTTTATCCATTTTGAGTTTATTTTTGTGAATGGTGTAAGAAAATGGCCTCGTTTCATTCTTTTGCATGTTGCTGTCCAGTTCTCCCAGCACCCTTTGTTAAAGAGATTATCTTTTTTCCATTGGATATTCTTTCCTGCTTTGTCAAAGGTTACTTGGCCGTACTTGTGTGGGTCCAATTCTGGAGTCTCTATTCTATTCCATTGGTCTATGTGTCTGTTTTTGTGCCAATACTATGCTGTCTTGACGATTACAACTTTGTAGTAAAGGCCAAAGTCTGGCATTGTGATGTCTCCTACTTTGGTCTTGTTCTTCAATATTACTTTGGCTATTTGAAGTCTTTTGTGGTTCCATATGAATTTTAGGATTGATTGTTCTAGCTTCTAGAAGAATGCTGGTGCAATTTTGATTGGGATTGCGTTGAACGTGTAGATTGATTTGGGTAGTATTGACATTTTAGCAGTACTTACTCTTCCAATCCATGAGCATGGAATGTTTTTCCATTTGTTTTTGTTTTTTTTTTTCCATTTCCTTCATAAGCTTTCTATAGTTTTTAGTGTACAGATCCTTTACATCTTTGGTTAGGCTTATTCCTCAGTATTTTATGATTCTTGATGATGATTGAAAAATTCCTGATGTCACATGAAAGATTCTGGATGTGTGCACATTAAGACTGATTTTCTGCTAACTACCAAACCTAGTTCAAATCCCCTCCTGGGGGACCTTTACTACGTGGCTGTGTATTTAAGAAAAGGGGACAGTTCACAGAGCAGGCACAGAGCTGCAATGCATACTTAATGGCTTGTTCCAACGAGTAAATTAAGCCTGGAACTGTCAGTGTATTAAACTTAGCAGAGCAGGTCCTGAGTATTAGGGAGAGACATTTCTGAGAGAGAGGGTTCATTCTTTCACATTGACTCAATAGTAAAATAAAGTGAACTCTGACAATGTGATTTAGCAAAGACTCTAAAACATAACATGTTGGAGTGGCTGTGTATCAAAAGTTATTTTTCTGTTCTATTACCTTTAATGAATAGCTTAGATCACCAAGTATATTCACAGAGCTATGGCCCAGTACATTTTTGATAAGGAGAAAAAAAGTACCCTGGGTTTTGGTGTAATTTTATATATGCCGACGTTGCGTGCTCAGTGTCCTGTGTGTGCAGAAGTGCCTGTCCCCGTGCACAGTGTCCGTGTTTGTTTACACACAGGGGCACGTGAAGATTTTACCTGTGGGGCTTCAACTGAATCCGGATAGGTTTGATAATAAAGAGCTTTATTGTGTTTTTCATCTTAAATAAATAGAGGCGCACAAAACCCTTTCTTGGAAATTCACTAAAGGGAAACACGTCATCAAATTAGTCCCCACAAGGCCAGCTGTGAGGTGAAGTGGTGAATCTATCTCAGATGAGTCATGCTCTGTGAAAATGCCTCAGATTATTTAGCCCATGGCCTTGAAAGGACTAAGTGTCTCCCAATGCATAGTTTCAAGCAGAGTTCAAACCACCCATTCCTTATTTTCAGAGTTCAGGTGGGAAGTTTCCACTTGCCTTCTGGGCTGAGTCTCTTCTCCCCTTCCAGCAGCGTCTTCAGCTGCTGGGTGGGGAAGACAGTCCGTCTGCCCCCCGAGGCTGGGTCGGCCAGTGTCTCCTCTGCTATAGGACCCCATCCTGTACCGGGGACCACTACCTGGGTAGAGAATCCTGGACAGGAATACTCTCCGAGGGGGTTGTGGTAAAGCCCTCTCCCCCACCCGCCGCAGGCTTCTGCCTGGTGTGGGTCAGCGTGCCTCAGCTGGGACCACGCTTTGCTGACGCCACGGTCACTGGAGGCGCCCCCGCCACCACCCCTCTGGCCTTTCTTCAAGCTGCCCACCCCTCAGGGCTTTTGCTCTGACTGCACCTTTTAGCTGGAACACCCCCAGCCTGGTTGCCTTCTCCACATTCCTCTAAGACTTTTTTACCTTCTGAATCTATGACCATTCATTCATTCATTCATTCATTCATTCATTCATTCATATACTTATAACGTTTATTTTTGAGAGAGAGAGAGACAGAGAGAGAGAGAGAGCACTAGCAGGGAAGGGCAGAGAGAGAGGGAGGCACAGAATTGGAAGCAAGCTCCAGGCTCTGAGCTGACAGCACACAGCCTGATGCGGGTCTTGAACTCAGAAACCATGAGATTATGAACTAACCTGAAGTCACACAACTGATTGAGCCACCCAGGTACCCCGACACATATTTTTTAAAGTTTATTTATTTTGACAGAGAGGGAGAGAGCAAGAGCGAGCAATCAGAGTGCACATGAGTGGGGATGAGGCAGAGAGGGGGAAACCCAAGCAGGCTCCACGCTGTCAGTGCAGAGCCCCACACAGAGCTCGAACCCATGAACCGTGAGATCACAACCTGAGCCAATATCAGGAGCTGGACTCCCAACCGACTGAGCCACCCAGGCATCCCACGCCCAACCCATTTTTTTGATGACTTCCTCTGGATGGGAGGCACCAGGTATAGGTGTGTCTCTGAACGAGCCATATGGGGGACTCATGTTCTAAGCAGGGGAGACAGTATACGTTTCATGGATGAGGACAGGCATCACACACAATCTGTCCTGTGCTTGGCACAAGCCAGGCGACACATGGGTTCAGGGGCCCTCATTCGGGCTGTCATAGGCATTTGTCATGGTGTGCACCACGCTGTATGAGAAAAGACCTTTTCCACTCCACTGTAAGTTCTGCAACTTACAGTGAGTAAGTTCTGCTGTTTTGATCTTTTTATACATAGCATGGTGCCTTCTTGGCGGCTTCTAGAAAATACTTTCAGTAATCCATCCCACAAATATTTACTGAGCTCCTGCTGTGCAGCTTGCCTCATTCTAGGTACCAGAGATGGAGATAGGTGAGGCTGCCACCCCCTGGGGAATGAGGGGAAGAAAGGAGGCTCAGTCAACTAGTGCACCTGGGACCCACCATCTCCAGAGTCTCTGATCAGGCAGGCGTGCCACGGGGTTTGAGAGTGTGCATTTGCAGCAAACCCTGGAGCTGCTTCTGCCGGTGCATAAGACACTCTGAGGAGGGGACGTGGAAATTGAGGCCTGGAGGAGAGGAAGGGGGCAGAGTATTTCAGGGAGGGGCATCGAGGGCAAAGTCCCCGAGGTAGGAACAACCCGATCATAACACCAGGGGCCCTGAGCCTGGCGTCCAGTGAGAGGGGAGGAGGGACGTGACACACTGGGGATTTGGTGTCAGGTAGGTCCCCCAACCTGGGGCTACTGAGCTCAGCAAGGAGCTGAGATTTTTGCAACAGCAGTGAGAAAGTGCTGTGGCCTGTTAAGCAGGGAGTGGCATCAGCTGATGTACATGACGGTAAACAGTGGCTTCAAGCAACACTGTTCTTCCCAGCTCCGGACTCACCTGTGGTCTCACGGGGCTGAAGTCATGATGCCCACACGCCGCATTCGTCTTGGAGGCTCCCAGGGAGACTCCCACCTCCTGGCCTCTTCCAGCCGCTAGCGGACCTCATGGGCTGGAGTCCGCCTGCTCGGTGGTTAAGACCCATGACGGTGCACCCGTCAGTCTTTCTCTGCTCCCTTTCCCACCTTCAGGGCTGACCCACTTGGGTGACCCATGGTACTCTCCATATCCTGCGGTCCACAGACGAGCCATCTTTGTGGGGAGCACTGTTCTGCCCGCACATCTGGTTTACGTTTAAAGTGAACACTGTGGATACAGTTCAGAGGTGGCAGCACAAGGGTCCCAAACTGGTCCAGGCATGGAATGGGCGGGCAAGGGTGCCATGAACTGAAGGACGAGGAAGATGAGGGTCAGAGTCAAGTCTGTTCAACCTAGCTCACTTACCAGTATACACACTGGGCTTTAGAAGCACATAAACTTTATTTTTTGAACCAGAAGATGAATCTTGGGCTCTAGTGTCTTAAGGAAATCCATCACTCTGTGGGCTGGCCCTGATTGACCTGTGGGACAAAAGGAATCTGCATCAATTCTGGAATGTTTCATAAAGAGAAAAAAGATGTTGGAAGACTGTGCTTGAAAGGAAGTGTGGACTTCTGGGATGGGCACAGGCTGACCTGAGTTTGAATCCAAGTTGGACACTTACTAGTTGAGATATTCCAAGAACTTGGCTGACTTCCCTGACTGCTTCATCTGGAAATATGCCCTGAGAAATCAACCTGTGGGGTTGTCTAAGACTGGGCATGCTGTACGTAAATGCCTGACAGCTCCTGAGAGTTCATTCTTACACTCTTCTGGTCTCTGTTGAGTTCTAATGAGTTGGAAATCATTTGTTCTGACATTAGTACTCTGAGGCAACGACTTTTTCAGGGTGCTATACAATTACTGATCCAATTGATATGCCCTATGAAGGCTCCTCAAAGCAGCCAATAATTAAAAAATTAAGCTTTGTAAAAAAGTTCAGCATCCTTAAAAATATTTGTATTATTCGCTCTTCTTTATAGGCCAGCAGGTGTTAAGAAAAGTTTTACTTTAAAAAAAATTTAACTTTTTTTTTTTTATTTTTTGAGAGAGATAGAGAGAGAAAGAGAGAGAGAGAGAGAGACGGTGAGTGGGGAAGGGACAGAGAAAGAGGGAGACACAGAATCTGAAGCAGGCTCTAGGCTCTGAGCTGTCAGCACAGAGCCCAATTTGGGGCTGGAACTCATGGACCATGAGATCATGACCTGAGCCAAAGTCAGACATTCACCCGACTGAGCCACCCAGGTGCCCCAAGTTTTTCTCTTCTTTTTTTTTTTTTAATGTTTATTTTGAGACAGAGAGAGAGAGAGAGAGAGAGAGAGAGAGAGAGAGAGAGAGAGAGAGAGAGAGAAAGGGAGAGAGACAGAGAGAGAAAGGGAAAGAGAGACAGAGAGAGAGCGCGCAGTAGAGGTGCAGAGAGAGAGGAAGAGAAAATCCCAAGCAGGTTCTGCATTGTCAGCACAGAGCCCTACATGGGGCTTGAACCTTGGGATCTCACGAACCCTGAGATCATGAACTGAGCCAAAATCAAGGGTCAGATGCTTAACTGACTGAGTCACCCAGGTGCCCCCCTGAAAAGTTTTTCTAATGAAAAATTTGGGAATCTCTGTGAAAGTCCAGCAGCCCTCTTTGAGAGGTAGGAAACGTTATGTACAAAAACAATACATCATCTGATGTTTTCCAAACTGCCTTACTTCTCTCCTCCCGTGTTCTCATCTCTGTGTACTCTCCCATCTGGCGATGCGCACAAGTACTCATCAAAAGTCAAAGCCATATTTGGGGCGCCTGGGTGGCGCAGTCGGTTAAGCGTCCGACTTCAGCCAGGTCACGATCTCGCGGTCCGTGAGTTCGAGCCCCGCGTCAGGCTCTGGGCTGATGGCTCGGAGCCTGGAGCCTGTTTCCGATTCTGTGTCTCTCTCTCTCTCTGCCCCTCCCCCGTTCATGCTCTGTCTCTCTCTGTCCCAAAAATAAATAAAAAACGTTAAAAAAAATTAAAAAAAAAAAAGTCAAAGCCATATTAATATGTTTGTTTTCTCAGACTGTTGGCAGTGAGTGAACAATTAGCAGGTCTGATTATGGTTTTAAATTCAGTCCCGCCTCCTAGTTGCCAAACATGACAGGCTTCACGACCTGCAGACACTGTGAGTTTATTTTTCATTTGTATTCATGACACTTGTGATCTGAAATGGCCATTTTCATGTGTCCCCACTCCTCTTTGCAACAAATGAGTGGAGTCAGGTGCTTCTGGCCCGAGGTCTCATTTGTTGTGCCAAATGTGACCTGGATGCCAAGTTCCGTCTCATCATTGGCCTTTATAGCACATTGGACATAAAGAGACCCTGACAGCCCTTATCTGAGGTCTGGGAAGGGGCCAGCAGTGCAGTACCACGGACAGCTGCCTGAACGCGCCTCCTGACACTTTATGTCTGGGGATGCAGTGACCACAGGCTGTCCCTCCCACACAATGGTTGCTGATGAGAGGGGACAGCTCACAGGCTCTACTCCAGCACTGGCGTATTGATGAGATGATTCTTGGTTTTGGCAGGGTTTGGGGCCAAGGAATTTCAAATACCTTTACTTTCATTGTGATTATTGATGCAGAATCTTCAGGTTGCTGAGTGTAGCATTTAAAAAAAAATTAATGTTTATTTATTTTTGAGAGAGAGACAGAGAGCAAGTGGGGGAGGGGCAGAGAGAGAGGGAGACACAGAATCTGAAGCAGGCTCCAGGCTCCCAGCTGTCAGCACGGAGCCAGATGTGGGGCTCCAACTCACAAACCGTGAGATGGTGACCTGAGCCGAGGTTGGACGTTAACTGACTGAGCTCCCCAGGCGCCCTAGTGTGGCATTTTTCACCACTATTTAAAAATATTATAAAGGTAATATATACAACATATGACTTTTACAAAGTCAAATGTAGAGAAGAAGGTAGAAGACAGATGCTACACACAGGAGTGGTTTCTACCGTTCTAAGTAGGACCTCAAAGATGGGGAGGATGTAGAAGCCTAAGTTAGGGTTCTCTCCACCCCTTACACTGTGTGCTTGTTTTCTACACTTGACCTTCCACTGTGTACTCATTTTCTACACTTGATCTTAGCCACAAGGCTGAGAAGCAATATAAGTTTATTTTCTAGAAGTAGTATTTTTAGCTGTTAGCTACTTTATTTCTTATGTACCTTTATAGAAATATGTATGCATTTACCACAATGTCATCTATATAATACATCTCTATGGTACTTATAAGGCATCTCCATATGTATGCATATGCACATTTGAGAAGCCTGATTTAGATGAACGTTTCCCATTCTAAATGCACCTTTTTCCTTATCCGATCTTGAATATTTCATATGTACAGAAGAGTACATATACTGGGTGCATTCCTTAAAGAATGGCAATGAGTGGATTCTTTACCCTACTCAGGTAACACAAGGAAGCCCATGAACACCCATCAACTGTACCCCTTCTCCTGTTACCCCAAAGGCTATAATTATTTCTTGGCTTTCCTTTTTTTTTAATTTTTTAAAGAATTTTTTTAACGTTTTATTTTTGAGACAGAGAGAGACACAGCATGAACGGGGGAGGGGCAGAGAGAGAGGGAGACACAGAATCTGAAGCAGGCTCCAGGCTCTGAGCCATCAGCCCAGAGCCCGACGCGGGGCTCGAACTCACGGAGCGCAAGATCGTGACCTGAGCCAAAGTCAGACGTTTAACCGACTGAGCCACCCAGGCGCCCCTCTTTGCTTTTCTTACAATTCATCACATATGCATACATCTCCCCCTACCCCCAAAACTCAACATTTTCTTTTACACACATGGAATCCTCCGTTGTTCTGCAGTTTTCTTTTTTGTGGGTTGAATATTTTTGTGAAATTAATCTCGATTGATGGATAAAGGCAGATATTTGGATTGGAGAAAATATGGGCCAATCAGGGGCGATCGAAGATGCTGACCGGGACGCTGAGAATAAACACGCCCCTGAGGTTCCCATGGCTGATTCTTCAACGCATCTGGTTGGACCAGAACCCCGTGCTGTCCCCACACAGCGCCACCCCTCTGGCCTGGGCCAACAACATCACTCCTGCCTGGGTTATGGCAGCCAGCCATCCTCACTGCGCCCCCTGTACCCATGATCATGTCCCATCAGCCTGCAGAGCAGCGAGGGCCACATTGTATCTCAGCACAGAGCCCGTCTGTGGACTCTCATGTCACCCCAAGCAGAAGTCAGGGTCCCTACAATCCTCTCCACGTCCTGACCACGAGTCTGCTGGACCTCTGCACCATACCCCTCCCTGCCCTGCAGCCTCCAGCTGCCCCCGACACTCCTCCCCAGCCAGCTTCCTGCCAGCTCACTAGTCTCTTCTAAAATGTAAAATGGGGCATCCGGGTGGTTCAGTGGGATAAGTGTCCAACTTTAACTCAGGTCATTCATGATCTCATGGCTGGTGGGTTCGAGCCCCACGTTGGGCACTGGGCTGACAGCTCAGAGCCTGGAGCCTGCTTTGGATTCTGTTTCTCCCTCTCTCTCTGCCCCTCCCCTGCTCCTGCTCTCTTTCTCTCTCTTTCTCTCTCTCTCTCTCAAAAATAAATAAATATTAAATTAATAAATTTTTTTAAAAAAGTGTAACCTTCTGCCGAGGGCTCCTTGAACCATCCTCTAAAGAACTACATCCTACTGCCCTCTCCCCCAGCTCCCTGCCCTGTGGCCAAGGTATGTTTTCAGTACTACTTGTTATCCGCTAACATATCGTGTAACCTAGTCATTTGCACTGTTAATTGTCTTTCATAGCAGAACAGAATCTCCTGGTAGAATATTAGTGGGGAGTTGTGTTTGTTTTATTCTCTGATACATGTCTAGCGTGCAGAAGAACGTGGGGTACGTGGTAGGTACTAAATCAGTCTGTGTTGTATAATTGAAAGGAGGAATAAAATGGGACAGCCAAGTGTGCCCCGGATGTTTGTCTGACTGCGTCGGTGATGTGGGCTGCAGGTAGAGCTGTAGGACAGAGATGGACACATAGCTGGTGCCAGTAGCCTGAGCGAGCTCACCTGGGAATGAGCAGTGGTGCACGAAGAGGATGGAACAGTGACTGTCAGGGTAGGAGGTGTGCCAGGTGAGCGTGAGCCCTGGGGGCGGAGGAAAGAACATGCAGGGTGCCACCCTGGTGACAGTCTGACTGTGAGATTTGGTGATGGGATTCCTCGGGTCTTGCTGGAGGAGGTGATGGGAGTAGGGGATGTGAACGCCCTTCTGTGGGAAGGTTTCAGGGAAAATGGGAGGAACAGAGGTGATGACATTGAGTATGGTACAGCCTCTGAGACCTATTCCATAAAGGGGAGAAGAGAGTGAGGTACCTGCTGTGGGAGAAGGGAGCTTACGTGGTTTGTTCAAGGTGGGAGGTATTTTTGGCACATCTGTGGCCAGAAGGAATTCTGTAGAGAGGAGAGTTGGTAACGAAAGACAAGATGACCGTGATTGAGAGGTGTCCTTGAAGTTGTGAGGGGCCCAGGGCTCTGGTGTCCACACAGGGTCCCCAGCCTCTGCAGGGCACACGGGTGTGTGTTTGCAGGAGTGAGCAGGCGGAGGAGACATGGGGACATGGGTGCCAGGCGAACGATGGCTGGGAGGACCTGTGTCTCTTTCTTGTTGCTTCTGTCTCCCTTGGTGATCTGGGAGGGAAGGCCGTCATGGGGAGAGGGGAGGCCAGCAGCCCCCGGCCCTTGCAAGATGGGTGGCCTTGAGTCCTGGAGCGACCTGGACACATGTCTGTGCTGGCCTACTGCCACGGTCAGCTGGGTGGGTGCAGGCACACATAGGCAGAGCATTTGGGTTAATCAGGGCAGGGTCTTCTGGGGACATAGGCCATGTGGGCAGAGGCCAAGGGGGTTGACTGCTCAGGAGGGATCAAGCTGCATGAGGAAGGAAGGCGAGGGACCCCAGACAGGTCCCCAGATCTGCATCTCAGAGACTCTCAGAAATGGCTGGGGTTTGGCTGTAAAATGACCAGAGTGGGTGAGTCGCTCTGATACGTGTCTAAATACATGTGGTGTTTTGAGAGTGCTGTGCTCGACGTGATTGTATGGAGGTGGTGTGTCTTCACCAGCCACAGGGTCACGAGAGAGCCATGGGGATGGGTGACTGAGGCATGGAGGGTGAGGTTACTGGAAGAGAGAAGCCAGGAGCTATACTCAGTGTCTTCATAAATGCTGTGGCTTGAGCATGTTGAGGGCAGAGGTTGGCTGGCTACTGGGACAGGCATCCATTTTCTGAGGTTACTTTTATGGGGAATTAGGATGTTGGCTGAAGGAGTTGGGGAGTGCTTGTATGTCCTTGTGTCGGAGGTGAACAGAGAGCATATGAGAGTCACAGAGCGACAGTGACAATGACGATGGTGTTACTCACTGTTCTTAGTCACTTAAAAGCATGGGTTTGGTACGTTTTTCGTGACAACCTGAGGAGGAGGGCGCTGTATTACCCACATGTTGCAGACAGTGAAACTCTGGCACAGAGGGTTTACATCACCGGCTTGAGATTGAATAGCTCATCAGAAATGGAACTAAGTCCACACCGCAGAGATCAGATTTCAGAGCCCATGTTCTCATGACTTGGCGTCCGTGCTGGACCCCACCTGCCTGTCGTGCCTGTGCACCCCTCTGAGGGAGGATGACAGCCAGGGAGCACCGAGCAGGTTGCCTAGCCACACGGCATCTCTGGTGGGCTCAGGGCTCAGGGCCACCGTCTGCAGAGCCAGCTGCATCCAGCAGAGCGGGACACAAGTGCCTGAGCCCAGTGTGCACTCAGCCACTACTTTGTTTCCCCTCCAACGTTCCACCGTACAAACTTCACACGTACGGAAGAGCTGACGGAATTTTACAGTGAAGGCCTGCATGAGATTCCTCCATGTAGCTTTTACTATTCCTGTTTTATCACAGCTTCATCCATCTCTCTATCCCCTCCAAGCATCAAACCATCATATGCTTTTTATGTATTTCGGAGTCACTTGTGGAAGTCAGTGCACATTTCCCTGGGTTCTTCAACATACGTGTCATAAACTAGAGTTTCGTATTGATTTAGATTTTTTTCTTTTAAGGTAAAATTTGCATAACACTAAACGCACACATTTTAAGTGAATCATCCCATTTCACTCTGACAAATGCACGTGTGTAAGTAACCCAGACTCCTGGCGAGACGCTGAACATCCCCCTCACCACAGAACGTTCCCTTCTGCCCATCTCCCATCACCTCCCGCTCCCTTCCCACTCCCCAGAAACAGCCGCTTGCTGGTTATTTTCCACCGTGGATGGTTTTTGCCTGTTATAGAACTTTGGATAAATGGTACCATACTGCGTGCTGTTTTCTGTAGACTTGTTTCACTTGGCATAATGATTTTCAGGATTCAGTCAGGTTATGTCTCTACTCTATTCGATTAAGTTACTGAGCCCCAGTCATTGTGTAGATAGACACACAGATTGTTTATCCATTCTCCCATTCACTGATGTCAAGATTATTTTTACTTTTTCGCTCCGATGAATAAAGCTATGGGGTTTGTAAGTCTTTTGTGGACACCTGTTTTTATTTTTCCTTGGGAAAACGCCTGGGCCGCAGAATTGCCAGGTCATGCTGTACATGTGTAGCTTCTTTAGAACCACTGACTGACAGTTGGGGCACCAGAGGGCTCAGTCGGTGACGCATCTGACTTGGGCTCAAGTCATGATCTCTCAGTTCTTGAGTTTGAGCCCCGCGTCGGGCTCTCTGCTGTTCAGGGCATAGCCGACTTTGGGTCCTCTGTCTCCATGTTTCTCTGTCCCTCCCCTGCTCATGTGCTCTCTCTCTCTCTCTCAAAATAAGTAAATAAACTTTATATATAAATTTTATATTTATAAACTTTATATATATATAAATATATATGTTATATATATTATAAATTATATATATTATAAATATATATATTATAAATATATATAATTTATATTATTATATAAATATATATATAAAAATATATTTTTATATATTTAAATATATTATATATTATTATACATAATTAATATATATAATATATATTTATATTATATATAATATATATAAAATATATAATATATATATATAATTTATATATATAAACTTATATACTTATTTACTATATATAGTAAACTTTATATAAAGTTTATATAAAGTTTATAAAGTTTATAAAGCATATAAAGTTTATATATAAACTTTGTATATAAAGTTTTTATATAAAGTTTGTATATAAAGTATATAAAGTTTATATAAAGTTATATAACTTTATATAAAGTTATATAAAATAAAATTTGTATAAAGTTTATTTACGAGAGAGAGAGAGAGAGAGAGAGAGAGAGAGAGAGAGAGAGATGGATGAAACACTGACCAACAACGTGTGAGAGCCCCAGTCCTTCGACACACACATCGACATGTAATGTTGCCATTCTTTCAGTGGTAGTAATTTCGAGAGGGTGTGGTCTTTTCCCATTGGAGTTTCAGGTGTACTATAGAGTGAGTGATTCACATCTCTGTACATGACTCCGTGCTCATCATAAGTTTACTCTCCATCCCCATCACCTGTCTCACCAATCCCATTCCCTGCATCCTCTCTGGTGACTGTCAGTTTGTTGTCTAAAGTTAAGAGTCTGGTTGTCTTGTTTGTCTATTTTTTTCTTTGTTCGTTTTTTTCTTAAACTCCACATGAGTGGAATCATATGGTATTTGTCTTTCTCTGAGTGACTTCACTTAGCATTATACTTTCTAGCGCCATCCATGTTGTTGCAAATGGCAAGATTCCATTCTTTTTTATGGCTGAGTAAAGTTCCATTCTATGTGTATGTATATATAGCATATACACATATATCCATGTATACATATATGTACATAGACCAAGTCTTCTGTATCCACTCATCTATTGATGGACACTTGGTCTGCTTCTGTATCTTGGCTATTGTAAATGCTGCAATAAACATGTATCTTTTTCATTTTCTTTGGGTACATATCCAGCAGTAGAATTTACTAGATCATATGGTAGTTCTATTTTATTTTTATTTTTCTTTAATATTTATTTATTCTTGAGAGAGACAGAGAAAGAGACACAGAGTGTGAGCAGGGGCAGTGAGAGAGGGAGACACAGAATCCGAAGCAGCCTCCAGGCTCTGCGCTGTCTGCACAGAGCCCGATGTGGGGCTCGAACTCACAAACCTGAGCCAGTCAGACACTCAACCGACTGAGCTATCCAGGCACTCCACGGTAGTTCTACTTTTAATTGTTCAAGGAACCTCCATGCTGTTCGCCACAGTGGCTGCACCAGTTTGCATTCCCACCAATAGTGCACGAAGCTCTCTTTCCTCCATATCTTCACCAACACGTTATTTCTTGTGTTTCCCATAATAATAAGCCTTGAAGTCAGGTGACTTTCAATTTTGTTCTTATTTTTTGAGATTGCTTTGGTGATTCTAAATTATTCACATCTGCACACACATTTTTAAATAAGCTGGGTCAGTTTCTCAGAAATTCTTCTCAATATGCTTGAAATCTTGTTGAATTTATAGATCAGTTTAGAAAGAATTGATATCTTAACATTATCAAGTCTTCCAAGGTACATGTGCATGGTATACATTTTCATTTATTTAGGACTTACTTCATTTCTGTCAGCTATATGTGAAAGCTATCAGTGCATATGTCATGTGGATTTCATCAAATTTATTTCTAACCATGTTTCTATTGTAAATGGAATATTGTGAGTTTGTTACTTAAAGTTTTAAACTTAATATTCTACTTGTTTGCTAAGTACAATGGATTTTATTTATTTATTTATTTATTTATTTATTTATTTATTTATTTATTTATTTATTTTTGTAGTGAGCTTGTATCCTGTGATTCTGCTAAATTGTCTTATTAGGTCTAATGGTTTGTTTGGGTTTGTTGTTGTTGTAGTAGTTGTTGTTGTTGTTGTTGTTGTTGTTGTTGTTGTTGTTTTGTAGATTCCTTAGGATTGTCTCTGAAGCAGTCTTTGTCCCACTCCCTGGCCCAACACTGCCATCTCATATAGAGCAGAGATGGCAGAAGTGGGTATGTCTGCCTTGCTCCTGATCTCAGGTGTGCTAGCCTTTCATAGCTCACAGGTATGATGTTAGCAGTAGGGTTTCTGAGATGCTCTTCAGTAGATCAAGGAGACTCCTTTCTGTTTCTGACAGGTTGCTGACATTTCTCAATTGTAAATAAGCACTGAATTTTGTCAAAAGTTTTGTTCTTTATCGTACTGATAGGGTAAATTATGTTGACTTTGGAATGTGAACATGTATTTGTGATCCAGGGATTTAGTTGTGACATGCCTCCCAGTTTGTGTATTTCTGCATTCAGGGTGTTCATGTTGGCCAAGGAGTGTTAGTCCACGAGGGATATCGCTCTGTAATTTCCCTTGTTTATATCATCTTCGTCAATTTTTGATGTCAGGGCTGTGCTATCCTCATAACATGATTTGGAAATTAATATCCTCACATTATTATTTTCTATAAGAATTATGTACAAATTGTGCTATCTCTCCCTTAACCTTTTTCAAATGTTTATTTATTTTTCAGAGAGATAGAGATAGAGACACACACACACACACACACACACACACACACACACACACACACACACACAGAGTGCGAGCAGGGGAGGGGCAGAGAGAGAGGGAGACACAGAATCCAAAGCAAACTCCAGGCTCTGAACTGTCAGCATAGAGCTCGACACGGGGCTCAAACTCACGATCCGTGAGATCATGACCTGAGCTGAAGTCAGGCACTTACCTGACTGAGCCACCCGGGCACCCCTCTTCTTTAAATATTTGATGAAATTCACCAATGAAACCTTGTGGTCTTGAGGTTTTCTTTTCACACATGGTTTTGCTAACAAATTCAGTTCCTTTTAAAAGACAGAGATCTACCCAGAGTTTCTGCTGCATCTTGCCTCAATTGTACTAAATTTGCATTTTCAGGGACTTTGTCCAATTCGTCTAAGCTTTCAGATTTCATTCATGCAATGTTACTTCCAGTATTCCGTATTTCCCGTGTACACTTGTAGAATACAAGTGAGGATGGCACTCCCTGTATCTCTGGTATCAGGAGCGTGTGTCTCTCTCTTTCTCTGTGGACCAGTTTAGGTAAGACCAGTTTTGTTCACCTTTTCAAAGAACCACATTTGAGCACTATGAAATGTCTCTATTGCTCATCTGGTTCCTGCGTCCTGGATTTTTATTGTTATCCTTATAATTCCTGTATTTGCCCAGCACTCTGTTTTCTGGGTATCCCCAGGTGGAAAATTTAGGTCATCAATTTTAGACCTTTCTTCTTTTCCAATATAAACATTTAAAGCTATCCATTTCCCTCAAGTACCACCTTATCTGATAGGTTGTATGTTTGTTTCCATTTGATTTTGAAATACTTCCTAATTTTTCCCTTGTCCCATGGATTAATTAGAGGTGTGCTGTTAAATTTCCAAATACGGAATTGTGTTTTCTAGGAATCTTGTTATTGATTTTTAATTTAATTCCGTTGAAGTCAGAGAACATACTCAGTATATCTCAGTACTTTTAAGTTAACTGATACTTAATCTGTGGCCCAGTGTGGGGTCTGTCTCGGGGAGCTCACTGCATGCCCTTGTAAAGAACATGCCTTCTGCGGTTGTTGAGTGTGGTGTTCTGTACGATCCATGAAGTCAAGGTGTTCGCTAATGCTGCTCGTATCTTCTAGTATGCATTTATGTATTTCGATGGTTTTGCAATTCCCAAACTGTGTCCAAACTGATGACCTCGGGTGTTGTAATGAACCCACAAGTGTACCCTGGCATATTTAAACATGCTGATGTCTGTCGGACTCTGTGTGCGTTAGTGCTGGTGAGTCTTGGGGCAGATCTCCCAAATGTGGACATGGACCATTATGCAATATCAAAATCTCATATTCATCAATATCACCACTGACTTATTCAGAAAAATCATTCAGTATTGGGAAGCTGTAAAGTTCATGGAGAAAAATGGAAGTTTTCCAAATTCTTCACTTTTTCATTTGTTACATTTTTATTTATTTTTGTGAGAGAGAAAGAAACAGAATGTGAGTAGGGGAGGGGCAGAGAGAGGGAGACACAGAATCCGAAGGAGGCTCTAGGCTCTAAGCTGTCAGCACAGAGCCTGATGCAGGGCTTGAACTCATGAACCACGAGATCATGACCTGAGCCGAAGTTGGTCGCTTAACCAGCTGAGCTACCCAGGTGCCCCAACATGTTCCAAATTCTAATTCTGATATCGGTTCCATAGACCTAGGTCTGAAACACCACAATTTGTCTCTCAGTCATTTTTGTTTGTTTGTTTTGTTTTTCAGGTAAGAATAGTGGTCTCCAAAAAGGCATTGGTTTAATAAGCAATTCACACAATCACACAAATGTGTTTTCTTAGACAGCTGCCATTGCTGCAGATGTGTTCCAGAAGTACTTTCTGTCACATGGGCAGCAAAAGGGTATGTAGTCAAGTTTTGAGATATCATAAAGTTAATATACCCCCAAACTAATCATCTCTACTCCTTTCTCAAGAACATTTTCAAGAGACACCAGCTGTGTGTGCCATCGCACGGTGAGTGTGTGGCAATGTGGAGTGATTGCTGGCAGTGCAATCAGGAGTGACCCCTGCCACATCAGATCACCTCTGGTTAGAGTCCATGAGGTGTGGGTCCAGTCTTGGCCTCGCTCACCAAGAGTGTGACCTTGGGCACATCTTTCTATGCTGAGACGTAAATTTGCACCTTACACAACATTTGTGAACATTAAGCATGCAAAGTATATCAAATATCCAGCAAAGAACCCGATTCATATGAAACAGTTGAGAACTGGTGGTGGTTCTTGCTGCTTTAAAATTAACAAAGGGAGGGGTGCCTGGGTGACTCAGTTGGTTGAGCATCTGACTATGACTCAGGTCATGATCTCACTGCTTGTGAATTTGAGCTCTGCGTCAGGTTCTGTGCTGACAGCTCAGAGCCTGGAGCCTGCTTTAGATTCTCTCTCTCTCTCTCTCTCTCTCTCTCTCAAAAATAAACATTAAAATATATATATTTTTTTATTTATATATATAATGTATATAAATGTATATACATTTATATATATGTATATATATGTATATATGTATATATACATATATATATATGTATATATATATACATATATATATATGTATATATATATAATTCATGTATATGTATATATCAGTAAAGTGATCAAGAGCCTGGACATTAGACCCAGACCATCAGAGTTTGCACCAAGTCCCCTTTATTTATTAAGTGTAACTTTAGAGAAGTTACCTAATTTCCCTGAACCCCAGTGTCCTCATTGGTAAAGTGAGAAACAGTCATATGTGTTGCATGAGATCGTTGTGAGGGTCGAAGCAGTTAACATTCTGGAATGTTAGAACAGGGCCAGCCCATAGCCAGAGCCGTGCATGTGTTAGCAGTTGCTGTCGCTAGTATTATTAAAACCATCATTGTGCTGTTGTCTTTGGCACCAACATCATCATCGTCATCTAGGGTGACCAGTAGTCCCTGCTGGGCCCAGACTCTTCTCTGGTTTTAACACTGAAAGTCTGGGGTCCCAGGAAAGCTCTCTGTCCTGGGAAAGCACTCCATTGGACCAGAGTGGAGCCCTGGGTCATGCGAGGCCATGCCCTCGCTTTAGTGCCCACCGCCTGTCATCACAAACCAGAGAGAATCATCATGGAGTTCATGTGGGCAGGCACCCATGGATGTGCCCCCCCACACACACCCTCACACACCATGACAAGGGCTCTCCAGCCTTCCCCTGGAGATGTCCAAGATTTACTGGTCATCTGGGCACCTAGAAGGAAACATTATTTTGCCGTAGGAACATTTTAGCGTGATAAACCCTGCAAGCGAGTCTTAGTTTCTGCTCCTCTGTTCTGGAAGGAAGCACCATCATTTAGAGGAGGCCAACAGCTGTGAGTTTCACTCTTGCAAACCAATCATTTCTAAACAGACCAATACCACAATCTTAATTTTCCACTCAATGGTGAAAGCAGTCACATTATTCAAAATTATTCATCAACACTTAGTGATTCACATTCTAGAGCAATCTCAGAGTACTTTAATGTATATATTACGGGCGAGATTTATGGTGGGAATTACAGTATGGCAAAGCATTCTTTAAAATGGTGCATAAATCACACAAGTTTAAAATACTAATTATGTAAAATATATTCTGAATTTCTAATTTCTACCTTTATTTAACAATATTCTCATTACCAGCATTGGAAACAGGATAGGTGCACCTTCAGAAGCACTCAACCCTGAACCCATCTGTAAGGCAAACAACTTAGTGTTTTCACAATGCTGCCTGTGTCCCAATGCCCCCATTAAAAAAAAAAAGTGAATACTGATCATGTAAAAGTTACAATCATTGCAAGATAATGGGGCATGAAATTCCGTTCTGAGACAAAATCATCTCTAAAAAGTGCTTGAGAAGCCTTTGATGGCCATGAAATAACTGTTTAAGTTAAAAAATAAAATGTAGGGAATATTTCTACTAACGATGTATCTCTGGGGAAAAAAACAACAACAACATTATCTTCACTTGATTTCTCTTGTATACCCACAAGGAGAACCTCTGGGAGCTCTAGAACCACTTAATTTTCTGTAGCCATTTGTGACAGCCTGGTGGGCTTCTGGGAACCCCGTAGGGTGTTCATTGCCTCGAGGCTGGAGTCTGGCCAGAGGACACGTTTACACACCTCCTGTCCCAGAGAACAACTCACACACACTGAAGACCAGGCTTTGTTTAAAGCAGCTCTTTCTTCCTCATTGCCAAGTAGTATTATTCCATTGTATATATAAACCACATCTTCCTTATCCACTCATCAGTTGATGGACATTTGGGCTCTTCCCATAATTTGGGTGTTGTTGAAAGTGCTGCTCTAAACTTTGGGGTACATGTGCCCCTGTGCATCAGCACTCCTGTATCCCTTGGGTAAATTCTTAGTAGTGCTATTACTAGGTTATAGGGTGGTTCTATTTTTAATTTTTCGAGGAACCTCCACACTGTTTTCCAGAGTCGGTGATCCAGTTTGCATTCCCACCAGCAGTGCAGGAGGGTTGCCGTTTCTTCACGTCCTCTCCAGCATCTCTGGCTTGCTTCGAAGTGTGTTCTCCAATTTATAAGATTTTAGAGTTTTTATCAGGTTATTGATTGACATTAATTTCTGTTTTGAATATAATTTATTGTCAATTAGGCTAGCATACAGTGTATATACAGTGTGCTCTTGGCTTCGGGAGTAGATTCCCATGATTCGTTGCTTACGTACAACACCCAGTGCTCATCCCAACAAGTGCCCTCCTCAATGCCCATCACCCATTTCTCCCTTTCTCCGCCACTCCCCAGCAACCCTCAGTTTGTTCTCTGTATTTAAGAGTCTCTTATGGTTTTCCTCCCTCCGTTTGAAATTATTTTTCTCCTTCCCTCCCCCATGGTTTTCTGTTAAGTTTCTCAAGTTCCACACATGAGTGAAAACATATGCTGCTTTCTGTGACTGACTTATTTCACTCAGCATCATACCCTCCACTTCCATCCACGTGGCTGCAAATGGCAGGATTTCATTCTTTCTCATTGCCAAGTCGTATTCCTTTGTGTATATAAACCACATCTTTATCCATGATTGACATTAATTTCTAACCTAATTCCAGTGTGGTTAGAGAACCTACACTATATGATTTAAGTCTTTTGAAATGTATATATTTAAAAATTATATAAATGGAATAATTCACTATATAGCATTTCGAAATTAGATTCTTTTACTTAATGTTATGCATTTGAAATTCTTCCTGTGTTGCACATGTCAATAGTTTCCTATTGCTGAGTAGTTTTTCATTGTGTACATAAACCACAATTTATTCATCTATTTGGGTTGCTGAACAGTTTTGACTCTAAGGAATAAAGCATTTATGTAGAACTCTTTATGTGGACACACAGTTTCATTTTTCTTAAAAACCTAGAAATGGAATTGTTGGGTCATTGGTTGAATGCATGTTTATACTAAATTGACAAGGAATTTTCTAACATAGCTGACATGCTTTCCATTCCACTGGCAACATTTAAGAATTTCATGTATTCCAACACTCTACAAAATCCGGAATTCTCAGTCTTTTTGTTTGGTGCTCTTATGTTAGTTGTGCACTGGTATCTCATTGTGGTTTTCATTTTCCCTATCTCTAGTGATCAATTCTGTTGAATGTTCTTTTAGCTGTGTCTTTAACAATATACATGTTCTTTGGTGAATTACCTGTTTGGGTCCTTTATTGCTTGCTTAATCTTGTTATTATTGAATTGTAAGTATTCTTTACGTATTCTGGAAACAAATAATTTGTCAGGTAAATGTTTTGAAAATCCTTCCTCCTACTCTGTGGCTTGGCTTACATTTTATTTTCCTAATAGTGTCTTATGAAAGCAATGTTCTTAATTCTGATAAAGCCCGATATATCTTTTTAAATTAAAAATTGTATTTGAGATACATGTACATTTGAGATTGTAAGAAATAACACAGTTGTCAGAAATAATACAGAGAAGTCCCGTGTACCCTTTACTGAGTTTCCACCAAAGGCAACACTTTGCAAAAATATACTTCAATATAACCACCAAGATATTGACATTGCTATAACCAAGGTACAGAACATTTACATCCACAGGGATCCCTCATGTTGCCCTGATGTAGCTACAGGCACTTGTCTTTTTCTACCTCCACCTGCTTAACTTAACCCTGGAAACCATCAATTTGTTCTCTATTTCTATAATTTTGTTATTTTGAGACTGTTATATAAATGGAATCATACAGGATGTAACTATTTTGAGATGAGCTTTATTGCACTCAGAGTAAATCCCGTGAGATTAATCCCAAGTAGTTGCTAGTATTCCTTTTTATATTTCCCAGTAATATTCCATGGTATGGATATACCACAGTTAGTTTAACAATAAACCCACTGAAGGATATTTAGGTAACTTCCCATTTTTGACTGTTGCTAATAAAGCTATGAATTGTGTCTATAAGTATCTACATGAACATAAGTTTAGAATTTTTTCCCGGGAGTATTGTTGCCCGATCTTTGATAATTCCATCACTAATTTTAAAAGAAACTTTCTAATTATTTTCCAGAGTAACTCCACCATTTTAAATTCCCACCAGCAATGTAGGAACAATTCAGTTTCTCCAAATCTTTACTAGCTTTTGGTGTACTCACTATTTTTAAAATTTCTGTTGTGTTGATGGTGTGGATTTCAGTATGCTTTTAATTTCCATTTCCCTAGTGGAAAAGAGGTTGAACATTGTTTCATGGGCTGATATGACATCTTTGTATCCTATTTAGTGAGATATCTGTTCCTATCTTTTGCTCAGTTTTTAATTGGATTTTTTAAATGTTGACTTTCACAGATTCTGTATATAGTTTAAAATAAGGCTTTTGTTGGAAATATAATTTGAACATATGTGTCCCAGTCTCTAATTTGTCATTTTGTTATCTTGACAGGGCCTTTTGAAGAGCAAAGTGGTTAATTTGGAGGAAGTCCACCAAATTATGCTGGTGTCAAGATCTTTGCTTAACCCTAAATCCCCAAGTGTTTCTCCCCTACTATAGTTCTTCAAGTTTTAGTTTTGTGCTTTATATTTTCTACCCACGATTCATTTCTATTCATTTCTGTGTAAGTGATGTGACTCAGGTCGAGTTTCAGATTCTGTGCTATTGTTGTTGTGTATTTTCCTCCGCGTGTGTTACAAACACCACGCCTCAGTGTTGTTATTCTTCTCTAAGAAGCTAAAAGTCTCTTAAAGAGACTTGAATAATGAGTAAATATATATTTTCTCACTTATTCCCCACTTGTGGTCTTCATTGGTTTTCACGTAAATCCCTGTTTCCATCTATTACCATTTCCCTCGTTCCCGAAGAACTTCTTTTACTATTTCGTGTACCAGGTCTGCTCATCACGAATCCTTTCAGCCTTCCTTTTACACATAAAGTGTCTTTATTCCAGCGTCACTTTTGAAATATACTTTTGTTCTGATTAGTATCCTAAGTGGACAGGCTGTTGTTTGTTTTCCCTCAGTGGAGATGCTCTCTGCTGTCTTCTTCCTTGGGGTCTTTAGACTTACCTTTGTTCCCGTTTATGGAATGTTTCTTTGTTCCCTGAATGCTTTTTTTTTTTTTTTGCTTTTTAAAATATCTTGTATCTTTTTCTCAACTTAGTATGTTTTCATTTATTTATTTTTAAGTTTTTAAATGTTTATTTCTTTATGAGAGGGACAGAGACAGAGCGTGAGCAGGGGAGGGGAAGACAGAGAGGGAGACACAGAATTGGAAGCAGGCTCCAGGTTCTGAGCTGTCAGCTCAGAGCCTGACATGGGGCTTGAATTCCCAAATGGTGAGATCATGACCTGAGCTGAAGTCGGATGCTCAACCAACTGAGCCACCTAGGTGTCCCATCGACTGGGTGCGTTTTTAAAGATTCTACCACAATCTGTACATTTATCTGAAGTTTTGTCTTTTTCATTCCTAGATAACATCCCCATCTCTGAACCTGTGCTCTTTGTTAACTACAACTTAGACGATGAACCTGTGAGCTATTTTTAGTCTAGAATCTCTGATTGCTTTTAAGATTTTTCTCTCCATCACTGGTTTTGAAGAAATAAGTTATGCTGTACCTTTGTGTGGTTTTCATGTTTCTTGTGCTTCAGGGCCATTGAGATTCTTCCATCTGGGAGTTTATAGTTTTCATCCAATTTAGAAATTTTTCACCATCATTTCTTCAAATATTTTTCTCTTTGAACTGCTTCTTATTCTAGGGCTCTTAAAATTATGAGGTAGCTAAATACTCCATTTTATGTTTTGAATCTTTTTAGTCCCTGTGTTTCATTCTTCAGAGCTGGTATCACTGTGTCTTCTGGGTCGCTGATTTTTTCTTCTGTGACATCTACTCTGCCACCCACACATGTGTCACATGTTGACCCTGTTTTCATGAAATCCATAGTCTGGTCAAGGAGACCCAATTCCCTTGCCCATTTTTGATGTGAGTTTCCTTTCTTCCTTCCCCAGTAATCTTCTGAATACAGAACCTTTAACTTTGAAAGCATATGTTCCCCCTTAATAAATTAGCCAACTGGTTCCTCTAAGACAGAGAGGTTTCTTTGTAATACCGTAATAATGAATGTGGCAAAAAGTATCATTGCTTGATTTTTAATGTTTATTTAGTATTTACAGAGAGAGAGAGAGAGAGAGAGAGAGAGAGAGAGAGAGAGAGAAAGAGAGAGAAACCAAAGCAGGCTCCAGGCTCTGAGCTGTCAGCACAAAGCCTGTCAAACTCAAAACTTTGAGATCATGACCTGAGCTGAAGTCTGATGCTTAACCAAGTGAGCCACCCAGGGACCGTGTCATTGTTTCTACACTGAAGTACCTTCCTCTTCACCACAGTTACCTACCTTGTATGAACCTGCTTCAAATTCTGTGCCTCTCTCTCTCTGTCCCTCCTGCCACTTGCACTCTGTATCTCTCTCTCTCTCTCTTAAAAATAAATTTAAAAAAAATTAAAGAAAAAGATGCATAAATTCTAGGAATCTAATGAACAACGTAGTGATTACAGTTAATGGTACTATACTGTACACTTGAAATTTGCTAAGAGACTAGGTCTTAAGTGTCCTCGCCTCACGCACATGATCCTAATTGTGAGATGTTGGGGTTTTTAACCACCTTGACTGTGGTGATCATTTCACAATATATCCTGCATTAAACCAACAGAGTGCACCCCTTAAAAATAAGGTACAGTATGTATTTCAATAAAACAGCCTGGTGTGGCACGAGGGAGGCAGAGAACCTAGAGGAGACTGTCAGGGGGGTGTAAAGGGAGATTGGAAGCAGGCAGAAGGCCCTTACTATGTTGTCCCAGAAAGCTTGGCCAGCATCGTTGCTCATAGACAACAGAAAATGGTTAGTGCAGTTCTTTACCAAGTGAGTTTTCAGGCCGTGTGTTCACAGGAACCCTCATGTTTTTTTTCCAGCTGACTGTAGTCAGAGGAGCAAAGGAAGAGATGAGCTTTTAAAATAATTTATCAGATGGAGAGGAATCGGGACACGGTGGGTCCCAGATTCAGTACTTTCTCATCCCAGCCCTCCCAGAGAGCCCACAAATCTCAACTCAAGCTATAGCTTCCAGGGAAACCAAACCCGGGAGTCTGTTGTTCAAAATCACGGTGAAAAAAAAACAGCCATGGATCTGACTTTAAAATTTCCTTGGGGACGCAGAAAGATTAAAGACCCTTTGCACAGACCATGGCCTCCCAGGCCCTCCCTGTTGGACCGTCGTGTCCCCAGCCACCCCCAGGTCATCATAACCAGACTGCCTCAGCTCAGATTTGCAGGCATGGCTTCTGTCAAATGGCATGAACTCCAATAAGTTTCACAAAAGATGTGCAGGGTGTTGAAGAGCATTCTGTGCACAGAAATGCTGCCCACGAGGACTAACAGGAAAATACACAGTGGAAAAAAAAAAGAAAAGAAGGGTTTGAATCCCAAACATGTTGGCTCAGGAAGCAAACAGAGAAACCAGCTGCTCTAGATGTGAGCTATATATTCATGAGAGGGAAGGACAGTTGGGAGGCCTGCACTGGGAGCCCGCGGGCAGAGCCAGGGACTGGGGACAGCCACTGAAGGCAGCAGGACCGGGAAGCCTGCCTCTATGGCCCGCCACATCACCCTATTAACAGGAACGTCTCAGAGGGGGTGGTGGCCCCGTGCCTCCTGTGGGGGCAGGTGACTTGCTGCAGATCAGGGGTCTTTGAGAAGAGAGCTGGACCAGAGGATGATCCGAGAGCAGCCTCATCCAAAGCTGGACCTGATTTGAGGTCAGGATCCTGACCTCCAGCTTGAGCCTAATGCATGATAACAGCTTTTGACAGGTATGGGGGACAGTGCGTGGATTTGGCATGTGGGAGGAATATACGTAATTTGTGACCTGAGGAACGACCACAGGGGTTTTGAGACAAGACCCCAAGTTCTTCATTTCTCTCATTAGTCAGTGGAGGGGTCTGACACCCCTTTCCTTTTCAAGTGGGTGGTCGAGGACCTTGCTGGTCGTTAATGGAATACAGCCAAGGTTGACACTGAGGCCCATTTAGGAAAGTGAATAGAGCATCCCTGCCGTCTATCGGATTACTCACTCTTAGAACCAAGTTGCTTTCCTGCAAGCCTGGTTTTGCAGAACCCAAGTACGGACCTTCCCACAAAGAGCCCTTGCTGAGATTCCAGCGGAGGATGGCTGCCCATCATGACGCGTAAGTGAGGAAGCTTCTCTCTACCGCCCGCCACTGTGGGACCGTCGCCGCCTAAGGAACCCCAAGTGAAAACCACCCAGCTCGTTCCAGCTGATCCCCAGAACTGTGAGAATTAATAACAGCAATAAATCCTTGGTGTCATTTAATGCCACCAAGTTAGGGCTGGATTATTGTGCAAACATCCAGCCTGTGCATACAGGAGACCAGGTGAGGAAAACAGAGGTGTGCAGAGACCGTGAGGCCATGAGGCGTGCACCCCCTCTGATCCCTGTGCTGTTCCACGAGAACCTGGAAACCCAGATTTCTACGCAAAGTCTCCTGATTTTGAGAACACTGAGGTGGCCACGCCAAATGGCAATGGGTACGTGCAGCTCCTCGGGGAATTAGCCCCATTGGTGCTCCTTCAGCATGAAGTCCAAACAGCAGAAGACACGCGGCCTGACCCAAACCTGCCTTTTTTCCTCAGCACTCGCTGCTTCTCCTGCCATCTGGTGACTTCGGAGGATTTCTGTCGCGTGGCTGTTCGCAGAGCTGTGGTGTCCGCAGTGTGGCTAGGGGGCAGTGTGTCTCACTTTCCAGAATTGCTAATTGCTGTCCAGAAAGCCCCACCAAAGACCATCAATGCTAAATACTGATGATGCTAGAAGGCTTTCAGGAGCTGGCTCTCAGCCGCAAAGGCGATGCTTATTTATTCATTCTGCCTAATATAGTTCACTAGCCTTTAGAAATATTTTGAAATATCTGAGAGATGCCGTGTGTCCACTGGTGTCAGTATCTGGACATCTTTCTTTAGCCCTGGCTTGTAGCATTAATTAAATCTCAGGACATGAAGAAACTGTGTCTCCACTCAGTCTTTCAGGGGGGCGTCAGAGAGGTAAACAGTTTGGTAAAGTGATGTTTTGCTTTCAAAAATTTAATTCAAAGTTCAGAAATTTTGTTGGGGCTTTCCAGACCACAGCACTTTTGCCCATGCCCAAAAGTCTCAGAAGACCCTTTTCTGAGAGGGCCCTGGCATCGGGAGCAGGGTTTCAGAAGCCCTTGACCAACGTGGCCGTAATGTTCACCTCAACCGAACCGTGGACAGGCTTCTTCATGGCGCTAGCCATTGGACCTCTCTTAGAGAGTTTACTTCAGACAGGTCATCACTGTAAATGCTTTCCCTACCCCACGGAGAAGGATGTCCTTCCAACCCAGGAAAATAATTGCTGGAGGACCTTTGCGATGGCATCTTCTGGAGAGAGTGGGGACCTAACGCTGATGGGCTCCAGGTGGCAAACACAGATGCCCAGTCACACAAGAAGACATGCGTGAACTCAGGAAGGACTCAGCGTGCCGGACACCTCCCGTCCATCAACAAGCCGTCACCGATCCCCCAGGACTTCCCATCAGCCCCTAGTGCTAACAGCCCCTCCACTTCTTGCCCTCGGCACTCCAATGAGTTCTGAACCGTCTCCTGTTGCAGTAGGCTTGCAGAAAGTCTTTCTTCCTGTTGTACTTTGTGTGTTTTGCACCTGCAGGTACACTGTTCCTTACTTTTCAGTTACCGATACTTTTCCTTATTCCTGTTTCCCTTTACTATGTACCTGAGCTCTGCCATAAGGGGACCCGGTCGCTGCTTGCTGGGATTACGGTGCTGGGATTGGAGGGAAGGTGACGCTGTGCATGGATTATCACTGGTGTAAATTCCGCAGATCACATTGCTCTGTGAGTGAATGAAATACAGGCCACTTATCTTCCAGAAAGGCCTCAAGCATTCTTTAATGTGTTTTGCAGCCTTGGGTGGTGGCAGAAGGTGTCCCAGTAGATCCATGGTTTTGAACCCAAGAGCTCTTTGAAAGTCACCTCTAATTGAGACTGTCTCTGCTCTGGATCCTTCATGCGTGAGAAATAACTAAGTTTGGAAGGGTTTTGGTTTTGTTTTCTGTTTTTGTTTTTTTTTTTGTTTTTTTTTGTTTTTTGTTTTCTTTTTTTTTTAAGTATTCCAGTGACAGAAGAGAGAACATGGATGGACTGTGCCCAAGTGAGCCCCATGGCTGGGCTCACCTCGTTGTAAACGCTGCTCAGCCCTCATTCACCATGTCTGAGTTTGTGATTTGAGCCATCCATTGCCTACCCATTATCAGCACTGCTCCTCAGAGATGATGACTTTGCAGCCAGAAGCCACAGTACTGCCCACCCCCAGAGGGGTTGCTGTTGGATTGACTACAAGGATACTTATGCCTGTAACTTGGCTGCCAGTTACCATTTGTCTGAGAACCAGGGGTTTTGGAGAACGTTCCTCAAAATATGTCCTGTGTAAGACCTCTTCCTTCTTTGCCGATGCCTACACAAACACTTATGCCGGGTGCCTATTCTGAGCCAAGAACTGTGCTGGACTGTGGGATGAAAACGTTCATTTAAAAGGTGGCTAACCCACCCACGGAACTTAGAGCAGATTTTCTTCAGTAATAGTTTTTGTCCACCTAAGAATTCCTTGGCTTTGGGGCACCTGGGTGGCTCCGTCGGTTAAACACCAACTTCGGCTCAGGTCACGATCTTGCGTTTTGTGAGTTCGAGCCCCGCGGCGGGCTCTGTGCTGACAGCTCGGAGCCTGGAGCCTGCTTCAGATTCTGTGTCTCCCCCTCTCTCTGCCCCTACCATGCTCATGCTCTCTCTCTCTCCCAAAAATAAATACACATTAAAAAAAAAAAGATTCCTTTGCTTAGTGAATGGGGATTTGAATGTTTTAATTTACATGGGCAACTCAGGCACACATCTGCCGTTTACAGGTGAGTTCCAAACTTATATATGTAAGTGGGGAAGTTTTCCCACCAATAAGAGGAGAAACTAGGTATCATCTTAGGTACCGTGATGACACGTTAGGCAATTTGACAATCTTTGGATATGTGTTTTCCTCTTTTGCTACTACTGTAGCTCTGTGAGTTAGGGACGGTCACTTACGCTTATCCAATGGGCAGGGATGCTGGTGCTCAGAGTAATTAGGTGTCTCATGTAAGGCCACATGGTGGAGGAGGTGACGTGTGCACCCAGGTCAGTCTGTCTGATGCAGAAGGATAACCATAATCCCGTGAGAAGAATGAGAGTTTCACAGATTCTTGAGTCAATGCTCTTTCTTTGAGACCGCATTACCTCTTACTTCGCTTTTAAGAGGCACGATCTAATGGAATATTATTCAGCCATAAAAGAGACAGTATCGACATGCTACCACGTGCATGGACCTTGAAAATGTCGTACGGAGTGAAAGGAGTCAGAACCAAGGTCACATGCTCTGTGATCCCACTGATAGGAAATCCACAGAGACAGAAGAATGAGTGGTTGGCAGGGGCTGTGTGAGGAGAGAATGGCATGGCTGTGTAATAGGTCAGGGTTCCTTTTGGGGTGAGAATGTTTTAGAACTGGATAGGAGTGGTGGTTGCACAGCACTATGAGTGTACTAAATGCGGCTGAATTAGACACTTTAACAGGGTCGTTTTTAAGTTATGTGAATGTCACCTCAAGAGAAAAGAGTAAATGGAGATCCGAAAAGCAGGTCCCCAACCAGCCTGACACACCAGGAGCAACAGAGGACGCTTCTCCCCAAGGGTTGTGTCATTTTCCTACCACCCAAGGTTCCCGCCTGTGACATTGCAACATGGCCAGGTGGTGACACTGCCGAGTGTGACTTGGAGCGTGAGAGCAGACACTGGTCCACGAAAGTGGGTCCTTCCAACATGGGTGCAAGGATCAGCGTTGATGTTACCACCCCAAGGACAGCGCAGCTGTGAAGAGCCCAGGCTCTGGAGGCAGACGAGTCCAGTGTGGATCCCGCTGAGGCGCTTTCCTGCTGTGTGATCCCTCAAAACCTCACTTTCCCCATATGTTATGGGGTCAGTAGTATCTTCCTCGTAGGGATGTTGTGGAGTTCAAGGAGACAACGTTCCAGGGTCTAACACAGTTGTGGTGAGCTTCTGGGCTCTGTTACAGACTCACATCGCTCGTGGCACAGCAGTATTGTCGGTAAGGTGAGGGCTGGACGTGCCCTGGTTCCCCAGAGCCCACAGAGCCAAATGAATCAGCCTTCCCAAGTGGGTCTGCACATGACCTCCCTCACCAGGGCCCTCCGCCTCCCTGGCACCTGGTTGACTCTAGCTCAGATCATGGACCCCTATCACAGGTCTGATTTTGTGCAGTTGATTCCAGTCGACCACATCCACAGGCTGCGGAAACACAGGAGCCTGTGTTCATGCACACAAAGTCCTTGGGGGTGCACAGGCGGTGAAATTGTCAAGTGCCCTTGAGATAATCACACACGGCGACTTGTAGGAACCGTGGTAATGACGATCCCTTCCCTGAAGGACAGAGGGGCTGGTGCGAGCTGCCCTGACCATTGTCTTCAGAAGAGAGTCTCCTGAGAGCCCTGTGCTGTCTGAGCCTCGCTGCTGTGTCCCTGTCCACAGAAAAAGGTGGGAACAAAGTTGCCCTCATTACAGATGTGCAGGGGAGCACCCTGCTGTAGGGAAACTTCAGGAAACATTCGGAAACTGAACAATGGCTCCCGGAGAACAGGAACAGATACACCTCAATTTCAGAAACAAATGCACATGAAACATCATCTTTTATTGGAGGACATATATATTAACTTAAACTCTGTTAAAAAACATAACCAGGAAACAGTGACCTTTCCAACGCCTTCATGAGCTGCGGTTTTAGGAGAACATAATAAATGCCACGAGACGCTCTGGAACAGAAAACATAGGGATTCAACAAATGAAACTCGGGACACACGGCCAAGATACCCAGTATAGACCTATGTGTACAGTCACTGCTATGTATTATTTTTTCCATCAAAAAGTTGACATTCAGGATATTCAAGAAATAGGAGTGCCCTTTCAGACTTCAAATTGGGATTTATTTCCTGGTGATGCTGTGTTTATTTAGCCATGTATTCGTGTCATGCAACAGAAATGGGCTTTCATGAAAATAAAATCTCTTACTTCTTGCTATCAAAATTCAGCATGAATTCCATTAAGAGAATGAAATGTTAGGGTACATTCGATGCACTAATCGCTCTTTATATGTAGAATTTTAACAGCTGAAAACATCTCTGCTGTGCCTTCTCCTTCGAACATTTGTTTATGAGCATGTATGAGTTCATAAGCTATCCTGAACTAAGAACTAAATTCAGGCTAAAATGTAAGGTAATAGTAGAATAAAGAGGAGAATAGGTTACTGTATATATTTGAGAACATGTTTAGATTTTGATGTATGCGAGAAAAGCCAGCTTTCTGTGCTAGAATTTTTCCGTGTTTCCTCTCATATGGGTCTATATGCAGAGGTCTATGCTGGTTTTCCTGAGTGTTTACTTATTATGAGGCAGGGCCGGCCACCACTGGACTATTTTCAAGCCAAGTGTGACTATCTGCTCTTGAATTCTCTGTCTTCTTCATGTTCCTACACCCACCTCCTCACTTTCCAGAGCCTTTGGAAAGGATGAAGGGCACTGTAGTGTGAGCCCACCTAAGTGCTGAGATGCCTCATGGGGTGACCGACTGACTGAGGGGACAGACTGGTTTGTTTCCAAGTGACGGGGCAATGTGCGTCCCCTGGGACCTGGCCCTCAGATGTGGCAGCTCAAAATGTCAAGTAAAGCAAACCATTACTCTTCCTGGGGAACGGGCTGTTGTGGTGGCCAATAATGAACATGGAAATTGTGCATCTGAACGTAGAGGATGCTAAACTTGCAAATCTATTTTCTTATCCTGAATGAGCATGAAGTAACTTTTTTTAGTCCATGATCCTGAAAAAACTGAAAGATTATGGCATACAATTATCTCACTGTCAAAAAGTTTTCTTCTGTTGAAAACGAAGTCAACTTCCTTGAATGTTTAGCCCTTGTTTTAATTGATCTCTTTTGAGATTTCACTGGCATGTTCGGGATACTCAGAAGTTGGGGTATTATAGACAGTTGTTTACTGGGGTCTGTCAGGAAGGTGCCTGGCCCCGGGAATGGCTGCAGATGGAGAGATGCCAGCCCTATGCGGCTCTCATCAGAGATGTGCGCCAGGTGGTGAGGGGTGACAAGTCCCAGTGCCAGAACCCTTCACAACCCGGTCCTCACCCCTCTATAGCTTCATCCCAAAGGCCCCAGCACTCAAGCCCTGTTCAGTTTGAGGTGCTCCTCTAATATCATCCCTGTCCAACCGTCTCTGTTTCTGCGTCTTTGTCTCTTGACTTCTCTTTCTTCTCCCAGCCCTGCACACACCATGCCTCTGCCTACAATTCTGTTCTCTCCCTCCTTGCCTGACTGTTTTCTGTGCATCCATTTGGCACTCGATTAAGTATTGCTTCTTCTGGGAAGACATCCTTGGCCTTCTTTGAGACCACCGGAGTATTTCTCATACTTGACTGTATTTATTTAACTATTCCCTTTGTTAGACTCTATACTGAAAATCTCTAAATCGTCTACTTCAAGCCAAATGCTGCTCACTGCCTGTTTTTGTAAACAAAGTTGTATTGGCACACGGCCATGCCCATTCATTTTGACACATGGCTGCTCTTGCAGTATGATGGCTGAAATGAATGCCTCTTCCATCAGAGGTGTATGGCTCAAAACTCCTAAAATATTTGCTCTCTGGCCAGTAGCAGAATAAGTTTGCTGACCCCTGCTGTAAACAATTAGGTCAGACACCTGGTACTATTCCGTCATCAGTACTTAGGCTAGCACCGACAGGCATTTATTTTCTGGACATTTGTTGAATGAAGGAATAAATGAAGGAAGGAATGAAGGAAGGAAGGAAGGAAGGAATGAATGAACGAATGAACGAACGTATGAACGAACGAACGAACGAACGTGAGTACATTGGCTGAGAAGCTCAGCACGAAGGCACTAGCGGTAACTGGCTTACATTTGCGGAGGATCTGATATGCAGAAAAATGCAGAACATTAATGTTCTTGATTCTGTTTGTACTGATGCTACTTCTAACCAGTTAGCGTGTATTGACTATTCACTACCTGCCACAGATAGTGCTAACGGATTTAGCTGATTTCTCTCACTCAATCCTCGCAACAATCCAGCATGGTAGGAACTAGTGTCATATCCATCTTACAGAGAAATACACGGAGTCTGGGAAAGTTTGGTTTGGCTCTGACCCCCACATCTAGGAAGCAGACTCTTGGGAGCTCACTTCTTTCACCCATGAGCCTCCACACGAACTAGCTCATTTGCTTATTTGGGAATTGTGTCTCCAGTTGCATTTTGTTTTTGTGCAAATCATATCTTCTCTCTGAGCAACTGTCTAGGTGTCTAGGTGAATGGTTAGTTTCCTAGGAAGTCCGGCTTCTGTAATGAAACTGAAGTCCCCATAAATTCCATTGTAGCCACAAGTATAAGATATATTTTCAGAATTGTTATATTTGGACTAAAAAAGTGTGAACCCAACAATTCGACTAAGAAAGAATTTTCTGAAGTCAGGAAGTACATGGGATGGGCGGGTAAAAATCACTGCAACCAAACAATTGCAATGACAAAACAACAGCAACAATAAACGTGAGCAAAGCTGAAAGGCATTTTAATAGATCATCCCCATGAAGAGCGCTCTTATGGGTAAGAAATCTGATGGGTGGAAAGGACCCCAGAGACCAGGGACATATAATCTTCACATGGGGTTATGAACACTACAGGCATTTAAGTGGAGCACTCATGGTATTCCATAGAATAAATACTATATTCCGTAATGAATGAATGGAGTGATGTTTACAGTGTGACTTTGGCCTTCTGATAGCTACTAACATCTAAAAGTTGGAATTACATTTTTAGTCACTTACCTTCCATACTTTGACATTATAAGCTATTCATATTTTATTTGTCTCTTTTGTAGTAAGTAAGCTGTTAACCCTAAAACGGGTCCACAGATACAAGAGGGCTTGAATGTGCAATGAAAAGTCAGAGGAAACCTACATTTCCAAGATTTTATGAACTAATTGCCAATGGGAATATGCATAAACTTGGAAGCAATTTGTTTGGTTAAATGAAGAAGTTCTTCATCCAAATTGCAAAATCACATGGGCTTCACATCAGGGCCAAAGTTAAAAGTGACTGAATTGGTCATTTGAAGGAAAAGCTTCAATTTATGTTTTCATACGGTTCTTTTAAAAGCTGAACTATTTGGATCATTAACCAAAAACCTACAGACAAACAAGCACACAAAAAATGCCCAGGACCACGTGACTACCAATGAACTCTAACTGACATCTAAGAAATCAGTACCAATCTTTCTCAACCTCTTCCAAAACATGGAAGAGAAAGGAATACTTCCTAACTTATTCTATAGGGCCAGCATTAACCTCATACCAAAGTCATCAAAATACATAAAAAAAAAAAAACTAATGTGCCCATGAATAAAACACAAAAATCCTCAACAATACATTAGCAAATCAAAGCAAGTAGCAATAGTAGCAATATGCACCATGAGCAAGTGGGATTCACTCCAAGAATGCAAGAGTAGTTCAACATACCAAAACCAATCAGTGTAATACCTCACATTGATAGAATGAAGAAAGAAAAGAAATCACATAATCATTTCAATAAATGTGGATTAAAAACAACAACAACAACAACAACAACAACAACAACAACAACAACAAAAACCAGCATCTGGTAAAATCTAGTGCCCTTTCAAGGTAAAAACAAACAAAAACTAAACTAAACAAGGAATAAAGGGAACTTCCCCGATATAATAAACAACATTTATGTAAAATCCACAGCTAATATCACACCTGAATGAAACAACTTTCACCATCTTTTCAGCATTGTACGCGAAGTCCTAGCCAGAGCAATTAGGCAAGAAAAAGAAATAAAAAGACACCAACACTGGGAAGGAAAAAGGAAAGTTGTCTCTATTTATAGAGGATATAATCAGTTGTATTTCTGTAATGAACTGTCTGAAACAGAAATTAAGAAATCAATTCCATTTACAACAGTATCAAAAAGGATTAGGTACTTAGGAATAATTTGGGGAGGTACAAGTCTTGTACAATGAAAACTACAAAATATTGCTGAAAAAATGAAGGCAGCTAAATATAAAGACACCCTGTGTTAATGTGATAGAAGACAATATTGTTGAGATTGTAGCACTCCCCCAAATAATCTATGGATTCCTTTTAATAGCTATCAAAATCTCAATGGCTTTTTGTAAAAGTAGTAAAGCTGGACACACATTTGTAAGAAAATTCAACGCACATAGAATAGTCAACTCTATCTTGAAATAGAAGAACAAAGTTGGAGGACTTATACTTTTTCATCTCAAAACTCGTTCCTGCATCAAAGGACACTATTCAGAATGAAAAAAAGAACTCACAGAATGAGGAAGAATTTACAAATGACATATCTGAAAAGGGTCTAGTATCCAGTATATATAAAGAACACTTACAATTCAACAACAAAAAGACTAAAAGCCCAATTATGCATGGGATATCAACATGAACAGTCATTTGAGGAATGCAGATAAAACCACAATGAGATAATGCCACTTCACACCCACTAGGATATCTAGAATCATAATCATAATCAATAGGAAATAAGTGTTTGTGAGAATGTGGAGAAATTAGAACACTGTGCATTGCTGATCAGAATTTCAAGTGATGGAGCCACTCTGTAGGACACTTTGGATGATCCTCAGTAGGTTAAACCTAGAATTTCCACATGACCCAGCATTTCCACTCCTAGGTATATATCCAAAATAATCGAAAACAGATGTTCAACCAAAAACTTTTATGCGAATGTGTGTTGCAGTACTAAATAGAGTAGCAAAAAGGTGGAAACAACTCAAATGCCCATCAAGGGATGAACACATAAATAAAGTGTAGTATAGCCATACAACGGAATAGCATTCTGGTATAAAAGGGGATGGTGTACAGATACATGCTATAACACAGATGAATCTTGAAAACTTGGTGTTAAGTGAGCAAAGACACAGAGGCCACATATTGTGTTATTGCACTTACATTAAACATACAGAATAAGCAAATCCATATACAGAAAGCAGATTTGTAGATTTTAGGGGACAGGTATATAGTGGGGTGGGAACTCAATGTGTACGGGATTTCCTCTTGGAGTGATGAAAATGTTCTGGAGCTACATGGTGGTGGTGGCTGCACAAGAGTGTGGAAGTACTTCACTGCCACTGTGTCGTACACCCTGAACTGGTTAAAATGATAAATTTTATGTTTTGTGTATTTTACCACAGTAAAAAGCTGAGCTATTATGGCCAGTTTCTCCGAAGCAATGAAATTATTTTTTTATTATGCATCTTGGCAATTTTATACTTTAAATGCCTTTTTTTTTTCTGATCAGAAAAACAGTATTTGTTTACTAGTAAGGTTTCACCCACACAGAAGCACTATGGGAAAAATAAAACATACCCGTGTGCCCACTACTAACAAGTAGCCACAGTGAGTTTTTAATGTCAATCCTTCCAGGCTTTTTTGTCATGGGCATAGGGGTGTGTTCACACACTCATGGTTGTTATTTGCTTTTTAACAAAACTGTTATTATGCAGTACATAGGCTCTTATAATCTGCTTTCCCTCTTGCTATATCATGAGCATTTTCCTATTGTCATTTCGTGTTCTCCCGCATCACATTAAATGGCCAGATAGCATTCCATCTTATGGTTGTAACATACTTTATTTAGCTAATTTCTATTGTTGGATAGATCCCAATATTTTAGAGTTGGAATACACTATAGACATTGTTGTGTCCAAGTTATTTCTTTCCCAAGCTTTATAGCCGCAAGCCTTAAGCACATGGCACACAAAAACCATTCAACATTTTGAAAACAGAGTTAATTTTCCACTTTCCAGATGGATTTGGGTATTGCCGGGGCTTTGGATTTGCCCTTCAGGAATCTAAAAGATGGAAATAGTGGATGGGTGGTAGGAGGGAGGAACGAGCCAGGTGTAAAATAGTGCCTAAGGCATCAAAACTCTATCCTGAACGGTTTTGTGTCCCTGAAAAATAGATATGGCAGACCACAAAATAGGTTCTATTGAATCAGTTGATGACAGTTCCATCATGCAAAATGGATAATGCCTTGACAGAGAAGAGACTAAGTAGAGAACGGGTTGGGGTGAATGTGTCTCTCATTGTCAAGCAGCACTTTCTCTTCCCCACAGTTCACGGAACGAGAACATCCAGTCATTCGTCTTGCTGTGCTGAGCCTCGCTTTGTGTTTCTGGAGGCATGGGGGCCAGGCAGGAGAAGTCATTCTTGACGCTTTTTTTTTAATTTCTTTTAATGTTTATTTATTTTTGAGAGAGAGAGAGAGAGAGAGACAGAGCGTGAATGGGGGAGGGTCAGAGAGAGGGAGACACAGAATCTGAAATAGGCTCCAGGCTCTGAGCTGTCAGCACAGAGCCCGACGCGGGGCTTGAACTCACGGACCACGAGATTATGACCTGAGCCGAAGTCGGCCGCTTAACCCACTGAGCCACCCAGGCGCCCCATTGACGCTTTCATTTCAACTGCCCATCGGTGTCAGAGACTTCAGGATATTCTCTGATGATGTCTTTAAACCCAAATAAGTCACATCAAGGAAGAAATAACTGCGTTCCTTGAGGTCTACACGAAATGTGACACATACTCTGGATGTTGGAGGATTATGGAAGCAGTTGTATGTGTTTCCTGGGGTGTCCCTCGTGGGACGGAGGCTTTCCAATTAGAGTGCTGCACTCTCACTGTCACCGAGGCATTTTCCACAATAGGGTGGCTTCTCAATAACACCCCCCATTGGCTTAGTTGGGTTTGGTAGAGGGCACAGGAGGCCACCTTGCCTGGTCTTAAGCTGACGTTTTAAGTCCAAGTTAGATTGGTTTTATGAAGAATCATTCCTAGACTATTTTTTTCTATTGCGTTGAAAGGATTTTTCTTATTGAGTCATAGAAAATTTTCTATCTCAGGCACCAATTATTTTCTGTTGTGTATGTTTCAGGTTATTTCCACATCTTTTGCCGTCAAACTATGTGCATAGTATAGAGAAATTTAAGAATATCATGTAACCAAACACGTCTTTCTTTCCTTCCTTGTGTCTGTACTTTATGACTTAATTTAGCAAGGCTTGCCCTCCCCAGTAATTAGTATTAGTTTTTAACATTTCTTTGTATTTTATTCCTTGGCTTATATGACATCCCCCTTCCATTTCGCTCTATTATCCACCTGAATTTAGATTTGCATGTCATTGGAGGCAGGGGATGAAGAATACTGTTTCAAGACCACCACCTATATAATCTTATGTTCTCCACTAACAAGTGTGTCTTCAGGATGCATTTCCTTCCTTTGGAAATTAAACCCAGAAGCAAGTCTTGCTTGTGAACAGTCAGAGAAGCTTCATTTGGTGGAATTCCCAGTGGTCTTACTTCAAATCAAGGCCAGTACAAAGCCTGGACGCTTATTTCAGTGATCCTTTTGGCTTCTTTCCAAGGGAAGACATTGTAAGGTCATTCACAGATTTACAGAATGTGTTCCCGTGGCTTGTGCCGGCTACAGAGGAATTTCTAGTATGGCCCAGTATGCCTTGAAAAATTTGATGAGCTTTCCAGAATGAGTAGCTAAGTCTGTGCTGTAAGATCAAAAGCCCTAAGTCCAGATCACTCTCTTAAAAAGGCCTTCTTCTGAGTGCCTGGCCAAGGGCCTTTGCTTCTTATGCAGTTGTCAAAGGTAACAACAGGAGAGCCACTGGCAGGTGAGGCCTCCCCAAGGTAGGACTTAGAAAGGACTTACAGTGCTCACCCTTTGCAGGGAGGGGCATGGTCTAGAACCTCAGTGATCCTGGCTCCCCCCTTTTTTTCTTTCACCAATTTCCTTGTTCAGGGAGAGGGTTACCTTTGCCAGAAAAAGGCTCCTAGTTCAAGCATACATCTGTCTGTGGGGACACCGTGTCCCCTCTTTCCCTTACCAGACCACAGACACTCAACAAAGAGCATCTTATAAACACATCAGAGCCAGGTAAGGTTAACCAGAAGGAAGGACATGACACTGAGTGATCGGGGTGCAATGATCCTGGGTCACTCCAAATCACCACAGCTTGAACTCACAAAGTCTTTTCTTTGCTCTTGGATGTCTCCCACCAGCACCTCTGGACGCCCGGTGGAAACATCACCACCCACAGAAACTTTCCACTGCTGGTTCGAGAGCCTTTTTTCCCAACATAGCAGCACAGATGGATGGTGTCAGCAGAGGGCTAGGTGAGTCAGCAAGGTCAGGCCAGACCATTCAGCCCATGTCTGTGTCTAGTTGAGCAAACAGCAGAGCCTAGGGGATGCTGTCGGGAGGATTCTAACACTGATGCAGTTTGTCTTGCTGGCCTTGACCTCTGATGCAATTAACAAATTCATAGTGAATGTGCTCCTCATAGCTTTGTGCCCTGGAAACTTCTGGGAGATTCCTCTCTCTCCTGCACGTTCTAAGAAGCTAGTGAAAGACAGGGAAGGTGGAATTTTCATAAAACGCAATCCTTCCTGGAGCTAATGCTGAGTTATGCTTCCTGCCCTCTAGACACGTGCTCCCATTCAACTTCAGCAGGAGCATGAAGCACTTGCCTGTCACATGGGCACATGGTGGGAAGTGAGAGAGACACAGAGAGAAAATACATATATATATATGTATATATGAAGTTTTATATACATATATACACATATATATATATATACATATATATATATATATATGGAGAGAGAGAGGGGGGGAGAGAGAGAGACAGAGAGAGACAGAGAGAGACAGAGAGAGAGAGAGAGAGACAGAGAGAGAGAGAGAGAGAGAGAGAGAGAGAGAGAGAGAGAGAGAGAGAGAGAGTGCACGTGCCTCAGATGTCTGCTCCAGAATTTTCTCCTTCATCCCTTTAGTTGCTGGGCGTCCAGATGGAAAATGTAAAACAGCGCTGCTGCAGGAAGCCCTGTGACTGCCCAGGGTCCTGAATGATGTCTTTTGCCAACTTAGAGACTGGACCGTCTCCAGGTCTGAGGCTCCTTGTAGAGATTGAATTCCAGGATTCCAGAAGGCTCTCGCCTTCTTACAAAAGGAAACGATTATCCAGGCAACAGTCCATTCACATCTGGCAAAGGTGCAGACAACTTCTTGGAATCGAGCTCAGTATTTTACAGCTGTGGGCGCTCGAGTGCTCTCTTGGTGACCACTAGACCCAGCCCTCGATCTTTCTTCTTTGCAAGAGAGGGTCTCCCGCAAGTCCAGACGTGTGATGAGGCATAAGGAGAGGTGCACCTGCTTACCGCATTGTGGTCACCACAGAGAAAGTTAGGGGGAAGAGGGCTTTGGGTTGGCTGGGGACGCTTGCTGCCCTTGGCTTGGCACCTCCACCCTCACGGTCGGGAACCTGACCAGGGAGTAGCAGATGGGCCCAGGGCTGGTAGCAGCCAAGAGACTGCTTCTGCACCCAGAGTGCTTGTGAATGAGCAAGTCTCTGAGTCACAGCATCAGATGAGTTTGCCTCCATGGCCTCCAACCCTTGGCTGAAGGATGAGGGCTCTCTCCATCTGCTCCGGATTTTACGGAGTGGAGCCCTTGCCGAGAAGCCCACTCGGGAGGCCTTTCTGAGAGCTGAGTGAATGTTCTACGGTGTGTTTCGACAGCTGGCCTCGTAGGAGGCCCGTGTGCCAGGGACCCTGGAGAAGTGCATGGCAGGGCTGGCAGGATGCAGCTCTGGGAGACAGTGACATGTCCCCTGACAGCCTAGGTGACAGAGGGCTGTTCGTTCGTTGCCTGGGCTTCAGACCAAACACTTCCCCAGAGCAAAGAGACACCGTTTAGCAAACTTGAAGCCAAAGCTAACATAAGAGGCAAGGAAACTCCATGCAAAGGGCTTCAGTACCAAGGGCTAACACCCGATTAGCACTGGCGGCCTATGAGGCCATGTGCTATAGTGGCCATAATGGACACTGCCCCTTTCATCTTCAAAGCAGCCCTAGGAGGCCAGTGCTGTGTCATTATTGTGCCTGTTTGACAGCTGAGACTGAGGCTCAGAGAGGCCCAGATGGTTGACCTGAGTTGAACAGAAGCAGAGGAGACAGGACCCCAACCAGGACTGTCTGATGCAGCACTAACATTGACTCCTTCAAACCTGTGCTGTGAAAAGTGGTGGTATCGATACATTCTTTGCAAACTAACTAAAGATAGTGAGACAACAGAAAGCGCCCTCTCTTTCCATTGGAGCTCCCCACGCGTCCCTCCCCATCTCCCCAGCAGCCGGGCCCCGTGGCTCCCGGAGACAAACTTACTTTAGCACATGGCTGCTTCTGGCCCTGCTGGAAAGCCCTGGGAAGCTCTTTTCTCTTATTTCCCGTAACTGCTCTTGGTGTAAAGCTCTCGGAGGTGAAGCTTATCCTGATCCATTTACCCCCCAGATGCCTGGGTTTCTTCTCCCTAGGGGTCTGACCCCCACTTCTCCTCCTCGCCCTCACCGGCGTTGGCCTTTGCAGGTTGGAAATTGGAAGGGGCCCTGCAGTCTCCCTGCTGGCACTGAGCTGGCGACGGGGGTGGGTGGGCACAGTGCACGTCCAGGGAAACCACAGCCCGGTGAAAACGACAGCCGCTTCCTTACACATGTGACCGAGCAACCCCTCCTCCTCCACCTGGAGCCCTGGGGGGGCTTGTTGTTTCACAATAACAAGTTAGAAAGTGTGTGTGGGGGGGGGGTGTGCACGCGCGTGTGTGCGTGTGCACGCGCACGCGTGGGCACCCGCATGCACACTCAGCTTCCTGGTTGCTCAGATACAAAAGATGAAAATGTTGTTTTGGGGTGTTAAGGTCTCTTATTAATATATATTATATATATAATAAATATATAAATGTAATATTTTATATATACATATATAAGTATATATATGTGTGTCTATATATATGTATAACATATATATATATATATATATCCATATATATCTACATATGTGTGTGTGTGTGTGTGTGTGTGTGTGTGTAAATCTAGCTTTCTTTCCATTGCTTAGAGCCTACACGTGCAGGAAGCCCCTAGCCTCGGTCCCCAATCAGCCCCTTCACTCTGCAGAAGGGGGTAGACATTTCTTCCAGAAAGGTTTGGTGCTGATTGGCTGTTACGTGCATGTACTTAGCAAGCTCATCGATTGCTCATTTGCAGTCAAAATGCCGAACCCCTAGCCTCTGGGGCCACCATTCTGTCTTCCTGTTCTGTCCCCTGCCTCTCTTCCATCTAGAGCAGGTGGCGTTTCTGCCGCAAAACTAACAAATGTATTTGGGGGCTCCACCTGGATGTGGGGTGCTCCTTCAGGGTGATGGCGAATACCAAGCACCAAAGGAAGCTTCTAACTCGTTTGAGAACAGAGTAGAAGAAAGTTTCAGGAAAGCCCATTGTCTCGGTTCTGAATGCCAGAACCAAATACCACAGACGGGACACTCAGACAAAGGGAATCTGTATCTCAAGGTTTTGGAGGCTGGAAGTCCAAGGTCAAGGTGCCTGCAGAGTGGGTCTCCGTGAAAGTCCCTTCCTGGCTTGTGGCTTCCCATCAGCTCCCAGTGTCCTCCCAGACCCCATGCTCTGTGCTTGGTGTGTGTGTTCCTGGCACAGTCTTGTTGGATTAGAACCCCACCCTCCTGACCTCATCTAACCTTGATTACCTCCTTGAAGTTCCTACCTTCAAACACAGTGACATTTGGGATTAGGGCTCCAATCTAGGAACTCTGGGGGGGCACACATTACTACAAGTTACTACAATTTAACTATAACCTAAAAGCAAAGATGAACATATTCCTCCTACACATGTAGATTTCAATGAGTTTCTTTCTTCCCTTTTTCTGTTCCAGTTGGGAGAGTGCATTGTGCACCAAGAAAGCTCAAGTCCCAGTAGGCAGAGGGGAGAAGTACCCTACAACCCCTCCCATGCCCTCTGTCTCCACTGTTACCAGGGACAGGAGCATAGCCATGCATGCGGGGACAGATGCCCACTGGCCTGTGCCCTCCCGGTGAGGGGGTCCCCGCTGGCCCTGCTCCTGGTCGGTGTGTGGGCGTTGGGTCTCAGACTGTCTCACACCTCACTCAGATGTGCACACACCTTGTGGTTGCTCTGTTTTTGCAAGCGGCGGCTCCATTGTTCTCGGGGGTCCCCCATTTGCCATATAGCAAGTGGGGCGAAGCTTCAGCCCAGCCCAGTGAGCTCGGTCTGAAGAAATTATTTACATCCGGTAAAACCTTGGATTGCAAGTAACTTGTGCTGTGAGTCTTCTGCCAGACGAGCAAACACTTGTCATAAATTTTAGCTTGATAAACGAGCGATGTCTTGCCATACGAGTTGTAGGTGGCACTGAACGTTCCATGATCACAACTGAGCCGATGGTTCTTGAAATTCACCTTGATATATGAGTGCTGTGGATTCCAAGTGTGTTTCTGGAACGAATTATGCTCACACACCAAGGACTTCCTGAATTTAGTTTAGCATGTTTGGTCTCTTCATGTAAAGATTCAGACTGGGGTCACATTCCTCTGTCCCTCTGCAGGGTTGAGGCTGGGTGGGTGTAGAGGCACAGCTTGTGGCCTGCTGGTGGCAGAGGACAGAGGAAGACCATAGGCTAGGGAGGCACGGCCCCCTCTGGCTGTGGCCTGATGCCCCTTATACACTGGGGACACGGACAATGTCCTGCCTTCCCAGGGAGGTGCCTGTCTCCGGGGACTTCTACACCATGGTGCCTCTGCTGGCACATGCTCCCCCTTTAGGAAGCCAGGCTCCTTCTCAGCCTCAGCCTGAGCCCCAAGGGTGTCCTCATTAGGAATCGTAGAGGGGTGGTGCTTTACGGACAGGGGACCTTCCCCCAGTCCTCCTGTTCCCTGCTCCCCCGTGGCTAAGGGGTGCCTTGGCTGGTGGCGTGGGGAGAGGGGGGCTAATGAGGCCTGCTGGAGAAGTGTTTCAGTTCAAAGTCTGAAACATTGCAACGCTTCCCCCAAATAGCACACCTCCTTTGCACTCACAGCCTTTTGAAGTGGCTCAGCTGACTCGAACCAGAGAGATTCAAAGCTGAATATCAACCACTGTTCATTTCTTATTTGCGAATAGGGAAGGCAGATCCTTAGACGGTGAGTGCACTGTGTCTGTTCAGGGGATAGAACGCGAGCTGCTGCGGGACCTCTCGGGGATGCACAGCCAGGCTCCTCTCTGGGCTCTGGGCATGCGGGGGGGCGGGGGTGGGGGCAGGGGGGTGTGCCAGGACAAGCCCATTCAGACACAGGGCACAAGTCTGCAGCACCTCACTACAAATTTAGCAGCAAGGCAGCGATCACACAGTGATGATAAATTAAAAGATGAAAAAATAAAGATTAAAAAGAGGGAGAGAGCAGCTCAGCTCCTGAACAGACGCCAAGCAAGAATTTGCTCCCAGAGTGGTTGGCGGTGCATCAGGGGTGAGTTAGGCTTGCACACACTTCCTCCTGCCGCAGCTGGCAGTCATCTCCTTTATTCTCTCTGGAAGGCACGCAGCGTGGGGCGTGCATTCCCCTTCAGGGCTTGTGAGCACATCAGACGTCTCATCTGGATGCATTACGGGGTCCGTGTAGTCCGGGATATGGGATTCCAAGCCAGCTGGTGTGTGCATTTTGGGGGGAAAGCATCCTTAATTTTTTCATCAGATTCTTAGAGCAGTGTCAGGTGGTCCCCACTGGCTTTGGCAACACTGTTTAAAAGAAGATTCAGGGATTGATTAGAGACCACAGGGGGAGAGATGTTACCAGACCTGGGCCTTGGAGATGCAAATTGCTGCCGTGTTTGTGTGTGTGTGTGTGTGTGTGTGTGTGTGTGTGTGTGTGTGTGTGTGTGTGTTGGGGGTGCACGCATACCCTTGTGCGGGTCTGCCAGACATGCTAGCAGAGTGAGAAGAGCACTGGCCCAATATCGCAACCCTGTTTCTGTCTCCCACTGTGTGACCTCAGACAAGTTTCTCAACCTTCCTGTGCTTCAGCTTCTTACCTGCAGAATGGGGACAGTCATGGTGCGCATGCCATAGAGGCTTTGAAGATTAAAAGCATCAGTCCTCACAGAGATATGCAGACCGCGCACAGCAGAGACAGAGACACAGTGGTCTCCGGCTGCTTTGTGCCTCCACTTAAGGCAGCGTCGCCGTTTCTATTCTTGGTCCCGCGCGCTTCATGCTGCCGGTCATTTCTGCGTTAGGTATGGGCAATGAGGCACTCGGCAAAGTGCCTGGCGCGAGGTGAGCGTAGTGGAGAGTCAAGGAATGTTTGTTCCGGTGCAGTTCTGTCTGCCAAGTGCAGCCGCGTAGTGCGAGAGCCATCCAGGGTGCCTGGAGGAGCCCAGACTTCAAAGCTGGTGACGGCCGCACTTCTGTGAAGCCCTCCTCCTCTGTGCTGATAGTGACAACTTCTGTTTGTATTTTCATTGTCTTTCTCCTAAGAGATACATTTTGTGGCCTGCCATTGAGTCTGCTTCCCAAAATGTAGCTTGGAGATTTTTTTTTTTTTGAGATAAACTATCCTGTGAAGAAAGATAGAAACTATATTTTAATCTGGGAACATTGCATTCAGAACCTCTTCCTTTTTTTTTTTTTTTTTTTTTTTTTAAGGCAACATTAGTGGTGCTATCATTCAGAGGATATGGACGTTTCGGGGAAATTTACATCCAATCGTGCCTTTGAAGCTTTACCAGCCCTGGGCAATATCATCTTTCTGTCTGGAAACAGCAGTGGCTATGGATGTAACACATGATCCCGGATCATAGTGCCCACACCACGAAATCCGTGTCCACACATCTCCAGGCCTGTTGTGGCTGAGATCCTTACACGGGAGGGCCCCTGCCCTGACAGATGTCGTGTACCTATCGGAGCGAAGCCAGGGAGGTCTGCTGGTTAGCGCAAAGGCGGTATCCAACCCACAGGGAGGACACAGGGGCTGGCATTGAGCCACTGGGGAGCACTCTGCTTAATTCTGCCCCATTTTGGAAACAATGGGGAGGAAGGTGAGCTTGGTGGTTGAAGGCACCTAAAATTGTCACCCTGGGGTGTTTCCCAGATTGAAACTAACTTGCCTTTGCTCATAGCAAGAAAGATGCAAAAAAAATCAAGACGCACTAGTTTTGGTCCAGATAGAGCTGGGTGCTTCTATTTGATAAATATTAACCTGTAGAATAAGATGGTCCCCTGTGGGTTGGTTCCACCTCAGAACTCCCTGAGAACCCAAGCGTGGTCCCCTCATCAATGAATCTTCCCGGCTGGTGCCCTCGAGCCCCATGTACAGATGGGGGGCCCATCGATTTCAACATATGTAGGCGAAAATGCACCTGTTAACAATAGTCTTCTTACACATCTGTGGGAGGTACAATACACTCATCCCCCCACAAACCAAAACGTGACCCTCTGCTGCAGACTCGGGGAGCACCCCACAGTGTGCCTGATGTGATGCTTCTCCAGGAAAGGAACAAAACTACATGACATCAGTGCCCACCCTTCCCAAAGACTTGCAATTCGCCGTGGTAATGGGGAGTGGGGCCAAAACATGGGCAAGACAACACCAAAGATATTTTTTTTAATTTTTCTCCAATCGTTATTTATTTTGAGAGAGAGAGACAGAGCTTGAGCAGGGGAGGAGCAGAGAGGGAGGGAGACAAGCCGAAGCAGGCTCCAGGTTCTGAACTGTCAGCACAGAGCCCAATGTGGGGCTCGAGCCCATGAAAGCAAGATCATGATCTGAGCCAAAGTCAGATGCTCAACTGACTGAGCCCCCCAGTCTCCCCGATGGTCTTATTTATGGAAACTGTGTGACATTCCTTCCATCCCCAGCTCCTCCCAGTGGGCACCCCATCTGTGATTTGCTGAAATCTTCAGTGGTTTTTATGAGGATGTGTGATCCCACCAAATGGTGGAAACTGACCCAGGGTTCAAATTTGCTGGAACTCAGTCTGTGAAATGGATTACTTTGCACCTTGCTAGAATGTAAACGCAAATTCAAGTTCACAAGGTGGGGGTGGGAAGGGATTTACTAAGAGCAAGAAAGACTTGAGCTGAAAATGCATTTTGAAAGTGTGGAATTGCGCTGATAGGTATGGGCGAAAGGAAGACAGGATTCTAAAAACATGTATTGGTCCCAAACTTGGGGCTTATGCTGGGCCGGTTAGTGGACAAATACGGCTCAACTATGACCTCACAGGAGGACGTAGGTCTAGAGGATGCACACTGTGGCAGGAGAGGGCCTCTCCGGCCAGACAGGCAGGAAGGAGCCCGTGAAGGTGGCCACCCAGAGGAGGTGGGGAGTGGAGCCAGAGGGTGGGCACGCCCACGATTTGGAATGCCGCTTTGGTGCTGAGCAGGATGCGGGATTGTGAGGAGACCCCTTGCTCTTTCAGCCCCCAGCTTTGGGGACCGTGGGTCTGCAGAGTGTCCTGTTAGGTGACAAGCTAACAACATCACTAAAGAGTGTTATCTGCTTCCCTTAACCACGTGGCCAGGGTCGGGGCACCTGGGTGGTTCCGCCAGTTAAGCATCTGACTTTGGCTCAGGTCAAGGTCTCAGCTTCGTGGGTTGGAGACCCCCATTGGGCTCTGTGCTGACAGCACACGGATCCCGCCTGAGTTTCTCTCTCTCCCTCTCTTTCTTCCCCCTCCCTGCTCACGTACGTGTGCTCATGCTTTCTGTCTCTCAAAAATAAATACAAAACTTAAGAAAAGAATGGCCAGGGTCCTGACACTGTTTCTGCAAAGAGGGGGCCAGCAGCGGTAGGGACTCACTTTAGTGGACATGGAATCGGGCTACAGATGTGTCACTGACACCACCTGTGTGGCACAAAGGCTCACCCTCTGCCCTCGGTGTTTCCTGTTTTCCCTCTCTCTGAACGTTTGTCTGAGTTTCTCCTGAAAAGCCAATATTCCTCTCAAGGAAGCAGAGACCCCTAGAAGTAGTTCTAGGGAACTCCTAAACCTGGCCCATCTCTCTGTCTCTTGTTCCCGGACCATGGCTTTTAGGAGCTTTAATACAAGTTCAGGAAGTAAGAGGAAGGTGTGATGAGTGATAGTGGCAGGTCGTTGTGGTTTGCTGGGCGACAGGTTACGAGTGTCCCCACAGTTCTGTGTGGCACTTCATTGTTGCTCTTCTTCAACATGTGGCTGAGAGTCATGGCCACGAGCACGGCTGGCTGTCTCTGACATGCTGTGAGGACGCTGGGGTGGGTTTTTCTAGGGACCGGAAATCCTGGGTGCCTCCAGATGTTCTATTTCTCTTGGAAAAAGAAGGCTCTTCTGGGGCCTTTACAAAGAGAATCCTTTATGCTTCTGTGAGGGGGTGCCAAAAAATATACGAGAACAACAACAACAAAAAGAAATCACCATCATGTTTACGCCTTAAGTTTACGGACAGCCTGTCACGAGGAAGTCAAAGATTGATACTCACATTGTGGACTTAATTTCAAATGACTTAGTGCAGGGAAAGCAGGCACTCGCTTTGAACTGCCCGCAATCCAAACACAGACTCTAACAGCCGAGTGTGAAAAGGGGCCGTTGGGCACTGCTGACCACATGTCCCACGTTCACCTCCCCTTCTCTCTCTCCCCGAAGAGTCTCCACCCGCGTCCGCCCCTCCGCCTGGAGGTCCGCGTGGCTCCAGGGGCGCCAGCCACACCTGGGGGGCCAGGCACATGCCTGCACGTGTGCACCGGGGGTCCTGGAGTCACGAGGCCTCCTGGATTCTGCCACAAGCATTCACACCCAGCCTCGGCTTTGGGATTCTGCTGTGTGTCAGGGCAGCAACATGCTGCAGACACTTGCTGGTGGAGGCCAGCCCGGGGGACAGGTGAATCGTGCTCCGAAGCCAGACGTGCAGGAAGATGGGCCCGGTGACTCCCTCTGTATGGCTGCCATTGGAGTGGGGGCCTCTTTATTCACAGGCAAGAGAGTCCCTGGAAGCTGAGAGCTAGCTGTTCATACTACGTATCTGGGATCCAGGTGATCCCAAGGTGGCCTACTCAGTCGTTGTTGACTTCGGAGGCCCTTGGGTGGAAGTTTCTCGTGCTCCCAGAGCAGGAGCCACCCAGGCATGGTGTCATTCTCCCCGTCCTGCCAGGAGAAGGGCCTCGCACCCCTGTTCACCCCAGCAAGGCAGCAGAGTGGGAGCACAGAGGCCACTGCATTCCCTGGAGGCCTCAGGGAGGCTGCGTGATGGAGGCTTTTCATGCACCAGATACCCTACACCACCCACCACCACTTCTGGTGCCTCTGCACAGCCCAGACCACCCTGGGCGTGGACCCCTGGGCTCAGCCTCTATGAGTGAGGGTCAGGTCTTCAGTGGCAGAGCATCCCCGGCTGCACAGCCCTCCTGCCGCTCTCCCGACAGGCTGTCCTGCGCCCCCCACCAGCTCAGCGTGGGCAGAAGTGCTGGAGGCCAGGGAGCTTGACGCGGCAATGCCAGCCACAGGCACGGCCGAGTTTGGAAGGTCGTGGGATGGGAATTGTGTCAGTGCTCAGCGGCTTCTTCAGTGTTACGGGCTATTTATTTTTGTGTTTATTTAGTTAGGTTTGGGTTAGAGGCTGGGGGGAGCCTGCACATGCGTGTATGAGCAGGGGACGGGCAGCGAGAGAAGAAGAGAGAATCCCAGGCAGGCTCCACGCTGTCAGCACAGAACCCAATGTGGGACTCGAACCCACAAACTGAGAGATCATGACCTGGACCGAAATCAAGAGTCAGATGCTGCCCTGACTTTGCCACGCAGGCTTCCCATGTTACAGACAGTTTAACCGAATTGGTGTCTCTGCGGTGAGCAGAGTGCAGGGCCCCCAGGAAGGACCTAGTGCTTTGGGAGGCACCTGGCCAGACGATGACAAGAATTGCAGGGAGAACTTCTTTTCGGTAAGGGTTTTCTTCATGTGCCTTCAGAGTGCTAAGTCCTTCCCCCACCTTCTAACTTATTCCTCCTACCGACCTATTAGCTCCTTTTTGTAAGTGAAGGCAGAGGTCAGAGAGGTTCAGGAACTGTCCAAGACACACAGCATGAAGAGTGTGGGATCAAGATTTGGACCCAGGGGCGCCTGGGGGACTCAGTCGGTTAAGCAACTGACTTCACCTCAGGTCACTATCTCACGGTTCCTGCATTCGAGCCCTGTGTCAGGCTCTGTGCTGACAGCTCGGAGCCTGGAGCCTGCTTCAGATTCTGTGTCTCGCTCTCTCTCTGCCCCTCCCCCCGCTTGTTCTCTGTTTCTCAAAAACACATAAACGTTAAAAACATTTTTTTTAAAAAAAATTTGGACCCAGCTGAGTCTGAATGCCAGACGTGCCTGGACTCTCGCCCGTTACTGACGTGCACCTAGACCCACGTCTCCGTGACAGTTTGCTCCTGTAGGGAATGTGACGGTGAGAGGCTGAAGGGTCTGACTTACCTGGTAGTTTAGAACCAACCGTTCATCCAAGAGGCCTCACGAACCTCCAGCTCTCTCCCGCCTCGTCCTTACCCTGCCTGCTGACGAGACAGATGCCATTCAAACACTGGCAAGTCTCTGTCATTGCCCCCAGGGGAGGGGTGACCTTAGAACACAGGCCAGCCCCATCTGCCTGAGCTGGAAGAGGGCAGAGAGGAAAAACGTCAGGGAATCCAAACACAAAGACCGCGGCCACCCGTCGGCCGTCCTGTGCTGACGATGTGCTCGTCACAACACATTAATACGATGCTTTTGAATTCCGCTCACTTCAAATGATGAAGCCTTGTACCGTAAACGGACGTCACTGCTGCCCCATGAACGAATGCAGAGGGATTCCTCGTAAAGTCACCTCGAGCTTGCAGATACGCAGAATCTGGTCTTGTCTGCATCTCCGTACGCTGCTCTGGGGCCCGAAGACTGCATCAGCCTACAGGGAAGCCCCCACCCCTGGGATACATGAGGACTCCATGAGCCAGAAGCAGGCGCCCGAGGGCGCTTCTCTTAGAACCTTTGCCAGAAAGAAGCACCTGCCAGTGGGGGACCTGGGACACAGCATCACTGCAGCTCGGGGGCTGACAGGTGCCCCAGGGGCTCTGCGATTGGGGCCCTCGGGCGCAAGCCTTCAGACAAGGACTTGGGTCCAAGAGTTCACTTACAAGGAGATGCCAGAAGAATCATAGGGGTTGGGCAGGGGCCAACGAAGGGTGTGTTTGTTACCAGACTCGGGGATCTTGTGAAACACCTCCGAACTCCCCCAGGGGCGAGTGGGCAGGGGTGCACAGCCCCTGATGCCCACTCATCCCTGGCGGGGGCGTGATCCAGGTCCCCTCCTTGCTTGGCATTTCTGGCCGGCCCTGCTGGTGGCGGGGTGGGGGGGCAGGGGAGTGGGGAGATGGGGTGGCTGGAATGGGACAGCGTGCACTGCGGGGCAGTGGCTGGGTCAGTGGTGGTCCCCACGTTTAGGAGATCCTACTCCCACGTTTCTCGCTGCACACCCGGAGCCCCAGGAGTCACACCAGAGTCACCCTGCGAAGTCGCCTCTGTGACTTTTGATCCAGATGGTGTGGTCGCATCCTAGTGAGAACAGCCACCTGGGGACGTGGGGCTCTGGGGTCATGGTGAACTTTACCACCTGAGCCTACTGTTGTGCCATCCAGAACCTTTTGCAGAGCTTCACTGGTGCTGGCAGTGTGAGAGGCTCCCAGACCTGAGTAGGACTGGGAGGTGAGTAGCGGAGGGGAAGTAAGGGAACAGAAATGGGACAAGTAGTGGGAGGTGCACTGCAGGGGGTGGGGCAGGGGAGAGGCAGTGTGTTTGAGGCTCACTCGGACATGGCGTCCCCAGCTCAGCTCCAGCTCAAGGACCGTGCAGCCCAGCCTGTGTCCCTGAGATGGACGAGGGCCTGCATCAACTTGTCCCCAGCCTAGCTGCTCCCAGTCTGGCCAGCGGCCAGGCAGCTCCCGCCTCGCCTGGGAGCCATGAGAAATCCCACTGTGGTCCAGCCCTGGCCTCTGATTCAAAATCTGCATTTTCATAAGATCCCCAGCTGCTTCCCAAGCCCATGGGCTGAGAGGCACGGATTGGACTCTGGCTCTCCAGCTGGGAGTCCCGGGCCCTCCCCTGGGTGTTTGGGGTCTGAATGTCGCGGAGCTCACGTGGCTTCCATGTTTTCAGGGGGCCAGACTCTGCACGGCAGCATTTCACTCTGCAAATGACGCTGCTCGGCCACAAGCACCCAGCTCCTCATCACCATACAGGGTAGGAACCCACAGTTGTGCAGGGGACATATACACCACAGTCCCTGAGTCCTGCTCATCAGGCCCGGAGCCCACACCCCTCAGGCCCCCGTCTCCCTGGCTGGCCTGTCCCTAGGCAGCGGAACACATCCGATCTGGAAGATTGTTGGCAGATTTCCACACCCGAGAAAACATTTTGTTTTGTTTTGCATTCCAAATGAAGGAGACAGTGAAAGACAGACAAAGGGGTGAAGTTGTAGGCAGACAGTTTTGTGCTGTATTTTCTTGCTGAATGTTTTTTATGAGGCATCCGATGCCCTTTAAAAGTCAGATATGACTATTGTTCATTTCCTCATCTGTTAGCTAACCAAGCACTGTGCACTGCTTAAGGTCACAAGTGTTAGTTACTGATGAAAGAGAAAGCCTGCTCTTGATGTTGTAAGGGGAAGACATGATTCGAACGCACACTTGTAGAAACAGTTTTGCAACCAGGGCAAGCATGCTATGCACAGATTTAATTTGGGGGAGATAACGTTATGTCAGATACAGGATCTTGACTCCCATCTCTGGCCACTGTGTGCAGGGGCCACACCCGCTGTGCCGATCTGGCCAGGACAGTGGCCAGGGCAGACACCACCGTTTCTGCATCGTGACCAGGAAAGACACCGAGTGGTGAACAGCTCGGGCCAGCCTGCTTCCCCTCTGGTGTGACGGGGATGACGAACCTGCCTGTCCCCTGCAGGGTGAGGGGCGGGCTGGCATACACAGCCTGTCTCAGTAAAACGGTCGTTGAGAAAAATGAGACCACGTGAACTCCTGGTACTTGAGAATCCACGTCATGGTAGAACTTCTCTAGGGAAAGCTGTGCACTTGCCCTAAGCAGGAAGGTCCAGTCCCCTCAGAGCAGTGGAGAAAACCAGCCAGCAGAGAGGTCTAGTGGCCCACATCCCATGGCACAACCAGGGGGTTCTGGCACCTGACCTGACGGAGCCCCCAGGACAGGAGGCCCTCTGTGGTCCCACAGTGTTGAAACACTTACCTTCTCCCTTCCCACAGCTACTAGTTGTCTTTTATTTCCTGTGTTTTCTTTCCCATCCTGGAGGGAGGTCTCATTTGTGGGGCAAACACAGTAAGGCCTGGAGGCTCTGTCAGGGACAAGAAAGGCTGGATTAGGGGCACCTGGGTGGCTCGGTCCGTTAGGTGGTCGACTCTTGGTTTGGGTCAGGTCATGATCTCCGGGTTCGTGAGTTCAGGCCCTGCGTTGGGCTCAGTGTGGACATTATGGAGCCTGCTTGGGATTCTCTCTCCCTCTTTCTCTGCCCCTCCCCTGTTCTCTCTCACTTAAAATCAATCAATAAATAAAAAATAGAAAAGAAAAGAAAAGAAAAGAAAAGAAAAGAAAAGAAAAGAAAAGAAAAGAAAAGAAAAGAAAAGAAAAGAAAAGAAAAAAAAAGAAAAGAAAAGAAGAGAAAAAAGAAAAGAAAAGAAAAGAAAAGCTGGATTAAAACTCCTGGATAGGGTTTTCCCAGCACAGGCGAGCGATGAGGACAAACCTGACGACATTCCACTTTCTTTCAGCATCTTGGGGTCAGTTTGGATGTAAGAGCCAGTCCCAGTCCTGTCGCTCAGGGATCAGGGGCATCCGGCTCCAGAAAACAGAGCAGCGGCCCTAGCAGTTACAGATGGAGTTGGGCTGAGGGGCTATGGCTCCTGTGTGGTGCCTCCCTGGGATAAGGGTTTATATCTACCCCCTCCACTCCCCCTACCCTGTGCCTCTCCCTCTCTGCTAAAGGAGACTGGCTTTTGTCCAGACAGCAAAGAGGGAGAGAAAAATATAATCACTTCTCTAAAGGAGAGGGGAAAGGGGTCCCCACGATTCTAATTGGTTGATTTGGGCCACGTGATCAGGGATCTGGGGGGGAGGGGAGGGGTTCTGGTGATTCTGATTGGTTGGTTTGGTTCAGAAGCAGGTGATTCTGATGGAAGGTCTGGCCTGGACTACCTGTGTGCAGGAGGGGGAAATATTTCACTTCATTCAGAAGAAAGCACCAAGCCTGGGGACCCTTCCTTGGAGTTGCTGACTATGGGGTGGGTGGCTCTGGTCACTGGGTAGATCCCATGTCCAGGCAAGAGTGCACTTTGAACTTGTTGCTCGTTGCCAAACCAGCCAGTCCCGGGCACTGCTCTGCTTCATTCCCCACCCATCGTCAACCCCTTTGAGGGGTCGCATCACTCAAGGGGACACATGAGCCCTGCTGATGTTCAGTCCCCCGGTTTTTATGGTTGTTAATTCTGTCCTTTGCTGCGATCATGGAACTCTGCTTTGGAAATCATTTTAGGCAATACTGGTCTCATGAGTGTTAGAAGTGACTCTGTATTTTGGCCTGGGGGTGTGTTTCCAGGCTGTGTGAATTCACTTGTGTTTTATGGGCCCGGCAGGAGGGCCTGGCCCTTCACCTGCGTCACAAATGTATGTGCGCGTGCAGTATTGCACACACACGCAGTATCACAGCCTCTCCAAGTGCCAGAGACATCTGTTTACGCTGTGCCTTGTTCTCCATATACCCCCACACCTGTCTGATTTGGGCCAAAGAAGGCCGATGTGCAAATGAGCTGACATGCCACTCTGCCCGCAGGGCACAGACACGCTTCCCGCTTCCCCCGGGTATGGGGGCCCCGGGAGATGCTGTAGTCATTACCTATCAACACTGCGTCCCATCAGTTTCTCCGGGAATATGACAGGCTCGTTCTTCCCCTCCACCTGCAGCCAGTGCTGGGGCCCATCCTGGGTTGGAGATGTTCTGCTCCCCTTGGAAATCTCCAGCTTTCATGACTGGTTAACATATCCACTGCCCCCACAAGCCCTAAGGCATCTCCTGCTAAAGGTCAGCCTGCAGCCAGTGTGTAATGGCCGCTTCTCCGAGATAATTAGTTACTTTCCTTCGCTTAAAATTGGAAAATGCACAGAGCGGAACATTTGTCTCAGTTAACATCCACTGAGATGCATCTTCAGACCCATAATCGCTCCCCCGAGGTGGGAGGGCTGGCTTAGGGGACCGCGGACAAGTCGGGTCTGAGGTGGTGGTTTCTTGAAAATCAAGAAAGCACCATCATTCTCACCACGGTGAGCTAATCTTGGCACCGAGATGGCGTGGGACCTTGGAAGGCCTCGGGGAGATGTGTGCAGGCTTCCCAGACGCCAATCATCACGCCCCACCCCACCCACTGCCCTCCCATACTGCCTGCAGCGGCCAAGCCAGGGTCTGGGATGTCCATACCTGATCACCAGCTGCCTCCTGCCTCCTGAACATGCCAACAACAGAGCTCATTATTCAAACAGATATTTCTGTTTGCTTCAGATTGCTATCCTCAAGGGAATCGGGCTTTCTCGTTTGCAAAATGAAGACCGTTCTTCAGTTTGTGCGAGATGTTAGGTCCCCTAAATACCCAGATCATTGGTAGAGAGGCTGATGGCTCAGGGCAAGGGGTTGGATGGGAAAATGGTCATTCTGCAGTCAGCGAACATTCTGTATTCTCGTGATGGGCCTCCGGCCTTTATTTCTGTCTCTTGAATATTCAGAATTCCGGAGAGCCTCACTCTGGAAGAGTCCCCCACCCCCTAGCCCCCGACAGGCAGGTTATACACCTGTGTCTACAACACAGCTCTGGGGGCCCAGCCTGAGGGGCGTAAGACCCCGTCCACGGGCTCCTCTCTGCCCTCTTGTTAGATACGTCTTGTGTTTACTCCCACACCCTCAGTGGCTGTCCTCTGTTTATAAATAATTTGTGTTGATCACTTAAAAGTCATAAGAGCACACAAAAATAGCACGAAGGAAGTAAAAGTCTCCTGAGTCCCTGTTGGCCTGGTCTAACCCGTGGCAAATGGTGACTCGACATTTTTATTCAAATCCTTCGACTTACTATTTCTTTCCACTTCTCTCCACCATTTCTTTGAGGGATGGTCTGCACAGCGTATTCATTTAGGAGTCTCTCCAAGTCAAGACGCTTTACAAAAACTGTTGCACACTCGTTGCTCTGTGGCTATATAATAACTTAGCAACCTTTGCCCCAGTGACGAACATCCACTTAGTTTCTAGTTCTTTTTGTTTTTTGGGGGTGGGGGTTTTACTGGCCAGGCAGCAGGGCTACAATGTGCTCGATGTACGTACCTATCCTCATGCACCAGCTCAGTCTTTAACTCCTAGAGAACTCTGGCTTCTAGGCACTGATAAGGAACCCAAGTGGTTGTTTGCAGAGCCTATCTCTGGGGAAAGCAAACGCTGTTTTCAGCTCCACTGCCACCTTGTCCTGGAAGAGAGTTTGTTCCCATTGCACAGAAGACACCTGAGGCCTGGGGTCATCTTCTCAGATGTGCAAGGCTCTCGGCTCCCATCCCATTTACTCTTGGCTCCCCAGCCCGTATCAGCCGTACCTCTTGCGGTTTGCTGAGGTCCCCAGGAATGAGTGACTGACTCTCTATGTTGGAGAACAGTCCGTAGAAGTGTGTCTGGGTCCCTCCTGGATGCCCAGCCTCTGTTTACCTCTGCAAGTAGACCTCTCCCCATTCCTATTTAGCGTCACAACATCAAGCGGATGGCCTTCCAGGGCCAGGAGGAGGCAGGGTTCCTGGGTCCAGACATTGAAATAGCTGGCAGGCAGAAGGGGGTCATAATTTCATGGTGTGGCCTCCAGTGGAAGTATTAGGAGTTCCGGTGGGGATTGGAGAAAGCCGGTTTCAACCGGTTAAATTATGCACACCGTCTGTCTCCATTCTTCTAAAGAATTTTAGGTAGAGGATTCTGATTTCAGAGCACAGGCAGGAGGGCCAAGTCCTTTGGGGTTTGGGGGGAGAGTGACTTTTAGATACGACCAGGACAGGTCTTAAGTCCTGGCAGAATGGAATCCCTAGATAGAGCCTGCACATCAGAAGTCAGGAAGGTAGGAACGAGATTTTGGACTGGGATGGGTGTCCAGACTCTGGACAGCCTGGTAGGCAGGGGGTCAGGTTCTGAGCAAGGGTTGCAGGAAATTCCAAGGGCATTTGGAATATGTTGAAGAAAACCTGGACATTCCCAGGAGTTCTGGCTGCTCCCGTCTTTGCCTCCTTCGGGACACGCTTTCCCTGTGATCCCACACCTGCTGGAATCAGAGAGAGCCTCTCTAAGGAGTCAGGGCGAGTACTTCCCAGGCATTGAGAAGCACATGCATTCACAGAAGTGCCACGGACAGCTTCAAGTTTGGGCAGGAAATGCGGCGCGTGACAAAGTTTTGCAGGAATGTTGTTTTCTACTTTAAGATGCCTGAAAGGCGTTTTAACACTAACCTCCCATGTAGCTTTCCTGTGGATGATATATAACTCCATTTACCGCTGTAATCTGGGTAGCTAAATGAATACTCCATCGTTGTACTCTGAATAGGAAATTAACCCAGATAAAAGTGTTCTCCAGCCAATCAAAACCATTAAGTAACTAGGAGACTAAGATTAGTGAGCACATTCCGAAGGCAATTATAATGAATAACTAAAGAATACATTCACTTGAAGAGGGCGGACGGCTTCAGAAGCTTTCTGGTCTCTCCAAATAAAATGAGGGTAGGTGGGAAGAAAGCTGAAGAAATTTCGTAAAAAGGACATATTTATTGATCTATGTGGGGCCATTTAGAATCGGTAATGGGTTCTTAGGGCGACTTGGGCATCTTAGCCATCAGCAGGATCATTAAAGGAAACAAAGAATCAAGAAGTTTTCCCTGCTCACCGCCTTTTACAACCAGGTCAGACCCAGAGGCTGTGCCTGAATCTCAGTGTGGCAACAGTTCTCAGTCTCTTGTGAAGAAATACCATTTTCGTGTTTTAAATGTAAGTGTAATGCATGCTAATTGCAGACAGTATGGAACACTCACCAAAAAACGCGAAACGATACCAAAACCGATCCATAATCCTGTCACCCAGAGACAGCCATTATTAACATTTTGGGGTAACTAGGTTTTTAAGTTTTTCTGGGTATGTACATTACATGTTTGGATAGTCATAAATTATTCTGTTCACTTAAGAATGATGGCTTTAATATTTTGGTAAAAACGATACAACTTATTATATAAAATTCAAGCCATACAGAAAAATGCAAAGAAAGGTTTTAAAAACTTTCACCTGGGGGCACCGGGGTGGCTCGGTGGGTTGATCATTCAACTCTTGGTTTCGTCTCGGGTCATGATCTCGTGGCTTCACGAGTTCGAGCCCTGCCGATGGGCTCTGTGCTGCCAGCCCGGATCCTGCTTGGGATTCTGTCTCTCCATCTCTCTGCCTCGTCCCTGATCCTGGCTCCCCCTCTCAAAATAAATACATAAACTTAAAAAACAAAACTTTCCCCTGAACTCTCACCCAGGGAAGTTAACCATCCTGCATCTTCCTTCAGCTTATGGGCTAATTTTGTGCTCTCTCAGAGAGACAACAATTACCTTCTGCAAAAAATGGATGGTTGTAGGCTATTTTCACGCAAAAATGGTAATTTTTTTTTTTTTTTTTTGTAATTTCAGGGAAGGCAATAAACAAACCAGAAGGACAAAACACAAGGCTGAAGGACTGTGGCACTACTGGAAACTGTTTCCAGGGGCCACACTGGTTCTTTTAAGAGATTCCGCCCATTCTCTCCCCTAGCTTTCTCTTCTTTGTGCTGAGACATGTCAGCTCATCGCATCTTCCACGGCAGCAACAGGGCTCCGTGTAAGGCCCCCGGCCACACATCCTGCTTTTCCTGACTTCCAGCAGATTCTCTAAGTCTGGTGGCTCAAGCCCAGACATAACAATGGCCGGATACTGAGAAGTGTTCAACCCGTGGCCACAGTGACCCTTGGCTGTCTAGCCAGTCACTAAAGGGACATTCTTACATGTACCGCCAACCTGCGTCTTCAGGTGCTAGGGAAAGATGAACAAACACAAACACCAAACAAAGCAAAGCTTCCAAGACCTAAGCAGTGATTTCAGTGAATTGAGTGGTTATGTGGGATAAGAGCAAACCGATAAACCTGAGCATCCAGAGCGGACAGTGAAAACCCCCAGCCTAGTCTTGCCAGATGGGAATTGGGGTCCATGTGGGCATATCATCAGATTTGTCAGGAGGAACCAAAAATCTAAATGTTTTTAAAATTTTTTTGTAATGTTTATTTTATTTGTTTTAAGGGGGGAGGTTATTGAGTTGGGGAGGGAGAGAGAGGGAGAGAGAATCCCAAGCAGACCCCGTATTGTCGGCACAGAGGCTGATTCCGGCTCGAACTCACAAACTGTGAGACGGTGACCTGAGCCAAAACCAAGAGTCGAGCACTGAACCGACTGAGCCGCTCAGGCGCCCCCACAGAGACCTAAATTTTTAACTGAAATCTCCTTACTTACATATATTGAGGGTAAGTTAGAAACTTGAAAACACCGCGCAAAGCAAACAAAACTCACTGATGGGTCAGCCGGATTTCTTTTGCTGTTCTGACACAATTTAGTACTATTCAGGACACCAGTTCAAGAATATCAAGTGAGCAGCAGACAATTTTTAGTGAAAGTATGACCCAGACAATATCTGGCACATGTTTATGCCAAAAGATATTCACTGTTGTTTGTTTTTCTGTGTTTTATCTGAGATTCAAGTTTTACCTGGATGTCTTGTCTTTGCGGGTGGGTTTTGGTGGATGATTTCCACCCCCCCTCATGGGGACCCCCGTATTAGGAAGTCTGTGAGCTTTCTCTGTCTTCCCTGCCTCTGTCCAGATTTCAAAGTATTTGGCAGCTAAGTGTCATGTTTTTGTCTTGGTCCGTTTCCTTTTTCATTGATAATGTAGCTTACGTTTCTCTTACTATTTTTTTTTCTCTTACTATTATTTTTCTCTTACTATTTTTCTCTTACTATTATTTCTTTTTTAATTTTCTTTTTGTTTCCAGTAGGTTTGGAGGAAACTTTGGGGGTAAGAATGTATTTTTTTTATGCCATTGATGAGCAGTCTCTACACTCTGCTTTTTAATTTAACATTATATCATATATATCTCCCCATCATGAGATATTCCTATTTAAATTTTTTTAATGTTTATTTATTTTTGAGAGAGAGACGGAGAGAGAGCATGAGCAGGGGAGGGGCAGAGAGAGAGGGAGACACAGAATCCAAAGCAGGCCCCAGGCTCTGAGCTGTCAGCACAGAGCCCGACGCAGGGCTCGAACTGACAAACTGTGAGATCATGACCTGAGCCGAAGTCAGACGCTCAACTGACTGAGCCACCCAGGTGCCCCAACATTTCCTCATTATGAAATATTTTTAAAACACATTCACTCGTATGAATTTCCCAAACATGTCTTAGGTGAAGTTCAGTTACATTTAATGCTCAGAAAACCTGTGTACAGATATTGGAGCTAGAAGCAGAACTGTGTGGGAGAAAGAGTCGATTGTCCTGCTTGTTCCTAATGGGGCTGGGAGAACAGGAGAACCGTCCACGGTGGGTCGGCTCTGACTGTCCTTAGCAGCCACTACAAATGATGGTTCCTCCCACAGCCCTGGTCCCAGATTTCCAGTGGCCTTCCTTAGCTTTACCTTAAGCAAGTCAGGTGAAGGATTTCTTTTTCTCCCCTAAATCATCTGGGGACCTCTTCTTATTAACTGTTGGTTTCTAATGAGCAAGGCAAGCCTACCAACTGGGTTTCATGTGATTAAGAAAAGTGCTTTTTCAAGCTATTATTTTTTGTGGTGGGGATGATTCTCGGGTAATTAGGCCACACTGTGGAAACACAACTTGACACATTGGCTTATTTGGGTTTTGACAATATGATTAAAAGTCCTAGGCGTTCGCCAAACAAGCCGCTGAGGAATGTTGGCATTCCATTTGGTATGTGCTGGGATCTGAAGTTGTGTGCGGGGGACAAGGGTAAATGCACAGCTAGGGGAGGAAGGGGCTGCCGTGTCCTGTCCGCGTAATCCACCTGCGGGGAGCTCGCGCTGGCTCGCAGAGATGGTAAGGGCACCGTTGGGACCGCATACTGCTTCCCAGGATAACCACATTGCACGAAGAAGGTGGATGGCATCTACCCTGATGGCACAAAACACAGAGATAATGCCATTCTACTTCCTGTTTTTTCTCCAGACCCACTCCACTGTGGCACAGTGAGTCACGACCGTTCTCGGTTTTAGAGCTGGTGTTTTTCATTTTGTTGGCGGCTTCAAATGCCACTCTTATGAAGTTGAGAATCCTGTTATGTAGAAAGTAAGAGGCACTTTGGGTGACGTGTTGGGCCTCCACAAACTAGCTTTCTTCTTCTTCAGATACAGGACTGGATTGGCCTGTGGGTCTCTGTCTCGTGTGGGAGGCGTCCACCGGCCAGCGCTCTCGCACTCTTCCACCCAGTGCTTGCTGGCCGGCTCAGAGGGTCCATCCATCCATGTTTTGGCAATCAGTGCCTTAGTCCGGCCATTTTTGGCTAGGGTAGTAAGAGAGAAAGAAAAAGAAATGGAGAGGAGAAGAAGAAAGGCAGCAGGACAGAGGAAGCGGGGGAGGAGGGAGGGAGCGGAAGAGGGAGAGCATTAGGAAAGATCGATGCTCCAGGACCACTCCACATGCAGAAGGACCACGGGTGTTAGGGTGAGCTTGAGGGCAGGTACTCAGAACGTCATCTGAACTTTAAAGTGTCATCCCCAAAGAGAGAAATCACATATCCAGTGGCTCCAAAATGCTCATCTATCCAATCACGAGTTGCACCTAGCACGCCTCTCCACCTGGAGGCATGGACACAAAAAGGGCTCCATTTCTAGAGCATCTCCTGGAGAGAAAGCTGTGATAAGAAGAAAAGGGAAAACACCCGAGTGTCCTGTGCCCCGCACACCCGCAGCCCAGGAGCCAAGGAGAGGCTGACCCTGGTGTCTTTCTTGCTGGCCAGACAGGACTTGATTCTCAGATGTGATTGAGTTAGTGGGGCTGTTGGCAAAAGCTTGTTTTGACTGGTAAACGATGCAAGTTTGGGATAGAAGTCGGTGACCGAGGAGGACGGTGGAATGTTGAGGTGTCCTCCTCACTATCACACGTCTGAACCACGGCTACTTCTAATTCTCCTGCCAGCACGCTTCTTATTATTTTTGCCAACCTCTTATTTCCAAACCCTGGTTTTACTTCATTCAACCCACTTTTCCTGGACCTTTTAGACAAGGCACCCCGTTGGTGAAAAAACAGACAAACAAAACACCTAATACACCACTTGGGACTATGTGGCAGCAAACACACTTTGGGGAGGCCTTGTCCTACAGAAGAGATGCTCCAGCGTGTGCAGAGACCATCAACGAGAAAGTTAGAGCAAATGAAAACTTTGTTCAACTTGAAAACAATTGAAAAGAGAGAGGGTACATTTGAACTGAGATTTTGAGACAGAAACAAAAGCCTCAGGTATCGACCGCCAGACAGTATCAGTCCATCCTTGCCTTAGGACGCAGGGCAGGAAATCTGTCAGCCGTGGAGCCACCTCTGTCGGCTTTAGACTCCCCCTTGCTTTTCGATGCTCCCTGTTTCCTGTAACAAGCTCCTGAGTTGTACACGGTGCACGTCTGACTCCGCTCCTGCCAATTTGGGAACCAGGCCCACCCAGTCTGGGCATCATCCCACTTCTTCTGAGGAGCCGTCAGAAGAGCACTGCTTCTCAGCCGTCGGGCGCTTTGACAGCAGGGCCTCAGTAGGCCTGTCTGCGTGTCGCAGGGAGCCCTGCCCACTGGGAGCTCATACCCTTTGGTACCTGGGAGGAGACCGCTACTCTTTCTGACTCCAGTCTTTTCTCAAAGAAGCTTCCCCGACCCAACGCGTAAAAGGCGGAGCTCGGACGCATCTGCCAAGCTCCCCACCATGCTGTCTTCTGGTCTTGCTTCCCACCGACAAGACCCATCCTTTGTTAAGCTGCGACCCTGGTGTCCTTAGGAAGCAGAGCCTTCCCTGGGACCCAGCCGAGACCCCAAGCTGCTCAGCGAGAGCAAAGGCAGGCAGTGATATTTCCTCATTGATCCAAGCGCTCTGGAGTGGAGGCCCAGAGGCCCGCCACACTGCCATTCGCCCAGTTTTCCCATTGGCTAGAAGAAGCGGGGGTCTCCAGGATGTATGAGGCCCGGTTTTGGGGTTCCCAAAGCACAAAGGTAGAATCCAGCATTTCCCCCACCGGGCCGAGCTCTCCGAAGCAGGGATCACAGAGAGAGAGAGAGAGAGAGAGAGAGAGAGAGAGAGAGAGAGAGAGAGAGAGAGAGAGAGAGAGAGAGGGAGAGAGAGAGAGAGAGAGAGTCGCGTTCTCGCAGCTCCGCGAGGAGGCCGTGTTTCGCATGCACATGTGACCCATAAGAGGCCATCCGTGGAAACACCGTCATCCCATCCCTGATGCGGATTAGCCTCGCCAGTTGGGGGAGCCGTCAAGCTTTCCCACCAGGCAGCGTAAGAGTCTACTTCCTCAGCAGCCCCAGTGCAGAATGAAGTCATAGTAGGAAGGTTCTGTGGGCACCTGGAGGCACGAGGCTCTGGGTTCAGCGCTGTGGGGGCGTAAGGCACCGCCCTCATCCTCACGGATTCCGAGTTTGACTGAAGGGCTGAGATCTGTAAGCACGCAGCAGTACCAGGTAATAAAAGATAGGGTACACTTAGGTCCTCGCGGGTTCGGGTGGAACCCCAGAGACCATGTGTCACATTTGTCCGTCCAGCTTGTGCTTTGGGGGCTGACCCCCCGGTACTTGTGGTTCCCAAGGGACCGTGACACAGAAGACCTGGCTCCCGGGAGCCCAGGGGTCCTGTCTGCTCAGCGGTACTGCAAGTGGGATCGTGTGTCCAAGCAGGGCCAGTCAAACTTGTTTCCAGAGTTCCCTTATCATCTATGGAAACTGCTTGAACCAAGAGCTCTTTCTGCCCCACTGCTGAAGTGCGCACAGGGCTGGCTCTAGCTCGAGGGAGTGGGGTAGCCGGGACACAAAGCGTAAGGGGGGACGTAGCTCTCAGGCATGACCCTGAGAGTGAGCGTCTCCTTGAATCTGTGCAGATTGGCCCTGCCCTGGTCCTGGTGCCTCAGGGCCATCGTCCCTCACAGCCATCTTTCCGTTCCACGGAGAGACAGCCTATCTGGAGAAGGAGAGGGAAACGGCGCAAAGACACAGAGAGAGCTAGAACCCAGTGATATCATGAGAGATCCTGGATCCAGCCATGCCTGCAGCTTGTGTTTCTGGTCATAGAGCTAATGCATTGAATTGGCTTTCTGTCCCTAAAACTGACTTGGCACCTTCAAGTGGAGGGCAGCAAGTGACAGGGTACAAAGCGAGGCCTTGGCTGAAACGAGGTGATGGGGGGGGTGATGTGGATCACTGTCCCCTGCTGAGGAGTGTGTCAACTGAGTCTGTGCGTGAGGATGTCACAAGCTGGCAGGGGAGTTTGTAGATGCTGTGTGGTGTTTGCTAAGAGCCCACAGCCGAGGAGGCTCAGTCTACCCACCAGAAGAGCAGAACGGGACAGAAAAGAAGTTTTTTGATTGCGTATTTTTCACGACTGAGAGCCCTGGACCCAGCTGTGCCTGAAGACAGGCCATCCCTCAACTTCCGAGCTATGACAACCAATAGATTGCTCTTTTCTGTGAGCCAGGCCAGGAGACATGGGTAATGCCCACAGAAACTAAGACAGGCTTGGTCCCCCCTCACCACCACACGCACTGAACTATAAGCAACTTGGGGGCCAGTGTGGTGTTCCGGGCCAGGGTAGGGACGGAGACACTGTAGGCACGCAGTCAGCCATGACACCCGGGCGGATGGATGAATGGGTGGGGGGAGTGGTCCAGGGCCCCCTCTATGGGACATGTAGCCCCTGCCTCCTTGGAGCACCTAAGCAGGGAAGCAAAGTGGAAGGAGGCTTATGGACCATCTGGGGCCCCCGGGCCTGGGTGCTGGGAATCCCAGAGCTGAACAAAACACACACACTTCTAACTTTCCAGGCCTCCTCCAATCGCTGTGCCCTGAAAGGATCTGGAGCCGGAGCTGAGAGGGTGTGGCAGACCTACCTCTCGAAGGTGACCTGTGATGAGTCACACCCTTGTACAAATCCCCTCCCCTCCAGAGCAGGCAGACCAGGGACTTGCGTCTGACCAGCAGAATAGGGCAAAGGGGTTGAGAAGTCACTGTCATGAGCACATCATATCATATGACAACGGTGAAGGGATGTTGGGTGCAGTTAAGGTACCTATTTCTCTGGCTATAATTAAATAGAGTTCGACCTGGGTGGGCCTGATCTAACCCAGGGATGGAAAGTCCTTTATAAGAGCATCTCATCCTTCTCTGACATCAGAGCCTGCCAGTAGAACAATATGCTTGTGCTGGCTCTGAAGAAGCAAACAGCCAGGCTGTGAATGGCCCACAGGGAGGGCCGTCTGCCAGGAGCCGGGGCCACAGCAAGTGAACACATTTTGGAGCTGGGCTCCATAGGAGCTGGGCGGCCCGGCTGCTCCTTGGCTGCAGCCGTGGGAAACCCTGACCACAGGAAGGGCCTGCCTGGACCCCAACGCTGAGGCGTGTGGCAACTACGAGTGGTGTTCCAAAGTGTGATGTTTACAGAAATTTGTGCAGGAGCAACGATAGGAAACTCACAGGGTTTGGGGAGATTTGATGGGGCTGGGAATCCTCTACCCAAAATGAAAAGTCTTCTACTATGAGATTCAAACCCCGGCTGTGGGGCCGGACAGTGTCAGCAAAGGGTTGGCCCCATGCTAACCGCCGAGGAGGGACCCCGAAGTGTGGAAGGCCTGTCTACACAGGTGCATCTCACCCCTGCCCTCAGCCTGAAGACCTTCTGTACTCATGCCGCGCAGCCCGTGTCTCAGGCTCGGATTTACAAAACAGTCCCCGTTCCTGCCCTTTGTGCCCAACCTTCACTGTGCCTCCTTTTCCCCACTGGGCTCCCAGGGAGACCTCAGCTCGGCCCTGACACTAGTCCACTGCTGGCCTGAGAGTGTGTCATTCAATAGTAGAGCAGGTGAAGCATTCCAATTCCCTCACTCAATGATATTAAATTACACATTCCCACAAAAAACTCTCCAATTGCTGCATTATTTAAGCAGAAAGAGCTAAATACAGAAGGCCTCTATGTTCCATTCCTGATTCTCGTGTCACTATAAATATACTGGCTTTTTCCACCCCCTTAATCATGGATTAACTTTTATGGAGATGTTTGGTTTCCTTTCTATGGAGACACGGTTTTGACTGGAGCCCTAAACCAGTAGTAAAGATCGTGACTAATCTCACTCCCATCATGCTCACCAGAACATGTGCGCGGGCATTTCTATAGCAACTGCTGCCGAGGGCCCGGAGGCCACGGCACATCTTGCCCTGGAAGCTGTTTCTCTTCTGGACCCGGCTTGTTACGTTCTTCAAACAAGGCTTCCAAATCCAGGCGGTACCCTCCGTGGGAAATGCATTCGTCATGTTACGCAGGGATATGCAGATGCCCGCACACCGAGTTTTAGCAGACCGAACCCCGCTTGCCCGTCTGTACACTTCGGTTTTGCTTTCCCGAGTGAGTTTCCAGAGGGGGCTGAGGGAACATACACTCGCTCTGCTTCACACACTTCCCAGCTAATTGTGATAAACCACCAAGAGGAGACCTCACGACTCAAGTAAACAAATCAATCCGTGTTTGTGCAGAACCCGGGCTTCTTTAGGTACAGCAAATAATGCCATACCACTTTAATGGTTTTTAATGTTTTTTTTTTTTTTTTGTTAAGACAGAGAGAGACAGCGCGTGAGTGGGGATGGGTCAGAGAGAGAGGGAGACACAGATTCGGAAACAGGTGTCAGGCGCCGAGCTGTGGCACAGAGCCCGACACGGGGCTGAAACTCACGAACCGTGAGATCATGACCCGAGCTGAAGTCGGACGCTCAAGCGACTGAGCCACCCGGGTGCCCCCATATCACGTTAATAGAGAGGAAATACGGAACAGGGTTAGAGCGCAGCCTCCGGGTGGGGGACGCCCCGGGATTCTCAATCCTGTACTGCTATTCCCCAGCTCTGTGACCTTGGGCTAGTGATGCAGCCTCTCTATGCCTCGCTGTTTCCATCTTCAGAATGTGATATTGCTAGTGCTTGGCGCATAGGGCGCTGACCAGGCTTAAATGAGTTACCGAGTGGAAAGCCCTGAAAATGGTGCTTAGCCTGTAGTAACTTGCATGCCTTTGCGGCTCTTCTTTGGCTGTTGTCACCATCGCCTTCATTTTTCCAGGGTGGATTTCACTGAAATGAACACCACAGGCGATTTACTGATTTCCTCACCGCCTCGCCCATGCATTCATTCATGCCCCCAGCATTAATCCGTGTCCCCCGCATGGCGCCTGGGGCGGCTGTGATCTAGGTGACAAATTTTCGGTAGCACTTTTCTCGTCTGCAGGGAACAGCTTAGATTCACTCCTCCAGGTTGAGCTGAGTCCTTCCTGCCCACACCGAGCCTTCTCCTGCGAGTTCCTGCAAGAGACAGGACACTCCAAATTGTCTTTCTCGGGCTCCAGATGTGTCCGCAGAGAGAATGTCTCACAGACGAGGTCAGTGGGAGAAAATGAGCCAGATACACTCCTGCGGGCATTCTGTTGAACCACGGATGCATTGCCTTCCTCCGGCTTTCCCAGTGCTTCGGGATCTTGGTCATTCTTTGTGTTTGAGCAATACAGGAGCGGCAGATTGGGGACTGTATTGTTCTCTTCTGCAATCTTATTTAAGCCCTCTGTGAGCATAGGTGAGTTTTCAGTGGCCAACACCTAGCACATAGGAGCACCTGAATTTCCATCTCATTCATGTGCCAAATCTATTTCACAGGGGCGGGGATGAGGGCTCCATGGAGCAGTCAGGGTCACGCAGGTTACCACAAATGCATGCCTAAGAAAACACAGCAGCGAGAGACAGATGTGCCCGGCCATCTACTCGGGCAGTGCCATTAATTTCCATCACACTACACTGCCTTCAGCCAAACGTTATTCTTCTTTTTACTTATTGCAACAAGTCCTTGATTTGAGAGAATAAGATCACCTATGGTACACCCGCTCCATCCAGATAATCAAATCACAGGTGTCCTTGCTTCTTCAAATGTAATCAAGGGCAACGTCCGTCTACCCAAGATGAGACAGCCTTGCTCAGCACCACCCTGGAAGCAAAGGTGTCCTCTCCCGATCACGGAGGGCTTGAGGTTCGCAGGTAATTACCCCCATCCATGATGACCAAATGCTTGTAAACGTCAGAGAATCACATTCAAAGGAGATAAATTAAATGGGGGGAAAGCAAGAGTTTTGAAGAAGTCAGTTTTTCAACATTTGGATGGCATCTCTTTGTTGAGGTTAGAATTTTAAATTAAAAACTGAAACAACCAAAATCTCTATCATAGCAATCATGCTTCACTCCATCTACATTTGGGGGAGTTGGTGCAGGGGAGCGGTTCTCAATGGGCAGTGAATCTCCCCCTCACCCCGGGGGACATCTGACAATGTTTGGAGACACTTTTGGTTGTTGCCATTGGCACATAGCAGGTTGAGTCCAGGGACACTGCTAAACGTCACACAGCACACCAGATGACCTCCCCCACCCAAGAGAGACCTTCTGCTCCCCCCCCCATCAGCAGTGCCGAGGTTGAGGACCCTATAGGAAGGGACCATGGGGGGTCCAGCAGGTATATTTTTATACAGTGTAAGAAAGCCACTTGCTAGGCTAACTCAAAACGTAGGTAGGACCTGATGAGGAAGATTTAACATTTCAGTACCTGTGTTTTCACCCATCAGACCAAAAATCACTGAACATTTTCCTTTAAGCAATGAAGCTGCCCCAAATCATCATTCTGTCATGCATGCCAGAGACATTATTGCAAATAGAAAAGATAAAACATTTGTTGAGCGGTATCACCCTCGCCACGGGAGGAAGTGAGCGAATGCACGTGGCACCTTGGAATGCAGCACATGTGTGGCTGCGGGCAGTGTGGCCTTGACTGCCTGACGAGCGCTGCGTGCTTTCGGTGATCCGAGTGTGATCAGACGGCTCAGTTCTGGGGCGGGGAATCTGTCTCGACGGGGAACAGGACTCACGGAGGTTGACCAGACGGTTAGTGGCAAAGCTGAGGCTGGAGCATGCACCTGGCCTCCTGTGTCTGCCGCACAGAGGCAACACTCCCTCCTCTTAGCGGCCGGCACCGTCCCTCGTCTTTGAGCGTCTGAGAATGCAGAGGTCAGGCAGGAGCACGGCCAGCGGGGGCACCCAGTGTGGCGTGTCAGGGGCAGTAAGGGATTCCAAGCTGTGTGGTTGTGCCTCTTCGACGGTCCATGGGCAGCGGGAGGTCAAGCTTGCCCAAAGGCAAACCCCTTTACCTGGCCACTAAGACCCCAAAGGCTGTGGAGAAGGGGATAGGGTTCTTCTGTTTGGAGACCTAGTCTTATTTACTTCCTTGAAGATCTTATTTTGAAAGTCCTGATAACGACTTTGTGCCTGTTCTTGGATTTCACACCGCGGTCAGGGTGGCAGGGAGAGGCAGAACCTCGAAAGGTGGCCTGCACCCCTTGGTCGGCACGTGGCCAAACTTAGGGCCAAACTCCCGAGTCTCCGAATCCTGCCCTGTTAAGCCATCATATCCCACGGCAAAATCTCTCCATTTCTTCCTGATCTCCTTAAGGGCCAAGACACCCAGGAAGGGGGTGGGGGTGCAGAGAAGAAAAAGGACCCCTTAGAGCCCACAGACTCACACCGTCTCTGTTTCCCAACGGAACCCCTATGGTGTCACCTGTGGACAAGAAGGCTGAGGTGCAGAGAGGCCAAACAGGTGTCCAAGCCCCTGTCACCCGTTAGTGCCGACACCAGGCTTTGTTCCCAGACTGCCCGATGGCACAGCCAGTGATCCGGGAAGCAGGTGCCCAGACGAGGCCCAACACCTCAGCCACTTTCAAGTGCACGGGTAACGTTGGAGGGCAGTTGATGTCTCAGCTTGCCCATCATCAGTTTGAAAGTGAGGATGACCTCTGTGTCATGCTCAGCCCGGAGCCCGGTACACGGCACGTGCACAGGAAGGGTGTCCCCACCACCAAGGTTTCTGATCCAGGTGTCCCATGACGCTGGCCACACAGAGCTTCAATGTGCCGAGGACCAATGTGTGAAATGCAGGTGTGCAGCCAAGCAGGCAGAATTTAGCACAGTCAGCTCGGACCCTCAGGGTACCTGCTCAGTCTCCTCCTCCGGGACATCACCCGGCTTCCTCCCAGAGTGTACAGACGCACCCCATACTGCCTCCCCAGTGCATTTCTGCGGGTTTCCCCATGATGGAGTTCAACAGTACAGCTGCCATTTCACACCTGAAGTACAATTCTTCAGCCTCCTAGTTCGACCACAGTTGTGAAAACCGGGGCCTGCTGTCTGGCCGCCAAGACCATTTCTCCGCACGTGGTGAATTCCTAGCCAGCGAAGAGTAGCAGGGCGACCGAAACAGCCTAATTTCTTCATCTTCATTTTTAAAGGAGAGTTTTGTTGGGCACAGAATTCTTAGTTGATGGTTTTTATCAGCACTTCGGATTTATCAGTACACCATCTTCGGGCTTCCATTGTTTCTGATGAGAAATCAGCCATTAGTCACATTATTCTTGCCCTATATGTGATAAGGAGCTTCCTCTTTCTACTTTCAAAATAATATCTTTATTTCCCAATAGTGTAACTATGATTTATCTAGGTGTGTTCTTCTTTGTGTTCATCCAAATTGAAGTTATTTCAAATTTTTGGATCTTTCAGATAATCTTCATCAAATTTGGTATGTAAACAACTTGTTCAGTAATATTTTTGTCCCTTTTTCTACCTCCTCTCCATCTGGGGCACCTATTATACCTGTGTTACATAATTAGTTGGAGCACCTGATATTGTCACACAGTGCTCTACTAATTGGTGTCCAATTTTTCTTCCCTGTCTATTCTTTGGCTTGGCACATTTCCCTTGATTTACCTTCAAGTTCATAGATTCCTTCTTCTATTTCTAATCTACTGAGTTAATCTATTGAAATTAAATTGAGTTATTGTATTTTTCAATTCCATAAATTTCACTTTTTTAAAACTCACTTCCATTTGTCTATTGTGATTCTCGGTGGACTCACATCATGTTTCCTACTGTATCTTTGAATATATTTTCCTTTACTTCTTTAAATATAGTAGCTGCTGGAAGTCTTTGTTAAATCCAAAGATGGGCCTAGTCAGTTTCTATTTAATCTTTTTCCTTAGTATGGGTTAAACCTTGTTAATATGCATGTTTATTATTTTTAGGTTAAAAGTAAACACTTGTTTAGATTATCTGCTCATTTGTGCACACGCACACGCACACACGCAGGCACACACACACACATACACACACACACACACACACACACACACACACACACACTGGTTGCTATCATGACTGGCAAGAGATAACATTCTATTCTTACTAATTAACATTTCCATAACAAAATCCTAGAAACAATAACACACTCATACATGCTAATACAAGCATAGACTCCCTTTATAAGAGGGCCACTAAAGAAAAATTAAATTTGCTTGAGGAGGAAAGAAGGGATTTGAGATACAGGATGAACACGTGTACCTTTTGAAATTCACATCCAAAAACTACCTATTCATTTAAAAAACAAAAACAAAAACAAAAACCAATCTGTTTCACTGATACTCAGCAACAGCACTGTGCATTAAAACCTAAAAGCACCTTTTATTTTGCATTTACTACCTTCTCATCATAATCGATTCTTAACTACGAAATAGCAAAATGCATTTTTAAAGCAGGAAACAAGAGTTAGCCTCCAAAACATGGCTAAACCACCACATCATACACTTTCCTTTTTACAACCATCATCCTTTTATGAACCAAATAAGTGAGGTACCACTCCAATGGTATTCAGATGCTAGCTGACTATTAGCCTTTCAACTACTGACAGTGGGGACAGGTTTGGAAATACTATTCAGTTTAAAAGCAGCAAGCGGATCTCTTTTAACATGAAAGGGACTCAGAGCTGAGCAGAAAAGGTGGGAGCAGTGAATTTACTCCTGGATGGCAAAACCTAGGTTGGCTGAGATCAGAAAATGCTTTTGAGATCAGCTTGTTCAGAAGCTCCCCATCTGAGATCCTTGGAACTGAGAAAACAGAAATGGGATCTCCTGCACTTTCTCAACATATCAAGGAGACTTTTTAAAGACCTCATTAATATGATCAATGAAAAAGCTCCTCTGGATAACCAAAAGAGGTATTTTTTAGGCCCTACATTTTTCTGGTCATACCAGCATTACCAACATTATTTCTCATCATCAGCTCCCAGGACAATAAGGTTTTCATGTCCCCGCATTGATACTACATTCTTTCTACCTTATACACTACTCCCTACTGTCCATTAAGCTTCTCTTTATCTTGCAAGATCCACCTCAAGTATTATCTCCTTTTTTTAAAAAGAACACACTTTTATTTGTTTTGAGACAGAGAGAGAGAGAGAGAGAGAGAGAGAGAGAGAGAGAGAGAGAGAGAGAGAGAGAGAGAGAAAATGCGAGCACAAGCACGGGAGCATCAAGGAGAATCCCGAGTAGGCTTAACCAACTGAGCCACCCACGGGTACCATCTCTTAATGAAAATATTATCTCTTAATGAAAGTATGAGCTCTGCAGCCAGACTACCTGCCTGGGTTCAAGTTACAGCTCTAACACTGATTGTAAGACTAGTCTAGGTCTCATCAGGTATCCCGTCTGCATCCCAGACGTGCAGCTTCCTAAATGGTACCTAGTCACAGCATGACGATATTGGTAGAATAGACAAAGACTCTGCCACGGCTGGAGGAAAAAAAAAACTGGACCAAAAAAAAGTACTTACTTTATGATCTCACTCATCAAGAACTCTAATAGAAACTAATATATTGTGACAGAATGCAGATCAGTAATGGGTGGCAGAGAGGGGCAAGAGGAAAGGATGACCAAGAGACACAAGGAAACTTTTCGGTGATGGATATGGTCACTATCTAGACTGTGGTGGTTTCATGGTTATGTGTGTGTATATACTTTTTGATCTGTGTGTATACTCATCCACACTGATGCATAAACTTATCAAATAGCACACTTTAGCTTCCTGCAAGTTATGCCAAGTATACTACAATAAAACTTTTTTTAAAATAAAAACAAACAGGATGATATTTTTAATAAAATACAACGTGTGGGATTTGCTTCAAATAAACCAGGGGAAGAGGGGAGCAAGGACAAAACGGGTAGAAAGACAGATGAAACAAGATTAGACATGAGTTTTTGATAATTTTTAAAACTAGGTCGTAAGCACATGGGGGTATAATATACTATTTTCTTGACTTTTACACATTTGACATTTTCTGTAATAAAAACAATTTTTCAGTTAAAGGGGAGCAAATCATAAACCAGGATAAACTAAAAGAAGAAAACTACTATGCTGGCTCCAGAGCCCAGACTGCTAGTAGCCAAAGACTTCCTTAGAAGTTGAAGAGCAGGGGAATGTGGAGTTTAAAGGGACACATTTTATTCTCTACTCTATCACCTGAGAAACGTGCATGTTCCTTCGAGAGCTAAGCCATCCTTTCCCTGGTTGGCTCAAAGCTGGGCTCCCTTGCACACTTGACTTCGCCTGGAGCCTTCCAGCTGTCAGACCACACAGGCTTCCACAGATATGCTTCCAACAGCCTGAAGTTTAGGATAAAAGAAAAACCATCTTCTCGCCCATTTGAAGTATTCCATGCATGCTGAAGCAGCACCTGGTTAGATAGCCAAGTACTACAGCCACAGGCAACTCAGAAACGCAGAAACAGAAGCAGCATTTTTATCTTCTTTTCCTCCAAGTCTCTGCTCATGAATCTTACAAAAGGAGTCCCAATCACATCAACCAATTATTATTTATTTATTTATTTATTTTTTAATTTTTTTTTCTCAACGTTTTTTATTTATTTTTGGGACAGAGAGAGACAGAGCATGAACGGGGGAGGGGCAGAGAGAGGGAGACACAGAATCGGAAACAGGCTCCAGGCTCCGAGCCATCAGCCCAGAGCCTGACGCGGGGCTCGAACTCACGGACCGCGAGATCGTGACCTGGCTGAAGTCGGACGCTTAACCGACCGCGCCACCCAGGCGCCCCCAGAAGCAGCATTTTTATCTTCTTTCCCTCCAAGCCTCTGCTCATGGATCTTACAAAAGGAGTCCCAATCACATCAACCAATTTTTAAAGAAAGGAACTCTTGGCCAACATTTGCTTAGAGCATACTAACTCATCATCTCATTTGAGCCTCATGTTTCACCTTGGGAAGCAGCATGTATCTTTACCCCCTTTTTAAGCATGCTAAATACTGAAACTCAGAGAGATGAAACAAACGGAGTGCCCAAGGTCACACACCTAGCCTGTGGCAGGGCCAGGAGTCGAGGTCCGTCCCACCTCTGTGCCTGTCTAGCGTGACTACCTCACAAGCTTAGCAGAAACTCTCATCAAGGTGCCTATATGAAGAAAAGTCATATCCCAATTAACCCACTTTTTTTCTACCCAATCTCAAACACGTCAAAGGATTTTAAGAGTAGGCACATGAAACCATTACTGCAAATAAAGCTTTTTCAGTTATGTATAATTTCTTTATCTCCTAGCACAAGGATGTATGAAGGAGGGACAGCAATTGACTTTAGACATTACATGAGGGGAGGAGAAGGAAGGGAATGCCCAAAGAAAGATCAAAGAAAGAAAACTAGGGATCAGACTGGAAAGAACAGCACATGAAACACAAAACCCAAAGTAACAACCCCCGTGGTATTTTCTCTGTAACACCAGCATGTCCTGGGTGGTGATTACCCTGTTAGTGAAATGAAAGAAGACGGCCATTTTTTTCAAGCTACTTGTTTCACCCATGCTAGGTTAAACTGGAAGAGAATTTTTCAAAACTGTATTAAATTTGCTCACACTGTGGTGATTCTCCATTTTCCAACAAAACATGTCACTTTCAGAGTTCAAGGTCTACAGTAACAATCCTTGCTTCTGGGGTAATGCATGAATCTGGATAGTTAAAACGTGTATTCTGGTTGTCACAGCTAATAATAGCAACTAGTACTTACTGAGCACATATTATGAGCAGGTGTTGTTTTTAATGCTTTTAATCTTCAAAATGGATCTTCTGACACAGGTTCGCTCATTGTGAGGGCAACGATATAATTTATTGTCCAAATAAGATACTTTGGGGAATCAAAGCGGAAAGCCATTAACAGTTGTGCCAGGCAGGGCCACAATCCAGGAACATTTGAACATAGAATCACTAGCCTCATTTTGCAAATGGAGACTTAAGGAACAGAAAGGTTAAATAGCCTACCCAACGTCACACATCTAGTAAGCCAGGGTTCAGGCCCAGGTCATCTGGCTCCAGGCTCATATTCAGCCATTCTGCCACGTGCCCCCTCTAGCTGATATACTACCTTAAAAAAAAATCATCCCACTGTTCACTTTGAAGCACACAAACCTCTCTGTATTTCAGAATACATTTGCTACAAGAAAACGGCTAAAACCCAAGAAGAAATATGACTCAAGAGTTCATATGTTTAAAAAATAAAGACAGGGCGCCTGAGTGACTCAGTCAGTTACCATCAGACTCTTGATTTCAGCTCAGGTCATGATCTCATGGTTCGTGACATGGAGCCCTGCGTCAGGCTCTGCACTGCCAGGTTATCTCTCTTCCTCTCTCTCTCTGGCCCTCCACCCTTCCCCTGCTTGCATTCTCTCTCTCTCTCTCTCTCTCTCTCTCTCTCTCTCTCTCTCTCTCTCTCTCACAGAATAAATAAAAACTTTAAACACACACACACACACACACACACATTTGCTGTTGCATATGCAACTGAAACATGTCCCTTGTTACACATGCTTTTCTTAATTACTTTTCTCCACATACAGTATCTCCTCATTTCATTCAGGAATAAATCCACAGCTAAAGCAGCAGCAGCTACCATTCAGACATGCATACTTAGATTGATACCACAGATACATTCAGTGGTTTCACTGGCTCAAACCACACTGGGCTTTGGAGCCTTCACCTTATACCATAGAAGCAAAGTCTCTCCTTCCCTTGAGTATTACTGGATGGTTTTCAAAAACTTCCAAGAAAAAATGATGTCCCACAAATGAGTTTGGAAACTAGAGACTTCAACATTTTCCTTTCATTACTAAAAAAAAAAAAGGAAAAAAAAAAAAAGAAAACTACAGGCATTATACAACTTCAGAGAGCCACAATGCCAGGTAGGTAGAAAGTGTTTTTGTGAATATACAAGACGGCTTGCAGATGTGCTTTTTGAGGCAACACAATACTGGCATGTTTCACATCATCCCTTTTCTCAAATACCTCAGTGATACCACTGTCCTTTTACACTTACAGCTCTTCCTGCATCTTCCCTCAGATGACTGCACGTTTGCTTCAATGCTCCATTTAGTGTGTCTGTCAGACAGCAATTCACCAGCCAGGCTAAGATCATGCCCTTCCACCAGCCAGCATCACTTTCTCTCCTCTTACCCCATCTATCCCTTTGTTCGTAGCCAGGGTAGAAGAAAAAATAAAAATAAAAATAAAAATAAAAAAATAAATAAAAATAAAAATAAAAATAAAAAAAATAAAAATAAAAATAGTGTTGAAAGGAAAAAAAAAACACCCATTGAAAATTCTATATCCAGCAAAAGTGTATTTCAAACTGGAGAAAAAAGACTTTTTGGGGTGCCTGTGTGGCTCAGTCAGTTGAGCATCTGACCTTGGTTTCTGCTCAAGTCATGATCTCATGTTTAATGAGATTGACCCCCACATAGGGCTCTCTGCTATCAGAATGGAGTCTGCTTGGAATTCTCTCTCTCTCCCCCCCCCCTCTCTGCACCTTTCTCCCTCAACATAAATAAATAAACATTAAAAAAGATGTTAGGCATGGAGTGTGTTACTCTTCCCAAAAGCATCTGAATTTTACAATCCCTCACCTCTGTAAACAACAAGAACAACAACAAGAAAAACAACAACAACCCAAAAACAAGTAATACGTTGTGAAACCAAAAAGGAAGGACTTTATCACTAGTAGATCTGCCTTGCAAGAAATAAAAAAAAAAGTTCCTTCCAGGATACCTCAGTGGTTAAATACCTGAGTTTAGCTCAGGTCATGATCTCACCATTCATGAGTTCAAGTCCCACAGTTTGTGAGTTCAAGTGCCACATCAAGTGAGCTCCAGCCCCACTGCAAGTGAGCATGAGCCATGCTTTGAGTGAGATCCCATTATCTCTCCCTCTCTCTCTGCCTGTCGTGGGATTCTCTCTCTGCCCCTTGCTCATTTGTGCCCCCTGTCTCTCTCAAGAGAAAGGTCTTTAGAAAAAGGAATATGGATATAGGTTATAGATAAGGAATTCAGATCTATGTTTAAAAAAAGAAGAGGATTAGAGTAGGAATAAGGGAAGGTAAGATAAAATATTTTATTTTTCTCTTTCCCAACTTATCTGATAGATAACAATTTGTTTAAAGTGATAACAGCAGCAATATACTCGGTGATCATAGGATATGGAGAAGGAGGTAGATGACGTCAATATTAGAAGGCATGGGATGGAGGAATTGAGAAAGCTTTTATAAGGTAACTGCACTACCTGTGAAGTGATACAGTGTGATTTGAAAGAGGAATTTGACGAGTTATAAATGAGTAATGCAAATGCAAATAAAGGGGAAACCACTCCAACTTTTTAAAATAAAAAAGTATAATGAATATGCTAAGAGAAAAAAGAACATGGAATATACCAACTGCTGCATTAAAATCCAGAAGGCAGAAAAAGGTGAAGATAGAAAGGAAGCAAAGTATAAATGCAGTGAATAGAAAACAGTTACAAACATGGTAGATATTCTTCCAACTATATCAATACTCACATCAAATGTGAATAGTCTAAATATACCAATTAAAGCTCAGAGATTCTCACAGGAGATCCAAAAACAAGATGCAACTCTATATTGTCTATAAGAAATTCACATGAGATATAAAGATACAGATAGATTAAAAGTAAAAGGATGAAGAAAGATTTATCATGCTAATGCTTATCAAAAGAGAGTTGGAGTAATTGCATTAATTCCAGACAAAGCAAACTTCCAAACAAGGAAACTCTAGAGAGATAAAGAGTGTCATTATATAAAGAGATTATATAGAGAGATAAAAGGGTCAGTTCTGTAAGAAAACATAACAATCTCTGATTTTCTATACCTAACAACAGAGAATGAAAATACATGATGGAAAAACTTTTAGAATTTCAAGGAGAAAGGGAAAAATGCATTATTATAGTGGAGACTTCAACACCTTTCTGTCAGTGACTGACAGGTCTAGAAGGATATAGGTAAGGCTACAGCTGGACTAAGCAGTAGCAGTAATCACCTAGATCTAACTGATACATATGGAATATTTTATCCAACAGTAGTTGAATAAACATGTTTCTCAAGTTCACACAGAACATGCACCAAGTCAGAACATGTTCTGGGCCATAAAACACATCCTACCAAATTTCAAAGACCAGAAACCATACAAAGTATGCTGTCAGGCCACACTGGAATTGAACTGGATGGAAAGCAATAATAAAAGATAGCAGGAAAACCCCCAAATGTTTAGAGATTAAAGAACATACTTCTAAATAACACATCAAAGAAGGAATCTTGAGAGAAATTTCAAAGTAGTTTGGACTCAATGAAAATTAAATACAACCTACCAAAATGTGCAGGGCGGGGTGTGGGGGGCACTGAAGACATGGCTTCCAGTAAAACGAACAGCACTGAATGCATTTATTAGAAAAGTAGAAAGATCTTCGGGCATCTGGGTGCTCAGTCGTTTTAGCATGCAACTCTTAGTTTCCACTCAGGTCATGCTATCATGCTCATGAGATCAATCCCCTGTATTGGGTTCCTGCTGGATTCTCTCTCTCCCTCTCTCTGCCATGCCCCTGCTCACGTACATGCTTTCTCTCTCTCTCTCTCTCTCTCTCTCTCTCTCTCTCTCTCTCTCTCTCTCTCAAAGTAAGTAAATAAATGTAACAAAATCGAAAAGGAGAAAGACCTAAAATTAGTAGCCTAAACTTCCACCTTAGGAAAATAGGGGAGGAGGTACAGTTGAAGGCTGAAGTAGGAGAAAAGAAATAATAATACTTAAAAAATAATAATTAGAACAGATATCAATAAAATAAAAGATAGTAAAATACTGGAGATAATCAATAGAGAAATCAAAAGATGGTCCTTTGAAAATATCAATAAAGGCAATGAACCCCTAACTAGGCTATCCAAGGAAAAAAAGTAGGCACAAATGGCTAATATCAAAAATGAAAGAGACATAACCGCTACCGATTCCATGAACATCAAGAGGATAACGTAAAATATTACGAATGACTCTATGCCCCCAAATTTCATAACTTATATGAAACAGATCAATTATTTAAAAGATGCACACGATGGGGCACCTGGGTGGCTCAGTCAGTAAATGTTTGACTTCAGCTCAGGTCATAATCTCCTGGCCCGTGGGTTTGAGCCCTGTGTCAGGCTCTGTGCTAACATCTCAGAGCCTGGGGCCTGCTTCAGATTCTGCGTCTCCCTCTGTCTCTGCCCCTTCCCACTTCCCACTCTACAGCTCTCTCTCAGAAATAAATGAAAACATTTTAGAAAAATATAGAAAACAAATAACAGACACACACTACTAAAACCCACTTAAGGAAACATAGATTATCTGGATAGGCCTATATTTATTAAGTAAATAGTGTCAAGGACAAATAACCTTCGCAAAAGAAAGCATCAGGCCCACATGGTTTCACGGAAGAATTCTAGCAAACATTTACAGGAAAAAATGATGCTAATGTCCTATAATCTCTTTCCGAAAATAAAAACAGAGGGAAAACTTCCTCATTCTAGGAGGCCAGCATTGACAAAACAAGGTAAAGGCATTATAAGAAAGGAAAACTGGAGACCAGTGTCTTGCATTTTCATAGACACAAAATACCCAATACATGTTAGCAAATCAAATCCAACAATGTGTAAAAAGAATTATACATCCATAACCAAGAGGGATTTAGTACCAGTATGGGAGACTGGTTCAATATTCAAAAATCAATCAGTTTAACCCATCACAACAATAGGCTAAAGAAGAAAGACAGGATAATGATCAGATGGTCTTAAAAACAGATGCAGACAAGGCATTTGTTACCTCCATTCATAATAAGTAAAACATTCTCTCCGCAAACTGAGTCCAGGGAGACTTCATCAACTTGATAAAGGACTTTTATAAAACAAACAAAAATAAATCCCCATCAAAAAAGCCTACAAGTAGCATCATATAAGTTTCACCATTTCATGGGGCGCCTGGGTGGCTCAGTCGGTTGAATGTCTGACTTCAGCTCAGGTCATGGTCTCACAGTTCATGGGTTTGAGCCCTGCATCAGGCTCTGTGCTGACCACTTGCTCAGAGACTGGAGCCTGCTTCGTATTCTGTCTCCTTCTCTCTCTGCCTCTCCCCCACTCACACTTTGTCTCACTCTGTTTCTCAAAAATAAATAAATGTAGACACAAAATTAAAAAAAAAGTTTCATGATTTCAGTGGGGAAGAATGGGATGCTTTCTGAAATGCTACTGTAGCTGATTATGAAGAGGCCAGGTAGGTGAAGACACCTGTAGTAATAATGGACATAATTATATAATTCTGTAAGAACACACCCAGAACAGGCCTGTTCTGTTGAATTGTTCCTGATTCTGCTACAACACTAACTGTTGATCAGTTAATAATTTGTGATTCCATCTTTAGAGGAACTAAGTATTGACAAAACAAACATCTTGTAACACTGAATGTACATTCATATTGTCAGAGGGACGTCATACATCAACTTAGAGCTACTCAGAGTAAATAGAGAATTGCATGGAGCCAAAGTATTCCCTGCAAATGATATGTTTGTTTTTATATTATATTCTGTTGATTTTTTCCAGCTGTTTTATATTGTTCCTTTTTTTTTTCAAATCCCGATGATTCTACAAATATTAAAGTTTTAGTCATTTGTTTAGAGGTGAATTTTAAAATCACGGGTATCTAGCTAACACTGGCTGGCTGAAGAGAGTTTCCAGTTTCCATGAATGCAAATTAATAGATTAAAGTAAGGGAACAAGCTTGAAAGCCAGATGTTGCTGTACCCCAAGGATAGGCCCCAGCTAGTTGCGAATCAGTGAGAATAAATTACCTTTAGATAGCTCACAATCAGGAGCTTCTTAAATTTGGCTTCAGTATACACTCCGCATGATAAATTAATGACAAGGAAAGTAAAACAGAACCACAGCAATGACTGCAATCTGTACAGTAGAAAAGACCCTCCAGGAGATAATACATGTGTGTACAAGTTGTACATTTTACAGATTTGAGGGTTACCATTCGCACTATAGTTCATATAAATCATGCCTCCTAGAACTGTGCAGTATACAACTTGTGCAACCAATACAACAAACTGAAAACATTCTGATGCTGGTATAGAATAGCAAATATATGAACAAGGAGTACAAATTACATCTGAAGTTATAAGGTGTATAAATTGGATTCATATAAAAGAAAAAAAATCTCTAAATTGCTCTTCATTAGTACTAAAACTTTTTCTTGGTAAAAGACTCTGTTAAAAGAACAAAAAGACAATCTATGGACTTGGAGAAAATATTCCCAAATCATATATCCAGCAAAGGTCTTGTGTCCAGAATATCATATATTGAAGTACACAAAACGATGCTCCACAACACTAGGCTTCAGGGAAACACATTCAAACTGCCCTGTGATACTGCTATACACATATTGAAAATGTTTTTTTTTTCAATCTTTATTTATTTTGAGGGATGAAGAGAGAAGAGTGTGAGCAGGGAGGGGCAGAGAGAGAGGAGATACAGAATCCAAAGCAGGCTCCAGGTTCCAAGTTGTCAGCATAGAGCCAAACATGGGGCTTGAACTCACAAACCGTGAGATCATGACCCGAGCTGAAGTCAGCTACTCAATCTACTGAGCCAACCAGCAGCCCATGAAATATATATATTTTTTAAAGACAATACCTAATACTTACATGTGACCCATAAATCTGACTCCTGGATATTTGCTCTAGAGAAGTGAAAACTTATGTTTATAAAACAAAAACAAAAATAACATGCACACAAATGTTTACAGCAACTCTAATCATAACTGACAAAAATGGAAAAACACAAATTTCCTTCAGGAAATGAATGGTTAAACAAAACCTGGTATATCCGTACAGGGAAACACTAAGAAACAGACGTATTGTAAAGGCATGATGTTGAATGAAAGAAACCAGTCTCATAAAGTTACCTACAATAAGGATCCATTTATATGATATTAAAGTTGGAGATAGATGGTTGCCAGGCCTCAGGGGTGGGGTGAGAGTGATTCAACATGAGGGAATTCTGGGAGCTGATGGAATTGTTCTCTTTGTGTCTAATTTTTTTGGGAGGGAAGACAGAGAGTGAGAGTGGGGGAGGCACAGAAAAAGAGGTAGAGAGGGATAATCCCAAGTAGGCTCCAGGAAGGTCGTGAGCAGGGGCTCAAACTCAAGAACAGTGAGATCATGACCTTAGCCGAAATCAAGAGTGGGATGCTCAAGTGACTAAGCCACCTATGTGCCCCAGGAACAGAACTCTTCTGTATTATCACTGGGGTGACATTTACATGAGTATATACAATCTTTAAAACTCAAAGCACTATGCACCAAAAGAGTTATTTTATATAATGTTAATTACACAACAAAAAGCATTTTCAAAAAAATACCACATCTGTCCTCATGTCTCCATTTCCTGCGTCCACACTAATTCCTGTCATGTTCACCTCTCCTGGTCAACTGCAATGACTCCTTACCTGATTTCCTCCCAATTACAATCTTCACTCTGTCTTTCTAATAAACTTATGAAATATTACTCCTGAATAAAGTGTTATAAGGAAAAAAAAATAAGCCAGATCTAAATAGCTACACCTTCCTTAGATCATGCATGTACACCACTCCCTATGGTATTTCTAACACGAAGGCCCAATGTGCAAATACAATAAGCAGCCAAGGGGAGCCTAGTGGCTCAGTTAGTTGAGTGACCTAATCTGAGTTTCAGTTCAGGTCATGATTTCGCCATTTGTGGTTTCAAGCCCCAGGTCACACTCTGCACAGAGCCTGCTTGGAATTTCTCTTCCCCCTCTCTCATCCCCTCCCCTTCCTCACACACACTGCAAATCAACCACCCACCCAACCACCCACCCACCCACACAACCAACCAACCAACCAACCAACCAACCAACCAACCAACCAACCAACCAACCAACCAACCAACATTAAAATAAAAATAAGCTGCCCAGTTCGTAAGGGTTTGTAGTACGTTACACTTTTATCCCATAGTTCAAATAAAAGCAAAGAAAACTTGACTATCGTGCTGGAATTATTTTTCTTTCTTATACCCAACTCATTTTGCTCACTTGTGGTTCATTTCTGTGTCTCCTGCTCTAAAGGCAGTGCCCACTTCCTCCGGCAATCCTAGTTGAAGTGAATTTCTAACTGCTTCAACTCAGTACCTTCTTCATTCTGTTGCCTTTGTCATGAAGACCTGGAACAAAAATCCGTGAAAGAATGAACACCCAGGCCTGGCATGCCAATACTAACACCTGGCAAACAGCAACAACGTCCCAGACACAGCAACTAGCAAACAATCCATTGTCTATTTAGGAAACATGAGCGAGAGATGGAAGAAATAGAACTTCCCAAAGGAGCCTGAAAAAGAAAACCAAAAACAAAATCCACTGGCATTAAAAAGTGAAAACAGGTAAAACCAAGGTTTATCTCAATGTTATTGCAGGTGTTACTGGATAGACTAGATGAACCTGAAGCAAATGATTTCTAAACAACAAAAACAACAACAACAGCAGCAACAACAACAACAGCAGTAGCAGCAACAACAACAACAACAAAAGAATCTTCTAAAATGTGCATTGGTATAATTTAGCAGATAATCAGAGCTGCAGAAACTAGCTCTATGTGGGAATAATCAGAATACCATAGGTACTCAGAGGAGTCAAGCTTATTGTGAATAACTGATGCTCAGGTGGTGTGATCACTGTATCACACAAAACCAAGTAAGGGTGTTAAAAAGGAGGAGGGAACACACACAGGGCAGCAGATGCCAGAACACATGGGGTGAATCAAGGGCTCAGTGAAACGGGAAGACTTAATCACAAAGTGAACAATTTGCCTGAAAATGCTGCAGATTCAGGCCAGCACAAAGGCCTCCAGGCTCCCTGGCAGGAGTCCTGGGAATACCAGGGGCAAAGCAATGAACTTACAGCTACCAATCACTTCCCTGTGGCAAGCACGTTACCTGATAAAGCATCTCAATTGACCCTGTGTACAGAAGAAGGAATTGAGGCTGAAGGAGATGTTATAAATGCTCAAGGTCACAGAACTAAGAAAGTTATGGAAATGGCCGTTACCCCAAGCACTCTGACTCCTTAGTGCATTACATGCTGTCTCAAGTATGCAAAACTCAACTTCAGTAACCCTTTTACCATCTTTTTAAGTAAATATTCTTTCAAAAAGTTTGGATTGTTTTATTTTCATTTTTATTTGTTTCCTTATGTCTTTTAATTTCTTCTCTCTCTGGTTGACTGATTCATTCTTTAGTAAGATGTTTTTTAACCTGTATGCTTTTAGAGGTTTAGCAGACTTTTTCCTGTAGTTTATTTCAAGTTCAAAACATTGTGACCTGAAAGTGTGCATGGTGTCATCTCAATTCTGTTATATTTATTGAAGGCTTCTCGTGACCCAGTATGTGGTCTCTCCTGGAGAATGTTCCACGTGCACTCCAGAAGAAAGTATGCTCTGCTGCTTTGGGATGTAGAGTTCTAAAATATCTGTCACGTCCTTCTGGTCCAATGTATCATTCAGGACCATTGTTTCTTTCCTGAGTCTGTCTAGATTTTCTGTCCATTGTTGTAAGTTGAGTATTAAAGCCCCCTGCAATTACCACATTCTTATCAAGGAGATTGTTAATGTTTGTGATTAAATGTTTTAAATCTTTGTGTGCTTCCGAATTTACTGCATACTCATTATAATTGTTAGCTCCTCCTGATGGACAGACACTGTAATTATTTAATAATGCCCTTAAACATCTCTTGCTACACACTTTAATTTAAGGTCAAGTTTGTCTGATATAAGTATGGCTAATACAGCTTCCTTTTGACTCCCAGTAGCATGAAAGGTAGTTCTCCATCCCCCCACTTTCAATAGTAAGGTGTCCTCAGGTCTGAAAGGAGTCTCTTGTAAGACAGCAAATAGATGGGTCTTGTTTTGTATTATCCATTCTGATACCCTAAGTCTTTTGGTTGAAGCATTTATTCCACTTCCATGCAGTGTTATTATGGAAAGCTATGGTTCTGAGGCACTGTGATGTCTGTACTTTTCATGCTTGTACTGGTGTCTGTGGCATTTTGTGATACTTGCGACATTTCCCTCATAGAATCCCTCTTAGGATCTCTTGCAGGGATGGTTTAGCGGTGATGAATTCCTTCAGTTTTGGTTTGTTTGGGAAGACCTTTACCTCTCCTTCGATTCTGAATGGCAGGCTGGTTGGATAAAGGATTCTTGGTTGCATATTTTTCCTATTCATCACATTGAAGATTCCCCTATTCCTTTATGGCTTGTCTGATTTCAGTAGATGGGTCTGCTCCTATACCAATACTTCTACCTTTGTACGTTAACGTCCTTTCATCCCCAGCTGCTTTCAGAATTCTCTCTTCATGCTTGTATTTTGCCAGTTTCACTATTATATGTTGTGCAGAAGATCAACTCAAGTTACATCTGAAGGGAGTTCTCTGTGCCCGTTTGGTTTCAATGTCGCTTTCCTTCCCCAGATTGTGGAAGTTCTCAGCTATGATTTGTTCAAGGTCATCTTCGCACCCCTTCTTGCTCTCTTCTGGAAATCCTGTGCTATGGATATTGTTCCATTTGATTGCATCACTTAGTTCTCTTATTATCCCCTCTCGATCCACAATTTTTTCTCTATCTTTTTCTCACCTCCTTTCCCCCATATTTTTATCTTCTAATTCATTTACTCTCCCCTCTGTCTCTTCAATCCACGCTGTGGCTGCCTCCATTTTAAATTGCACCTCATTTATACCAATTGAATTTATCATGACTACTTTTTATTTCCTTGATCTCTGCAATAATTGATCCCATGCTGTCTGCTATGCTTTTGCTAATCCCAACGATTCATCCTTTGACTGTTATGCTAAATTCTGATATGTAGCTTACATCTGTTTTGGTCAAGTCATTAGCTGTCCACTTCTTCCCGGAACTTCTTTTGAGGGGAATGCTTCTGTTTCATTATTTTGGCTAGTTTTCTCTCTCTTATGAGGTTTACAAGCTTGTTATTTGCTCTGCACCTGCAAGAATTGCTATATGAAATGGGGGTCACGCCCTGTGCAGGTTCTAGCCCTGCAGGTAGTGTTTCCTGGAGAGTGTTACTTGCTCTCTGTTGTTGTGGCATTGGCTCTTTGAGTTCTCTACTCGTCATGATGTTTTTGACCCTCCACAAGGTGTGCTTTTATTTGTTCCTTGAAGTAGCCCTGGAAAGGAAAACAAACAAACCAACAAACAGGAAACAGAGACATGGAAGGAAACGTGCAACTAAAAGAAATAAATGGACACACACACGCTCACACACACAGAAAAACAGTCTGAAATCAAAAAGAAAACAAAACAAACAAACCAGAAACACCAGCTACAAGTAAAGAACAAGGTAGAGGCGTTGCTGTTGGAAGAACACATATAAAGAGGGAAATGACAGCAGTGGGGAAAAGGAAAAATATATATATATTGACCAGGCTGGGAGGCTAAATGGCTTAATGCAGAGAGAGAGAAAGGAAAATAAGGAAGGAGGGGTGGGAACAAAAGGAAGATAAGTTTACCCAGACAGAGAAACTAGATGGCTTGATCATTCCATAGAGAGAGAAAGGAAAGTATAGAAGTATAGGTAGGAAATGCATCAAGGGAATGGGTTATAAATGTACGCTTGAACGAACCAACGAGCAGAGTTATCAACCTAAGAGAGGGATGAGATAGGAAGAGAGAATATGTCTAAATAACAAGAGTTGTCCCGGAATTAATCCAGTCTATGCAGCATCACTGGTCCGGATGATGGAGCTGCCTGGTTCCACAGTGCCTATCCAGCTCCATCAGGTAAGCAGGTACCCAGCACAGAGGGGCGTGGTTTGTGGTAGGCTGGTCCCACCTCCACTATGGACCCTCGGACTGATCCCAGAGGCCCCGCCTTGGTGGTGGTGGTGGTGGTGGTGGTGGTGGTGGTGGTGGTGGTGGTGGTTGTGGTGAAATGGTGATGCCCAGCCCCTTCTCCATGACCTGGTGTACTCCGTTCCAGTTGTCCTCATTATGCCCAAGGCAAACGCAGTGTTGTCCTTCTTGCTCCGCTGACTCCTTTGGCATAGCGCTTGTCTAGGATTCACAGACACGTTCCGTGTGCTCTGGCACTGGGGAAGTGCCTCTCTGTGCTGCTCCAAAAGTCTTCCTGGCTATCTTTGTGCTGCTGTGCTTCAGGAAGCCCCGCCTTTTCCTGCCATGGACTGCGCTGCTGACCTCATGGCTGAGCTTGGGCATGGTGGAGGCAGGCAGGCAATCTTCTGTCCCACAGCAACGCCCCCAGGGAGGGGGCCACTTTCTCCTACTGCAGACTGCGCCCCAGACCCAGCCACTGATCCGGGGAGTGGTGGATGCAGGCAGGCTTTGTTCTATTGCACAGGCCTCCAGGTTGGGGCTACTGTCTCCTTCTGTGGACTGTGCCCCTGTCAACCCCTGAAGCCAATGCTGGCTCCTCTCCTCTCCAGGTGCGCAAACAGGAAGCCTAGCCCCAGACCCAAGAAAGCCCACAGTTAGAGATAAGATCCCTCTCAGTCCCAGTCCGAGGTTTTCCTCTTATCCACATACAGCCCCACACTTCCGGAGCCACTCTTTCTCTTACTTTTGTCTCTCTGCAGAAGGGGATCTCTTCCCTCCATTCCTACTTGGCCCAATTTATGCACCCCAGTTCACAATCAGCCACCTGTCATTTCTCAAGTTGTCTCATTTCCTTCAGGGGGTTATTCAGTCTGTTTTCCTCGCAGACTTTTGGGTTTCAAAATACTTTGGCTTCAGCACTTTGTTTGAGAGACATGTGATGTACAGATCCTCCTACTTCTCCACCATGTTGACCCCTCTGCCCAGAAGGATTTATTTATAAATTCATGGACATCAAATTCTAGATGTTATTTTCTGATTAATGTTATTAGGATTAACCTCAGTACATACTTTTAGTGTTAAGGAACATTCACTTTGATTTGAATGCTTTGAAAATGAATTGAACAGGCAATCCAAATAAATATCACATTCCCTTATTGGGACTTCCCTCTCTCCATCTCTCTCTCTCTCTCTTTCTCTCTCTCTCTCTCTCTCTTTCTCTCTCACTCTCTCTCTCTTTGACACACACACACACACACACACACACACACACACACACACACACACACACACAGTTCCTCCAGACTGTCAGGAATCTCTCTAAGGTGCCTGCCCAACTCCATGGCCAGTACATAAACTTCACCGGTATTCAGGACTAGACATCCTCACTAAGGTCTGCCCAGAACAAAATGGAAGAAAACAGCCTCTGTCAGTCCCACTCTCCTGCCTGTGCAGTTTCCTCTCTCCTGCCAGGTCTCCCTGACCCCCACCCCACCTTGCTGTCATAGCCCATTCTATAACTACTTGAGAAACCTAGCTAGTATTTGATTCTGCAGCAAAACACAACAAAGTTCCAAAAGGTCTCAGCCCTCGCAGGCCAATGAGTCAGTAGGAAAACACCAGGCCAAGAATCACACTAGGAGAATTCTCATTCCAGCTGTACCACTTCCTAGCTGTAGATGCACAGTGAAGCTGTCATCCAACAACACTCTAGCTCCACATCTGTAGGCCTCTAGCCCACCTGCATTGCTACCAGGCTCGGGGACACATCCAACGATTTTGTTTCTTGAGCCCCTTCTGGACTGTGTTTGCTTTGTTTAAAAATGTCTACCTCTAGGATCAACTAGATTTTGAGACACAAATATGCACAAATATGCAAATTCCCCAAGGGAAAAGACACGTCCCAGAGTCTGTTCACTGCAGTCATCCATATGCCCAAAGCACTGATTTCTACCGTGTACATAATAAGAGAGAAGAAGCAGGCAGACACCTGCCCAATGACAATGAAAAAGCAACAGAAGGTGATGGAGAGCCCCACCTGACGTAGTAGCTGGAAGCCCAGAAGTCAAGAATTACCCACAACCACCATGGAGGCAGGGGTATACCTCGATAACAGAGCCTGGCACACAGAGTCCCTCAGTCAGTTTTCGGTGAGTGGTGAATAAAGCCACAGGTGGACCAATAAACTGACAAGCAAGCGAGCAAAGGCTGACAAGGGAAAATCCACCTGTTCTATGGTGGTATAGAGAAAGTAGGTGCTTTTAGCAATGCCAGTAAGAGGGTAAACATTATAGAACAGGCCAATTAGTGAATTCTGTGGGTGGAATGTTTTCCCCTGATTACAATGGGCAGCTTATCCATCCTCCAGCTCTGAAGCATATGGTAAGTGGACACCACATGCTGGGGACAACAAGTTCTGGAGTTAAAGAGTGGAAGTAACAAGGCTCCACCTTTGCTAGAATGTCAGCTTCCATTTACAGACCCTCCATCTGCCCCCTGGCCCTTTCTTCCTCCCACCCACCCCGATTACTCCCACATATTATGTCCTTACTGCAATCATGCAATCCTTGGTTTTGAACCATCCTTCTAATATGTTTTGTTGTTGTTTGTAAGATCTGTCATTTATCTACGTAAAAACCTGGGAATTTCAATCTTAACAAAGGTGAGAGCACCTGGATGGCTCAGTCAGTTAGGCATGTGACTGTATTGCTTTCGACTCAGGTCATGATCTCATGGTTTGCAAGCTCCAGTTCTGCAACAGGCTTTGTGCGGACAGTGTAGAACCTGCTTGGGATTCTCTCTCTCACTCTCTCTGAGCTTTCCTGGCTCTCTCTCACTGTCTTATGTTTGTGTGCTGCTTTTTAAACTGGCCTACGAGTAATTTCGGACAAGTGGTATGATAAGTAACCTTCTCTTTCACCTGCTATGACAGCTCTAACGTTCCCGTTACTCTGCTGAGTGAAGACGTAAGGCAGAGTGTCCCAAGATCCTCAACCAAACTACACGGTGTAATCGTATGAGCATAGGTATTCACACTTCATCCATTCCCTCATAAACTCGCTCATTTCACAAAGAGCGAACACTTACGCTGTGCGCTCTGAGAAATATAACAGTAAGCAAAATAGCCTTCGGAAATTAATATTTTTCCCGCCTTGGGATTGCTTGGGCCTGTAGTACCCAGTCCTATGTTATTCAGCGCATGATTGTGATTAACGTATTTCACTTCTTCCAAAGATGTTTCTAAAGTTTGGCAGAGGCAGTGGGATGTGACCGGTGCTGGTTCAAATCCTAGCTCTGCCACATAGATGTTATATTTGGCAAGTTATTTAACCTTTCTAAGCATTAGTCTAGTTGCGTGTTAAATGGGAATAATAATATCTTTCCCATAGTCCTGTTATGTTTGCTTGAGAGGGGAACATGTGTGAATTGCAGAGAACTCTACTGGTGTATGGTGGGAACTAAAGTAAAATTAGTTTGTTCCCTCTGTTTTCCTATGGCTTTCTGATCATCTTGGTATGGGTTTGTACCGAGGGCCTTGTGCCTCTCTGTGCCTCTCTGTGCCCTTGAGTATCCTCTTGCAATCACCAGCATCAGGGAATTGGACCTCATTCTACCAAGTAAGCCTGACTCTGACATGGTGCCTTCCATAGTTCACCTGTTGTGTACATTCAACATAGCCAACGTGGAGGTTTTCAGTAAGCAAGCAGCGACTTTGTCAAAAACGTAGTTACATCACTAATAAAGGCGAGTGTTTACTGACTCGCAGTTAAGGGGGTTCCATGCATTATTCTAAGTGTTTTACCTTTGATACCTCACTGAATTCATTTCAGAGCTCTGTGGTGAAGGTACTAGGTTGTGCCTGATTTTACAGCTGAGAAAACTGAGTAACAAAGAGAAAGTACGTTTCCAAAGGTCTGCTGTTAGAAATAGAGCAAAATAGGAGTTTAGATCCCAGGCAGCCTGGCTCCAGGGGCCACACTCTTAGTCACTGAACTATAGTGCTTCTTGCTAAGCAAGAATTTAGTGTAGGATAGGGAATTGAAGTGGTATTGGGTTGCAAATAAGATCGTAGGAGATGGCAAAGGTTCCAGCCAATTCATCTGATCACAAAAGGGTAAGAGTTCATCAAAAGTTGATTATGCAGGTGTTTGTGAAAAGAGAGAATGTGAGAGAGAATCCCCAGTATAGACTGCTGCTGTTACACATAAAATTGAAGTGAGACAGCTAGTTCTTCTGTAAAAATTGGGAACTGAAACCCCATAAACACATTGCATTCATTCAGTATGTACAGGGTCCTTTGCACATGGCTGGCACTGTAGTAACGACACACGGATGGCGAAGGTGAGCCCTGCCCATGAGGAACACATGGTCTAGGAGGGCAGCAAGGGCTATGTAAGGAGGTTCATGACAACACAACTAGTGGGAAGAAGAACTGTGGACACACAAAGGTGAAGTAAGCACCCCCAAGACACTTTCCATAAAAAAAGACATAAGAAAGGAATGAATCCTCTTAGAGTTCTGGAGGCATCCTTCACGTAGGCTCTCATGAGTGTATTTTCACTAAGTCCATAACAATTGGGAGCTGACACCTGCTGAGCCAAGCTCCTCCAGGGCAGAACCTTCCTCTGCTCAGTTGGCTTCAAGTGAACCTGTGTATTCAGCACATCTCCAGTGTCCCTCTCCCATCATTCCACTTTTGTCCCTCTTGATTCGTAGATTTCTAGGAAAATCAGCCTATAAGGTCAAATCCTTATTTATTGTTAGTTCCTTCCAGAGACAGGGTCTCCACGATGCTATCAATTACTTCAGTGGAATCCTGCCCATGGGCTGCACAAGGAACTCCATGATATGATTTCAGTGCCTCCTCAGTTGAGGGGTTTTATGAGAAGTTAAGTCCTCTGAGCTTGGGTTAGAAATAGTCCACATCATTCCCAATCTCAAGGCTTGTATTGGACAAAGGATGAAGATAAAAAGCAATGAATACATAAAAGCCTTTTGTAAAAGCTCAGCCTAAAAACGGCAGAAGAACATATAAGGGGAAAATGTCTTTTCATTTCATATTAAGAGCCAAAGAGAAAAGCTTCTTTAGATTTCAAGAAAAAAGGAGTAATATCAGTACACAAAGCAAGCTTTAAAGATGAGCTTTATCATAGTGTCAGTTAGAGCTTTTTAGCGTATCTTAGTTCATCAATCTTTTAAGCTTATCTTAATTCATCAAATAATCTTTTTTTTTTCCTTTTTTTGATGACAGAAATCTTATTTACACTCCTGAATGTCCTATTACCCTTGACAGGTACCTAGCATTCTGCCTTGCACATCTACTTACTTATGTGGGGAAAAAAGAAAAAAAAAAGACATTTGTTTCTTCACCGTCCACAGACAGAATAAACTCCTATCGGAAATCATAAAATATTTGGGCGCTGAACACGTGACTGCTCTTAAATGTTCATATATTCAATTTGAGGAAATTTTTTATTAGACAGGTGTGGTCAAAGGCCCAACAGAAAGATTCAAAAATGAGGAGAACTCTGGGAATAAATGGGTTAGGAAGGTAATGAAAAATTGGAGACTACGATCCAGATCTTAAAAAAGCTCTGAATGTATATTCACAAAGACTTAACGACTTTTGATAACCAGGTGAAAAATAGTGCTTTGAAAGTCCATAGAGCTGTAGCATTCGAAGGCAGGGTTTCTTACAGTATGGTCTGATATCTCTCCCTAATCAATGGAATCATGGAGGGCTTACTACAGGTACGGATTCCAAATTCACACAGAATTCTATATTTTTAGATAATTTGCCAGTTTTTGTTAAGATAACCCAAACTAGTAACAGCATTGCAATCTGCAAAGGACACACGAGGCCCACTCTCTTTAGCATAAAGTTGGGGTTGCTTTGGTAGGTGGATGAAAGCAACAAAACACAGAAGTCTGCAGGGAGAAGTGGAGACTTGAAGTGTTTGAAATGCATACTGTTCCATTTCTCAGGGAGGGCACAGATACTGCTTGATGGCACCCAAATCAGGTGTTTCTGTCTGAACCAGTGCTGCTACCCAGGCCACAGTCAACCATAAAGATTATCCAGAGAAATAGTCTGCATCTGGATCTGCTGGAGATTCACTGACTAACCATATTCTCACTGCTGCTGGGGGTGGGGATGTGGGGTGGGAGGTAGATAAACGGAGAGAATCAGACAAGCCCAAGTGGTCAAGAACTGGATGGAGTCCACCCTAACTGTTACCGTGGCCATATCTGAAGTTTCCAGAGCTGATGATGCTACATTCGGGGCCACCATTGTTCCGTGATGATATTGCAGTTGGTATATGATGCGAAGAAATTAAACAAGGAAACGGGGTAACTTAGTATACATTATAACGTGTCAACAAGAAGACAAAGAAAACTCTTGGTTTCTACTTCATTGCCAGTTACTAATAGATATGAAAGTTACAGTGCCTCTACGAGGCAAGGTTCTTGCCAACAGAAATACATCGCTAATACAGGAGCACCTTCCAATGGTTCATCTGAGAGTACACTGAATGGCATGAGTATTTAATGTGATTTGATAAGGCAGAACTGGTTTCTCCATGACTCACAAGTATTAACTTCTAGAATTCCTATGAGTTTGCTTGATGCATTGATAAGCAAAGGAAACCGAGGAGGGGATTTGGTGAAGCCACATGCCCTAGAAATATGACAGCTAAGTTTTGACGTAAGAAGAAAACGAATGACCTCCAAAAGACATCAAAAATTCTCCCGCACAGATGTGCTGTGAGCTTGAAATGCTCACACATGTGATGCATCTTGAAGATGGTAAGTGGTAAAAATATTGGTAATATTATATTAACGGCTGCTACCTTTTTTTCCAAAATTTTGTAGTGGGTCATAAAGAAATTGGCAGCTCTGCCATTCCATGCAGCCTGCTGCAGATGACATTGCTGCCTTAATGGGGCACAGCGTACAGCCTCTTTGTGAGTAAAACTCTCTTTGTTCATGCCACTGGTGGCAGCCTTTCTGTGACAGCTGAACACGTCCCTAACTGATACTACTTGCCCTTACTCAATGCCATTCAAATACAATTTCATGTTTTGTTAGCACAGATAACATCAATAATGTCACTCTTATTGAAGGTGAAATTATTACCAACCTCACTCAGCAGATGACGTTGGGGAAAAGATGCTAGAAAAGTGTCCTAAATGAAGAAGGGTCTTGGAGAATACCGGTGTTCTCTCTCATAGCAAACCCTCGCAGACTAAACTGTGGGGCACAGGGTTCTCTCTGTTACAATAAAACTTGAAGTTTAGGAGTGTTTTTCCTTATAAAGGTTTGAAAAAGTCCATGGTAGAGAAGGGTTTACTTAATCCCAGAGAGTAAAATGAAAGAAGGCTTTGGACCCACAAACTCCTACAACCAGTAAGTAGGCCGAGACAACCATAAGGCTGTAGACACAGGCTACCTTTCATGAGAAGGGAAGAATGACTTGGAGGTTGAAAGCCAGAACCCCGGAGGAGCTAGAGCCATGGAAAATCATTCCCAGGCCTTAAGACCCAATGAAAGGACTGCCTACCTGGGCCAGATGAACTTCAGAATTGTTATGGACCAGTGACACATGATAACCTCCTTCCTTTCTTTTGGAACAGAAATGTTTGTGTTTTGTTGGTTTGTTTGTTTTTTCTGTGTGTTTGTGTGTGTGTGATTGTGTGTGTGTGTGTGTGTGTGTGTGTGTGTGTGTGTGTGTGTGTGTGTGTTTTCTAGTTATCACGTGCCCGTGTTGGCTGTATGGTTAATTGATAGGTCTTCATTCATAGGTCTTCAGATTGAAAGTGTAATCAAGGACCAGTGCACACAAGGAGACTCATTCACACCTGGACCTAATTTAGATAAAAATATCCTGGACTTTGAGCTGATGTTACAAGGGTTGGGTCTTTAAGAGGGAGGATTCTTGGGGTAGGGTGAGGATATTTTTCATGCAGGATGAAAGTGAATAATAGGAGACCAGCTGATAGGCTTTGGCAGTCTAAAATATGTTCATAAATTCTCTTTTAAGCCCTTCAAAAGGTGGACCTCCATTCCCTTTTCCTTAAGCATACGCCAGACGTACTGAATGATTTTGAAAAATACAAGAAGGTGAAAGTGATGATGAGTCAAAAACACTCTAAAGAGCAGATATTGTAGCTCCAATTGTGTTGTGATCAGGAGATAATCGATGGAAGGGGCAACTGGCCATTAGACGCTAGAATTCTATGAGTGGAAGAGATGAACATAAGGGAAGAGAAACAAAAATAATATAAAATCAGGGAGGGGCAAAACAGAAGAGACTCATAAATATGGAGAACAAACTGAGGGTCACTGGGGGGGTTGTGGGAGGGGGAATGGGCTAAATGGGTAAGGGGCACTGAGGAATCTACTCCTGAAATCATTGTTGCAATACATGCTAAGTAATTTGGAGGTAAACTTTAAAAATTAAAAATAAATGAAATAAAAACAGAAGCTAGAATTGTACACCTATCAAAATTATCAATTCAATTTGAGAGTGGACTCAAGATATCTTCAGACGTGCAAAGACTCAGTACATTTGATTCTATTCATTCTGCATTAGGAAGTTATCTGAAGGTGTACTCCAGCAAAACAAGGAGAGAAAAAAATAAAGAAAAATTATACTTAATAATAGCCAACATTAACAGTGTTTATTTTTGTGCCAGACACTGTTATGGGTTATTTTCACATGTTATTACATATTAACCACATAACAAACTTATAAAGTATATACAATTACCATTATTATCTTCTAGAGGAGGAAATAGGGTTATAAAGAAGCCAAAGAACTCATCCAACATCCAACTTACACAGTTGGTAAGTGGAACAAGTAAAGTCTAACCCCAGGCCGTCGGGCTCAAGAGTCCAGGCTTTTAAATGCTCCCTAACTTCCCAGATAGCCATATTACCATGAAACCATGGAAACAAACGGGGACCGGTAGCAGTGGAAAATCACAGGAAGGAAGCTGTGAAGCAGACCTACTGAGTCACCACCTAAATGAGGCAGGAAAAGAGAAGGCTCCAGTAAGTGACCTCTAAGAGGTTAACAGGAAGATGTCATAAGAGGCATGCTTTGAAAACACTGAAAGAGTGCAATAAAACAAAGAAGTGCAATTAGAAAACTAAGGAGAACCAGAAAATATCCATAAGATGGTCTTACTCTGAATGAGCCAAGTGAAACATGGCGTGGTTTAAAGCACTGATGGAATACAAAGAAAAAGGACACATTTCACCTTGATCCCAGAAAAGGGTAGTAATTCTGATGTTTGCATATTATTTAATAATCCCAATAATTTAAACCATTTATTAGTTTTCAAGTTTTAGAATCAACCTTGAACAATCTAAAGAGACTTGATTGCAGAGCATAATACCAATGTTAACAACAATGACAAACAGAAGTCCAAAGCTGATGGGAGACCGAGAAAAAGTGCAGCAAGTGTGAGGAAGACATTTATCTTACAATGTAAGGAATGAAAAATGATAGTACAGGTAAGAGAAATAGGTCTCTATTTTAAAATTGCATCTTGTGGGGTACCTGAGTGGCTTGGTGAGTTCAGAATCCAACTCTTGATTTTGGCTCAGATTATGATCTCACTGTTCATAAGACTAAGATGCGGATTAGGTTCTGCACTGACAGAATTCTCAGAATTCTCTCTCTCTGCCCCTATCCTGCTTGCGCATATTCTCTCTCTCTCTCTCTCTCTCTCTCTCTCTCTCTCTCCCTCTCTCTCAAATAACATATATTCATTCACACATGCATGCATACATACATACATACATACATACACACATACATACATACATACATACATACATTACATACATGCATAAAATTATATCTTGTGATGGTTAATTTCATGTTTTAACTGGGCTAAGCCACAGGGTACCCAGATATATGGTTACACATTATTTCTAGTGAGTCTGTGAGGACATTTCTTAGTACAATGAACATCTGTATATCTGTGGACTAAGCAAAACATATTGCCTTGCCAAACACTGGGTGGCCTCAACTAATCGATTGAAGACCTGAATGGAACAAAAGGCAGAGTAAGAGAGAATCCACTGTTGTGTATCTGAGTGTCTTCAAGCTGCGATAGTGGTCTCCTGACTTCAGACTCAGACTTGGAATGGAACATACATCATCAGCTCTCCTGATTCTTAGGCTTTTGGAGTCTGCCTGGAACTAAACTACTGGATCTCCTGGCTCTGCCCTTCTCAGCCTCCGTCATCCTGTGAACCAATTCCTATTGATACTAAGTGTCTGGAGAACCCTAACTGGTCCATATATGTAACTTCATCCATTATGTCTTTTTGCCCTCAGATCCAGTTCCTGCACTTCTCCTACAGACTGTGTTTCCTGGTTCCTTGCCAACTGGCTTCCAGAGGGTTTTGACCAATGGGTGTTTGATGGGAGAAAGGGAGGAAGGTATTAGCCCAGAGGTTTTTCTCTCTCCCGCTCCACTTGCTACCAGTGATTTTATCTCCTCCAAATTCCAGCTTCTTTCCAAGAGCCTCTTCTCTGATGTTCTCAGTTCCTGCTAGGTATGGTTCTGAGTTTCTCTAGCCCTAGGGATGGAAACAGCTTTCTGAGGATACTAATTCGTGATTGCTTCGCCATCCTTTGTTTCGCTTCTGGGATTTCCCATCACGTGTGTAACTCTTTAAAATACTGATAGTGACTCACCGGCTGGCTCGACCTGACTGAAACAGGATAAAGATAGAAGTTCAGGAATATATCGGAAGGTGAGGAGAGAGAAGACAGGTGGCTTAAGCGACGTATACATCATCTTCACATAGGAAGTCAGTAGACGGTGCTGAAAACTGACAAATCAATAAGCAGCAGTATGCTATATTACTTATATTCATGAAGATACCTAAGAAAAGAATATAAACCTGGAACAGTTAAAAGTGTTGTCTCAAATAATGGAGGCAGTAAAGAGACCTGTGGTTGCCAGGAACTCAGGGGGGAAGGGAGAGATGAATAATAGATGAAGCACAGGGAATATTTACGACAGTGAAACAACTTGGAAGACAGTGAAATGCTTTGAACCATGGCATTGTGCATTTGTCATAACTCACAGAACTGCACACCACAGTGAATGCTAAGGTAAACTTGGGACTTTCGTTAATAATAGTTTCCATATTGGCTCCTCCGTTGTAACAAATGCGCTACACTGAGACAAGAAGTTTACAATAGGGAACACTATGTTTTGGGGGGTAGGAGGGAGAACAGGGGAACTCTGCACTTTCCAGTCTTCTTCTGGAAACCAAACGCTGTTTTAAAAAATAAGCTCCCTTAATGAAAGGAAGGCAGAGAGACAGAAGAGGAGGGAAGGAAAGAGGGAGAAAGGGAGCTATTTAAAAGTCATGGAGGAAATTTAAATGTGGATTACTAAGTGAAGGGATCCAATCCGAAAAAGCCATAAGCTTTACGTTTCCAACTTTGATAATATTCTGGAAAAACAAAACAAAACAAAACAAAACGTCAACAACAACAACAACAACAATAACAACAGCAGCAACAACAAAACACCTTCGGAGATAGGAACAAGACCAGTGGCTATTAGGGTTTAGGGGGAGAGAGGAAGTGGTAATAGGTGGAGCACAGGGCACTTTAGGGTGGTGGAACTATTCTGTATGATGCTGCAATAGTAGGTACGTACCATTTTACATTTCTCAAAACTTATGAATCTATATAACACAAAATAAACCCTAACTGTTAGTAATGATAATGTGTCTAATGATAATGGGCCAATCAATGATGGCTCATCCACCACTTATAATTAATGTATCCACGTGAGTGCAAGGTACTATAGAAATTAGTGGGGGTGAGGAAACTGTATTTTTGTGCAATTTTCTCTAAATCTAAAATTGTTCATACAAAATGGCGTGTTTAAAAAAACCGCTGATTTAAAAAAAAAGAAAAAAGAAAACAAAAGTAAGTGTTGCCTCTGGGGAAGAGGTGTTCGTGGGGGAAACAAAGCTTTTGTTTTTTTTACTGCAAGTCCTGATCTGCAATTTGGATGTTGTGCGTTGTTTTTTTTAAACTATTTGTATACAATACCTGGATTGAAATTTCTCAAATAAAAAAAAAAAATCTGTACACCTGCCAGAATAGATAACATGAAAAAGACCATATTAGCAAGTGTTGGCAAGGCTATCAAGTATTCAGAGCTCACAGACACTACGCAGGCACTACTATAGAAAGAAGTTCATGTAAATTGGTATAACCATTTTGGAAACAGTTTGGAGGAATCTTACCAAAGCTGATAAGTTGGATGACATGTGACCCAGCAAATTCCCTCCTAGATAAATAAATACTATTCTCAAACATGTTCACCAAACGTGCCCTATAATATTCATGAAGTTTCATTCATAATTAACCTAAGCCAGAACCTACCTACATGTCCACCAAGAGTTGCCGAAATATTGTAAACTATTCATATAATGAAATTCTATACACCAATGAGCATAAAGGATCTATACATACAATAACATGAATATCACTAACATAAGTTTGAGTGAAAGAAGCTAGGTGTAGGACACACAATTCCATTTCTCTATCGTCCCAAAACAAGCAAATGTTGTATATTCTGTAAGAAGTCAGAATAATTCCTGTCCCAAAGGAGAGATAGACCGTGACTGAAAGAGGCACAGGTGGTCCCTTGGGGTACTGGTACCTTGTTTACTGAGTGCAGGTTCCACAAGTATATTGAACTTTACTTCATCAAGCTGTGCTCAGAATACTTTTAATCATACATGTCCTTTTTGGGTGCCTGGGTGGCTCAGTCGTTAAGTGTCCAACTTTGGCTCACGTCATGATCTCACGGTTTGTGAGTTCGAGCCCCACATCAGGTTCTGTGCTGACAGCTCAGAGCCTGGAGCCTGTTTCGATCCTGTGGCTTCCTATCTGGCCCTCCCCTGCTCAAACAGTGTCTCTCTCAAAAATAAACAAACATGAAAAAATAATATATGTACTTTTGAATGTATACTATACTTCAGTAATCTTAGTTTAATCTGAGTGCAGACCCCTAAATCACACCCTTTTTTCCCTACTGTCTCTACTAAACATTTAAAGAATATGTACTTTAAAACATCCTAGAAGAGAGAAATATATATATGTATATATACATATACGTATATGTGTATGTATATATGTATATATTCATATGTGTATATGTATATGTGTATATGTATATATGCATATATATGTATATATTTGTATATGTACATATACATATGTGTATATATGTGTATATATATGTATATATGTGTGTGTGTATATATATGTGTGTGTGTGTATATATATATACATATACATAACTTTTTTCAGTAGTTGGAAAAATCTCAACATTAACATTTCTATGAATACCTTTCAAAGTAAGAGAAGTTCACTTATGAGTCCCCTAGAATATTTATTCATTTTTGCTTGGGAGCCATACTGTCCCATCTTGTTCTGAGCACTGCTTTCCTTTTGGGCTCTGGATATGTTCCGCATGTTCTAAATTTCTGTGTAAGGTGACATTGCCAAGACAAGGGAGTGCTGACGAGAAGTCATTGCTCTTGTAAAATCTGCAGCCACCCTCCGTTTTGATCTTCTTACCACCGGATAAATTCCATCTAGGGAAATTCTTTTATTGTTAATTTCAGCTACTGTAACTTTGACTTGCTCCCCAACCTAGAATATGTTGTTATTCCTTCTGCAGGTGGGAGTGGAATGAGAGCTAAGTCACAGTCATTAGACCCAAATCTACAGATGAGTGTGTCCATGCTTCAACTGTGAGGCGCTCTTTTCCCTATGGTAACAACGTTCTGCTATTTCAAATCTAACTACTGCACTTACTTGTCTCCTTTAACACAGGAAGTACGAAACTCACACATATTGCTTCAAATTTAGTTTTCTACATGTAAACTCACACGGATTGAAAGCAAACATTACCGAGCTTACCCAAAATGAAAATTTCGTGTTGACATTTGGCAAGTTCGTGATTGGTAACTCTTATTATTTGTATAAATTCTCAGATAGTTTAATATACATAACAATATGTTTTAAATATATTTCAGAACAAAGGATAAAAAGACCCTAAATATCTAAGGAAGTCTAGAAAACCTCCAACAGTGAAAACTACCTAATGAATCAACTTAATTTACCTCACCTCCTGCCTTTTCTTTCGTCAACTAAACCCACTCCTACATTACCTTCTCATCATTTGTCTTTTGGCTTTCTCAGACCGCACTCTATTTTCAGGATGTGAAACTCGCAAGTACCTCTCAGCATATATATATATTTTCAGCCCACATGCCTCCAATTAATAGCATTTATGAAGCATTTTCTATGTGTTCACCCATTACCATCCTTTTTTAATCCTTTCAGTAGTCCAATAGTTTATTTTACTAACCACATGTGATTCTTCAGGAAGCTAAAGCACAGAGCATTTCTGTAACTTACGTGCAGTTCTAATGGTTTCCAGTGGTCAATCTTTCATCCCACCGCAGTCAATGTGATCCACAGTTAGGACGCTGCTGCCTCCAATTATTGATAGGAACTCAGACACAAAGACAAACCCAGGGCACATAATACTATGAATCCTGCCCTTGCTAGCACTCTATGTCTACCCGCTAGGCTTTATTGAAAATTCTGGCTTTACTTTATTCTCTAGGACAGCCTTTACTGCTGCTACTCTTTTTTTTTTTTAATTTTTTTTCAACGTTTTTTATTTATTTTTGGGACAGAGAGAGACAGACCATGAACGGGGGAGGGGCAGAGAGAGAGGGAGACACAGAATCGGAAGCAGGCTCCAGGCTCTGAGCCATCGGCCCAGAGCCTGACGCGGGGCTCGAACTCACGGACCGCGAGATCGTGACCTGGCTGAAGTCGGACGCTTAACCGACTGCGCCACCCAGGCGCGCCACTGCTGCTACTCTTATGCAGCACACTTACGTTCTTTTATAATATAAAAATACGTGAGTGTTAGGCTTTCTATCACTGCTAGAAGGGGGTTGGAGTCAGGACTCAAATGAACTTTGATGCAGTTTTAAAGTTTTTATTGTGGCAAACTGGGTAATGGTTTGGACTCTGGCATGAAGCATTGTCTCAGAGATTCGCTAGATCATCAGACTTGATATTGACATACTGTTGACTCCCAAAATAGCATAAAAACCATATCTCCAGGCTTCCAGGATGTTGATGTTAACAACAGAAATAAAAATTTCTCACATTGCTTTGCAATTCACATGCAAACATAAGATTACATTTCAAAAACTTTCCAACATCATTAGAAGAGCCAGACACTGCATATTCTCTAACACGTATTTACAGTTAATACATTAAAAAGAAAAGTACAAGCAAATCGTAAATCTTAATCATAAGTGCACATTAAACTGTCCAAGAACACAATTCAGTTCCATGACAAACAACTGAGTTCTAATTCCCATAAGACATGACAATCTACCAAAAATATTTTAAACACACCAATAAAGCAAATTATATATATATATATATATATATATATATATATATATATATATATATATATATATATATATATATATGTGTGTGTGTGTGTGTGTGTGTGTGTGTGTGTGTGTGTGTGTGTATACACACATATATATATCCACTATATAATATATATACCCACTAAATAATATAAATATTATATATATATATAAATTATATATGCACTAAAAACACTCATTTTAAGAGCTCCGTGGCAATCCTTGGAACACCAAAAAACTATGAGTTCAAAATTGCTCAGATTTCTTTGTATCTAAATATGTTTCATGCATTTTTATTCAACAGTGTTCAGAACAATAGTAGTATTGCTTCCACACAGCAAATCATTATGTGTCAGCCACTGGTTTAAATTATACTGGGACAATTGTGTCCTCAAACTTGGACAAAACACACAGCACAACAGTGACAGTAAACAACAATGAAGCTTGCTCTTCACAATTATAACATTACTGGTTCTGTAAGGAAAATTAAGTTTCTGGGTGACAAGGAGAAGGGGGATAAAAATGATATCAGGAATTCAAAAGCTTATGTGAGGTGCCAGTCACCACATATAGGCACTCAAGCATAGCAAGGTCATAAACTCCCTCCTCCTTGTGCCATATGAGATATAAAGGTATGAGAATGAATCAAGACTATGGGATTTATTTCAAAAATCTGTACAACCTAACCACAGGCTCATTTTAGAAGACAGTAAATGAATGCCTCACCAGAAAGCCCACCATGTCAAGTTCCTTTTCACGGTCTGCCCAAAAGGATATATAAAATACTTTCATTTTCCTATTAATATATGAATCAACTCTATTAGTTATTTCTTCACATTATATAAGTTGTAAAACAAAACTTCAGCAAGGTTTTGCTAAAGAACACTTGGCAAAAACAAAGACTTTTGTTTTTTTACATCCTATTTTTTAAACTAGAAATGGCAATATTTTTTAAGGGACCAGCTAAACAACATATTGAATTTAGGATGGACATTCAGAACCAAACCGAAATCAGATAGCCCAGATAACCCAAAGCATGAATGCAAGTTCAAGTGCAATAAAATAAGAAGGTATAGCAGGGAAAAACTAAGATTCTCAGTTAAGTACAAATAACTGCATGGTGTCAATGGTTGTGTTTCAAAGTTGTGCTGAGCTAAGTTATCCTCCCAGCTACATCTAATTTCAAAACCCTCTGGAAAGCTACCTCGATAAGCTATATGTTGAAATTACATTCTAATATGGTCATTGGATTCATTTTTAATTATTATACAATTACATACAATAGGGAAGTTGTACAAATATGTATCTTTTCCTCAGGGGCTAATTAGCTAAAACAGTTAATTTGGGAAGGGTGGGGGAGAAAAACCTCTGTATTTCAAATACCATTGGCAATGGAAGCTAGTAACGAAAATTTATATAAGCTTCCTATGACACGAGTATAATTTAACCCTCTGCATCTTTTATATAATTATTCACTTTTATTTACTCATGTGGCAGTATTTGTAACAACACATTATCACTGAGTAGTGAAAAAAAGAATATGAGGCTTACTGGAAACTGTATATTAGGAAGCTATGCCATTTGAACTCTACAAGCCCAAGAGTCAAAATCACAACTATCGGGGTGCCTGGGTGGCTCAGTCGGTTAATCGTCCGACTTTGGCTCAGGTCATGATCTCACGGTCCGTGGGTTCCAGCCCCACGTCGGGCTCTGTGCTGACAGTTCGGAGCCTGGAGCCTGCTTCAGATTCTGTGTCTCCCTCTCTCTCTGATCCTCCCCCATTCATGCTCTTTCTCTCTCTGTCTCAAAAATAAATAAACATTAATAGAAAATTTAAAAAAATTACAACTCTCATTATTGCCCTAAAAAGCTGCCAAGCAGAGAGAAACCATAATCTTGAAGATTTAATAGGTCATGTTTCAGCCTGGGATGGATGGTTCTATTGCAGAACACTTAAACTTGAAAGAATAGTGGTACAAACTCACTCCTTGGCCCTTCCGATTTTATCGCAGTAAAATCTGGCTGCGGCGCCACTGACTAAAAACCATTAAGTCTCGCTGCCACCAATAACTGAGGTCACTTGGATAATCCAGAATTCCATGCTTGGCAACAGGATATAAACACGATCATGAAAGTGAAAAGTACTCTGTGTGTCTCTCCTGTTTGATCCCTCTGGTCTTTGATTGTCAAGCAAAAGACCAATACGTGCCAACCTAACTGTGCATGGACATAAGATAATAAAGGAAAGTCCTGGAGCAAAACTGTTAACCAAATGCCATGATATTTATAAGAGTGATGCTTGGTAATGTGGATATTTCCTGTTATCCAACAACAACGACAAAAACAAGTGAGGAAAATCTATTTTGCCCAAAGATAACCTCAACCAGTTATTTGGTGCCAAAAAAATGTACCACCGCTCTAGATCAGTAATACTTCAGAGAATTCCAACGGCTATTATGTATGCAGCTTTAGTCACCACACTTACCCCTACTCATTTATTCTATGTGATTTCCATTTTAAAATAAATTATCCTGGAAAGATTCCCAGATCAGTATGTGAGATTGGTACAAAGCCAAGTCATTTCCGAGTGGATTCCATCCATGTCCATAACCAGCACCAGTTTTTTATTTATTTATTTATTTATTTATTTATTTATTTATTTATTCATTTATTTATTCATTTAGTTATTTATTTATTGAAAATCACTCATTGGTTTTTAATAGAAACCGTGTGGTTTCTCAATGCACTTTCAATTTTACCCACTTATAAAGAATTTCCCAAGTTAATTTTACTCAACAAAACTTCCCGAGTGTCTACCATTTCCTTTAGGAGCTCACTAAACATAAACATTACATTTCAATATAAAATCTTTAGAAACGTCTTAAGAATGTGTACACAGTTGAACTTTGAATCTTTTGGTTAGTAATCACCGAGCACATGACATTCAAAGCCATACAAATCCTTACATTATTAACAGTGATACGCTTGAATTTCTTAGAAATTCTTCGAAAATATCCTTGGTCAAAGCGTTGGAATCCAGTTAACTCGGAAAGGTGTGGGACTCAGAATACCCACTATTGCCATTGGTATTGAGAATACCAACTATTGCAACAACTTTCCACACATATTCGATCTTTCGTCCAGAAAGAGTGGCAGTCAAAAAAGGAGAGAAAGAAAGAAAATGAGGCGGGAGGAGCCAGAGGTGGGTGAACAGCAAGGAAATTCTAGCTTTATTACACAAGCATGGAACCAACTTCCTTTGGAGTGGGTGGGGGTGGAATAGCTTCTTCTGAAGACTTCAGACCAATGAGGGAAAGAGAGAGAACATGGATCTGCCCCTACACTCCTGGAGACATCTCCATCTGGGGTTAGGAAGAAAGGGGACCTCCCTTGCGTTCCAGGGGTCTCCTCCCTCCGCAGACCTGGTGCTGGGAGGCAGCAGAGGGCACAGCTGCCCCGGAGTCCCAGAAGGTGGCGCCGCATCCCGGGGGCGCTGGCCTGGACCGTCTGGTGCTTCTTCTCCTATAAAGTGCACTAGGGGACGCGGTCCCGGCTGTCCCTAGTTCATCCCTCCAGGCACAACGCGTCCCGGGGCTGAGAAGTCGCGCGGCGGTGGCCCGCATCTCCCGCCCAGGCACTGGGAAGAGGCGGAGTCTCACCACGGGTTCCAGGTTCACTCCCAGGACTTGGCGCGCCTGACGTAGTGCTTCTGGCAGGCTGCTCTCGACCCACACGTCGCCTACTACGCGGATGGTGGGGAAGGTGGTCAACGTCGGGGTGGCCGCCCTTCCACTCTCCTCCAGGGTGCGGCCCCTGGAGCACGGCCCGGGTGCCGCGTGCTTATGGGGGCTGCTGTCCTCCCGGGACGGTGGCGGCGGGGGCGGCACCTTCCTCTGGCCTACCGCCACCGTCCGGGCTCCGTGGCGCCTCCGCCTGGCAGCTGGCGGGCGCGTCTGGAGGCGGGCCTCGGGGGCTGCTGCCTCCGCATGGCCCCTCCTGCAGCGCTAAAGGCTCCTCCCACGGCGGCTGGGGCCAAGGCCGCCCTGGGCCAGCGCCTCCGCCTCTTCATGCTGCTCAGGATGTGAGGCCGCTAGGGGCCGCTGCGCTTGCCAGGTCTCGCGGCCGCCTCAGGACCCTAATGAATTTCCTACCATGAAGCCAAATCAGGAGGCAGGCTGTGAGAGTTACACCGCAGTTGCTAGGAGACCAGGCGCTTTGTGAGGTCACAATGTCTGCATATCTTATCACGGTGGGCTGCCCAAAGCTGCTTTAGGTTTGGCTGTGTTTAAGATTATGCCCTTGAGAAAGACCTGCACGCAATCTTACCTGAGAAGGCCCATAATTCTTCACGAGTTCAAGAGGGTTGTCCTAGAGGTGAATGCACGGGTGCTTCAGCCTCCATTCATTCCATCTAACATGAAATGACACTTAGCGGTGGAGAGTACACACAACTTGCAATCAAACATGACTCTAAGAGGGTTTTAGCTAATTAAGTGCCTTGTCATGCAACACACTGAAAGCCAAATTGAAATAACTACTCTACCCTTTCAAAGAACACCGATATACTCTGCCTTGCTTAGGGTTCTATACGTGTGTTGCTACATCTCACAGTTCACGAAGCTGTTCTTCACAGCAGCAGCAAACAGTTGGCCTAGTTAGTATCCATGCGCACTTTCATGCAGCTTAGGGAAGACTGAGTCGTTGTGTGCTTAAGAGCAAAGCGTCAACGAATTCTGTGTGAGTGGCCAGTAGGGCATTCAGTGCCACGAAAACCTATTCACTACCTACCAATTCATGGTATTTCAGGTAAGTCATTCACAAGGTAGTAAGAGACCGTATGGGATTCCAAGGGTAGAAAACGTGTTACACCGTCCGTGTAAGTGCTTTTGAAAGCAACCAGCATAGTCCATCCATCATCACCACATACACAATTCATTCACAAAATACTACAAGGACCACCTACCATGATCAATTGAAATCCACTTCCGCATGAAAGGATGACTCCAAACTATGTGAATCACTAAAAGTGGTAAGTCATGGTAACAAGCAGAAGAGAAACTTGCCAAGGTTAACGTGATACATGTGACAGGCCTCTGTCTTTATTTAACTCCTTTTCTTAAACACACAAACAAAACTTTTATCTACGCAGCTTAAGCTACTACTACCTCATGCTCATAAAGTGCTGAAAATGGAAAGCTATCCTCATATTCAGTAAGAGCAACCCCTGGATTTCCTTTTTCATTAAATGTAATTTATTTTCAAATTGGTTTCCACGCAACACCCAGTGTTCATCCCAACAGGGGCCCTCCTCAATGCCCGTCACCCACTTTCCCCTCTCCCCAATACCACGTCAACCCTCAGTCTGTTATCAGTATTGAAGAGTCTCTTACGGTTTGCCTCCCTCCCTCTCTATAACTTTTTCCCCCCATCACCTCGCCCATTGTCTTCTGCTAAGTTTCTCAGGATCCACACATGGATGAAAACATATGGTATCTGTCTTTCTCTGCCTGACTTATTTCACGTAGCATCATAGCCCCCAGTTCCATCCACGTTGCCACAAATGGCCAGGTTTCATTCTTTCTCATGGCCAAGTAGTATTCCATTGTATATACATAAACCACAACTTCTTAAACGCTTGTCAGTTGCTGGACAGCTAGGCTCTTTCCATAGTTTGGCTGTTGTTGAAAGTAGTGCTATAAACATTGGGGTACATGTGCCCCTATGTCTCAGCACTCCTGTACCCCTTGGGTAAATTCCTAGCAGTGCTATTGCTGGGTCTTCAGGTAGATCTATTTTTAATGATTTCAGCAACCTCCACACTGTTTTCCAGAGCGGCTGCACCAGGTTGCATTCCCACCAACAGTGCAAGAGGGTTCCTGTTTCTCCACATCCCAACCAGCATCTATAGTCTTCTAATTTGCTCATTGTAGCCACTCTGACTGGCATGAGGTGGTATCTCAGTGCGGTTTGGATTTGGATTTCCCTGACGAGGAGTGCTGGTGAGCATCTTTTCATGTGTCTCTTGACAATCTGGATGTCTTTTTTAGAACAGTGTCTGTTCAAGTCTTCTGCCCGTTTCTTCCCTGGATTCTTTGTTTCCCGGGTATGGAGTTGGTGAGTTCTTTTTATAGGTTTTGGATAGTAGCCAATTATTCAGTATGACTTTTGCACACATCTTTTCCCATTCGGTCAGTTGCCTTTTAGTTTTGTTGATTGTTTCCTTCACTGTGGAGAAGATTTTTGTTTCAATGAGGTCCCGATGATTTAATTTTGCTTTTAGTTCCCTTGCCTTTGGAGATGTGTCAACTAAGAACTTGCTGATGCTGAGGTCAGAGACGATTTTTCCTGCTTTCTCCTCAAGGGTTTGATGGTTTCCTGTCTCACATTCACGTCCTTCATCCATTGTGAGTTTATTTTTGTGAGTGGTGTAAGAAAGTGGTCTAATTTCATTCTTCTGCATGTTGCTGTCCACTTCTCTCAGTACCATTTGTTAAAGAGACTGTCTTTTTTTCCATTGGATATTCTTTCCTGCTCTGTCAAAGATTAGTTGGCCATACGTATATGGGTCCAGTTCTGGGGTCTCTATTCTATGCCATTAAGTCTATGTATTTGTTTCTGTGCCAATACCATGCTGTCTTGATGGTTATAGCTTTGCGGTAGTGGCTAAAGTCTGGCATTGTGGTGCCTCTCACTTTGGTTTTCTTCTTCAGTATTACTTTGGCTATTCAGGGTCTTTTGTGTTTCCACACACACTTTATGATTGCTTGTTCCAGCTTGGAGAAGAATGCTGGTGCAATGTGATTGGGGCTGCATATAATATGAGGACTGCGTTGGGATGTATTGACGTGTCGTCAATATTTGTTCTTCCAATCCACGAGCGTGGGATGTTTTTCACTTTCTCTGTATCTTCTTCAATGTCCTTCACAAGCTTTCTATAGTTTTCAGCATACAGATCTTTTACATCTTTGGTTAGGTTTATTCCTAGGTATTTTTTGACTCTTGGTGCATTGTAAATTGGATCCGTTTCTTTATTTCTCTTTCTGTTGCTTCATTATTGGTGTATAAAACACAACCAATTTCTGTACATTGATTTTGTACCCTGCAACATTGCTAAATTCATGTATCAGTGCTAGAGGACTTTTGGTGGAGTCTGTCGGAATTTCCACGTATAGTGTCATGTCATCTGCAAAATGTGGAAGTTTGAATTCATCGTTGCAAATGATGGCACCTTTAATTCCATTTACTGTCTGATTACTGATGCTAAGACTTCCAACACTATGTTCAACAACGGGGGTGATATTGGACATCTCTGTCTTGTTCCTGATCTCAGGGAGAATGGTCTCCGTTTTTCCCTATTGAGGACGATATTTACTGTGGGCTTCTCATAAATGGCTTTTATGATGTTTAAAGTATGTTCCTTCTATCCCAACTTTCTTGAGGGTTCGTATTAAGTAAGGACGCTGTATTTTCTCAAATACTTTTTCTGCAGCTATTGACAGTGTACTATGGTTCTTATCTTTTCTTCTATTAATGTGATGTAGCACATTGATTGATTTGTGAATATTGCACTAGCCCTGCAGGCCAGGAATGAATCCCGCTTGGTCGTGTTGAATACTTTCTATATGCTATTGAATGTGATTTGCTAGTATCTTGTTGAGAATTTTTGCACCCCTATTCATCAGGGATATTGGCCTGTAATTCTCCTTTTTCTCTGTGTCTCTGTCTGGCTTGGGAATCAAAGTAATGCTGGCTTCATAAAATGAGTCTGGAAGTTTTCCTTCCATTTCCATTTTTTGGAACAGCTTGGGAAGGATAGCTATTATCTCTGCTTTAAATGTCTGCTAGAATTCGCCAGGGAAGCCACCTGGTCCAGGACTCTTATATATTGGGAGATTTTTGATAACTGATTCAATTTGCTCACTAGGTATGGGTGCGTTCACATTTTCTATTTCTTCCCGTTTGAGTTTTGGAAGTGTGTGGGTATGGAGGCATTTGTCCATTTCTTCCAGGTTGTCAGGTTTGTTGGCGTAGAAGATTTTACAGTGTTTCCTGATGATTGCTTGAATTTCTGAGGGATTCGTTGTAATAATTCCATTTTCATTTGTGATTTTTCCTATTTGGGTCCCCTATCTTTTCTTTTTGAGAAGCCAGGGTAGACGTTTATCACTTTTGTGTATTTTCTCAAAAACACAACTCTTGGTTTCATTGATGTGTTCTACTGTTTTCCTTTAGACTCCATATTGTTTATTTCTGCTCTGATCTTTAGTATTTCTCTCCTTCTTCTCGGTTTGGGGTGCCTTGCTGTCCTGCTTCTAGTTCCATTAGGTGTGCTGTTAGATTTTGTATTGGGGATTTTTCTTGTTTCTTGAGATAGGCCTGGATAGCAATGTTTGTTGTTGTCGCTGACATTGTTGTTTTGTTTTGTTTTGTTTTGTTTTGTTGTTCCCTGTCAGGACAGCCCTTGCTGCATCCCGTAGGGTTTGCATTGTTGTATTTCATTTTCATTTGTTTCCTTATATCTTTTAATTTCTTCTCAAATTGCCTGGTTGACCCATTTATTCGTTAGTGGGATGTTTCTTAACCTCCATGCTTTTGGAGATTTTCCATCCTTTTTTCTATGGTTAATTTAATGTCTCTGCAATTACCACATTCTTTTCAACAAGGTTCTGTATGTTTATAATTAATTGTTTTTTATATTTGTGTGTCTCCAAATTTGGTGTGTAGACATTTAAAATGTTTAGCTCTTCCTGAAGGAGAGACCCTGAAATTAATATAGAAAGCTCTTCGTCATCTCTTGGTACAGCCTTTAATTTAAACTCTACTTTGTATGATATAAGTTGGCGACTCCAGGTTTCTTTTGACCTCCAGTAGCATGAGAGATAGTTCTCCATCCCCTCCCTTTCAATCTGAAGGTGTCCTCGTGTCTAAAATCAGTCTCTGGTAGACAGCAAAGAGATGGGTCTTGTTTTGTTTTTTGTTTTTGTTTTTTCCATCCATTCTGATACGCTATGTTGTTTGGTTGGAGCATTTATTCCTTTGAAAGTCAGTGTTATTAGGGAAAGATATGCGTTCAGAGTCATTGTGATGTCCGTAGGTTTCATGCTTACAGTGGTGCACCAGTTTCCTTTCCCACCAACAGTGAGAGAGAGTTACTCTTTCTTCATATGTTTGCCAGCATCTGTGGTGTCCTGAGTTGCTCATTTTAGCCACACTGACTAGTGTGAGGTGGTATCTCAGTGTGGCTTTGATTTGTATTTTCCTGATGAAGAGTGATGTTGAGCATCTTTTCATGTCTGTGGGCCATCTGGATGTCTCCTTTGGAAAAGTGTCTATTCATGTCTTCTGCCCATTTTTTCACTGTATTACATTTTCCAGGTGTGACTTGGGTAAGTTCTTGATACATTTTGTATACTAACCCTTTTCCAATATGGCATTCGCAAATATCTTCACTCCTTCCATTGGTTGCCTTTTAATTTGGCTGATTGTTTCCTTTGCAGTGCAGAAGATTTTTATCTTGACCAGGTCCTGATAATTCATTTTAGCTTCTCATTCCCTTGTCTTTTGAGACATTCAAGGAAGAAATGGTTTTTTTCCCTCTTTTCTCCTCTAGTGTTTTGATGGTTTCCTGTCTACATTTAAGTCTTTCATCCATTTTGCATTTATTTTTGTGCACGTTGTAAGAGAGTCATGTAGATGATTCTTCATCATGTTGCTGTTCCGTTCTCCCAGCACCACTTGTCAAGAGACTGTCTTCTATCCATTGGATACTCTTTCCATCTTTGTCAAAGATTAGTTCACCATACATTTGTGGGGCCCCTTCTGGGTTCTCTACTCTGTTTCATTGTTTAATGTGCCTGTTTCTGTGCCAATGTCATACTATCTTGATGATTACAGCTTCATAGAAAAGGGGAAGTCTGGGCTGCCTCCCACTTTGGCTTTCTTTTTTCAACATAAGTTTGAGTACTCAAGGTCTTTGGTTGTTCCGTGCCACTTTTCAGATTGCTTTCTCTAGTCTGGAGAAGAATGTTGGTACAATTTTGATTGGTATTGCATTAAATGTGTAGATTGCTTTGGGTAGTATTGACATTTTAACACTATTCATTCTTCCACTCTATAGGCATGGATTGTTTGTTTGTGTGTCTGTGTGTGTTTGTTTGTTCGTTTGTTTTTTCTGATTTTGTTGTCTCTTCATCATTTCGCTTCATACATTTTCTATACTTTTCACCGTACAGATCTTTTCCATCTTTGGTTAGGTTTCTTGCTAGGTATTTTATGGTTCTTGGTGAAATTGTAATTGGCATTGATAACTTAACTTCTCTTTCTGTTGCTTCCTTATTGGTGTATAGAAATGCAACCTGTTTCTTTACACTGATTTTGTATCCTGTGAGTTTGGTCAATTCATGTATCCGATCTGCCAGCGTTTTCATGGAGTCTTTTGGGTTTTCCGCGTTCAGTCTCATGTCATCTTTGAAAGCCAAAGTGGAGGTTTGCACTATCTTGACAGGGGTTAAAACACCTTAAGTTGCCATGGATGGATGTTCTTGCCCTTCCCAACAATGGGGTTTTCTCCTGGTAACCTGGAGATCACATCCTGGAGATGTGATGGCGCCAAACCCCGGGCTCCACACAAACGGCTCCACCAAAAGGCTCTGGGCAGCTGCACTTATGAAAGCCGCTCATTTTCTGATTTCCCAGAGGTTACCTTGGACAAAATTGTGGATTTTTTAAATTACCTGGCCCCATCGATTTCTTTGACCAGCCAGATCTTAGATTATAGGCAAATGACACCTCAGAGTTTGCTTTTCCAATTTGTAAAGGGGAAGTATACTGCCTATGTTCAGTATGGTTGTGAGATTATTGGTAATGGTGTAAAATGTGTGGAAAAAATCTGGAACATTACACTCAATAAACACTCTATTTTGTTTTGATTTCCACATAGTTGTCACTACATCCATGCAAACTGTATCTCCAGGGTGGGGTCTTTCGTAGGTCAAAATGTAAGCTACACCATAGAAGCTATCAACAAGGCAAACTGTTTTTCCTATTCTTGAGGAGGTGACCCTTCCCTTTTTTGTATATGAATACTAAATTTGGTGGTAGAGATTATTGAAGACTTGAATGTATATTGCAGTCCAGCACACCGGGAGATACTTAAAAGTCCCCTATTTCAGGCACTGTGGATATACATGTTGAGCACCTTAGGTGTCAGGTGCTATTAGGTTCAAGTACACAGTGATAATCAAACATGCACGCTCCATATATTCAGGATGTTTCAAACCTTAGCTACAAAAGGTACATGTGTAATTACAACTTGTGGCAAATGCTGTTAAATAAAAGCCTAAATGTTATGAGAAGGAATGACAGGGCGGACAAAATCTCGATTAGAGGATAGGCCAACAAAGGTTTCTTGGGGAGAAAAGTATTTTATTCAAACTTGGACCCATAGCAACAACAGTAAGGAAACTAGTGAACACAAAATGCATCCTGAGCGGAACCTACGTGGGTCTAATTTGAGAAACCAGGAGAAGAGACGGTCCCAATCACCTAATGAAAGGAGAATGAGGAAAGATGGCATTAGAGGGGTGACGAGGCAGGACTGCGAACGTCTGGTGGTCACGTTACAGATTCTATGTGTCATTTTGAGTACAGTGGAGATTAGAGGGTTGTTTTAAGCAGAGGAATGAACTGCTCAGATTCAGGATTTTTGGATTGCATTCCTGATGCAGTGAAAAGAATGAACTGGGATTTTGGTGGGAAGGGAAAGGCAGCATGAGGCTAAGAACGAAAACGGAGAGTAGGCAGAAGGTGGTGAGAAACTAGCTGGCTTGGCATACGTTGGAGGTGGAGTTGAGAACCCCTGCTACTGAATGGATCACAGGAAAGACGTTGAGGAGGGGACGACTGACAAGGAGTCTCTTTCCCTCTTGAGCAACTGAAGACCATGCCCCATTAACAGAGGAACACAAGAGGGGTCTTAAGTTGGTCATGGATTTCAATTGCTTATTGATTGGGTATTAATTCACATACTTATAGAATTTTGCTTAGAATTTTAACTTTTCGTTGTTTTGTTTCTACCAAATTGCTTCGTTATTACCATCTTGAGGTTTTAACTGATGGTCTCCAATTCTTTGCTGTCAACAAGACATCCTGACATAAGATTATGGAGTTGATGGGTTACATAGGTACCTCATCTTCTACCCAGTCTTTGTCATCATCACAAATACTTAATGGCCACTGTTGTAGAAGAACCTCAAACTCCAACAGGGTTGTTCTCACTGTTCTTGGAATGCCTGCCCCTCCTTATTTCACACACATTTGCTTTTGTCTCTTTTGTCCTTCTCCTTTCTGCCTGCCAGCTAGAACTTTGGTCATCCTTTAAGATTCTTTGTGCTATGCCTCTGAGATGCCTTTACTGATCAACTCAGCTCAGTGGATTCTCCTGATACATGAAACTTGACCTTGAAGTCTTACTGTGTTTGTATGGTGTTTGGGTTTTTTCTACCCTCAAATATTGTAAGTTTCTTGAAGGCAAAGATGAGGTCTTCAATGCTTCCACAAACTTTTATAAACAGTCAAACATGGTCAAAGTTTAGAAATCTTTCTTGGTGAAGTGGTTGAGTCAACGTCAAATCAGGTGGGAGGGGAGTCTGCTGAAGGAATTTTCGGATTCAAGTGCAACCTTGAAACAACATTACATCACAAACCAGAGGCAATTACCTAACTTCACTAAAATAATAAGTTACTGCACATATATTCACGTTTCACAAAAGAGTTATATTATGACCTCCGTTTTCTCCTACCTCTCAGTGCATATTGGAGACTGAACTTGAAGAACGTGTTTTCAGAGTTTTGTGATACCTCAATGTTAACTGTTGCAGTACTTTCTAGGGTCACATTGTTCGTTTTTGGCTTTCATTCTCTGACATATATTCATCAAGACAGATTCTGGGCATGAATCCAAAAAGCAGTTTCAGGAAACTAGAAAATTAAAGAGCACCAACTAAATTTTCTATTGTAACAGGTACTACTAAGGAGATCTCATTTAATTCTGTCTTTATTTGGACCATGGAAAATTAACTCTTGCCTTTTCCAGTCTCAGTATTTATGGAGCTGGGATACCAAACTAGGGTATGTCTAGATATTTGATACCCTAATCTCCCACTCAAGTGTGCCGTATCATGGAACACATATTTTTAAAAAATGTCTAAAGACGTTTCCTTTGAGAATTTGGGGAATTTTCAAGATGTTATGGAAGCCATGCAGAGCATCTTAAAGCCTATAGGTAGTCTTTTTGTTTAGGAACTTTATGAAAAAAGAGGAAGAAGAAGAAGAAGAAGAAGAAGAAGAAGAAGAAGAAGAAGAAGAAGAAGAAGAAGAAGAAGAAGAAGAAGAAGAAGAAGAAGAAGAAGAAGAAGGAGGAGGAGGAGGAGGAGGAGGAGGAGGAGGAGGAGGAGGAGGAGGAGGAGGAGGAGAAGGAGGAGGAAGAGGAGAAGAAGAAGAAGAAGAAGAAGAAGAAGAAGAAGAAGAAGAAGAAGAAGAAGAAGAAGAAGAAGAAGAAGAAGAAAAGAAGGAGAAGAAGAAGGGGGAGGAGGAGAAAGGTGATGTCAATATGGCCACAAAATAATTTTTACATTGCATTTTAGTGTCCTGAAAGAGGAACCCATTGAGAATTCCTTAAACTGGATTCATCTCCTCCTTTTGTCTGGGGATTTCAACAACTACCCTAGTGGTTCTTAAAACAAGCTCAAATTAGCATGATCTGTGGAACTGCCATCCAGACATCAGGGTGATTCTTATGTACAGCCAGGGTTTAAGGCTAAGGCAGCTAACTAAACATTAACACGCTGTAGTAGATACGCTTCGTGCTGAGCACAGTAAAAGGGAAATGTTCATAGCAGCCTTCCGTATAATAAGTACAGTATGGAAACATACATTCCAAACGTGAATCAACAGTAGAATGGATAAGCAATTGTTAAATAATCATGTAAGAGAATACAATGTGGAAGTACCAATCCCTGAGTTACACCTATGCAAAACAACATCGATGAGCCTTATAAAGTTGAACGGAAGAAGCCAGATCTAAAGAAATGCATATTATTCCATTATATTTTTATAAAATTCAAACATGGACTAATTTAATCTCTGTTGCTCAAAGTCAGGATATGGATTACGTTGGGAAAGGGAGATGGAGCAGGAATGGGGAGTGATCACAGGGAGAGAATTCATGGTGCTGGTAATGTCCTCCTTTTGGAGTTTCATGGAAGTTAGAGGCCTAAGTTTATACAATATAAAATTCTGTATTTCCTTTACATTTTCAGTATGTCCTGAAACCTATATGCTGAACTAATTGCAGAAGTTCATCTGCATTAAAAACAATAGAATCCTTTGAAATAAGCTCTTTGGCCAAAAAAATAGTAACAGAATTTGACAGTGGGATGGATCATTTTGCGTCATGATTTGCTACTAGTTCTTGTTTTGTTTGTTTCTTTGTCTGTCTGTTTGTTTGCTTGCTTGCTTGTTTGTTCGTGTTTAATATGATGTGGTCCTGGAACAGACCCACTGAAGATGATATTTTGGAAGTTAATATATTTATTAGAGTAAGTGGGTTGATGATTCTGTTCACTAAAGTCTTTCTTAAAGCCAATAGCATATTGCGTAAAGCCAATTATATGATTTTTTTTTCAACATTTATTTATTTTTGGGACAGAGAGAGACAGAGCATGAATGGGGGAAGGGGCAGAAAGAGAGGGAGACACAGAATCGGAAACAGGCTCCAGGATGTGAGCCATCAGCCCAGAGCCTGACACGGGGCTCGAACTCACGGACCGCGAGATCGTGACCTGGCTGAAGTCGGACGCTTAACCGACTGCGCCACCCAGGTGCCCCTATGATTTTCAAACGAATGTAGTATCTTATAAACTCACAGTTTTTATGGACTCCTGTGTGGCTCAATTGGTCAAGCATCTGATTAAGGTCAGGTCATGATCTCACAGTCTGTCAGTTTGAGCCCGGAATCGGATTTGGATTCTCTCTCTCTCTCTCTCTCTCTCTCTCTCTCTCTCTCTCTCTCTGGCCCAGCTTTTACACTTTCTCTCTCTCTTAAATATAGATCAACATTAAAAAAATTAAAACAATAAAAAATAAAAAAACTAATGTTGATTTTGAGACAGAGAGAGCACAAAGAGAGAACGGGCAAACAGAGGGGACAGATGATCCAAAGTGAGTTTTATGCTGATAGCACTGAGTCTGGTGTGGTGCTTGTATTCACAGATTGTGAGATCATGACCTGAGCAGAGGTTGGACACTCAGCTGACTCAGCTACCCAAATATCCCTAGACTCCCATTGTAATCTAGACCTTAGCAACGTTAACAGTGGACTATTTGAAACTATCCTTGATATGTTGAATGTACCTAATAAATTTATGAATTGAAACACTTTATTTATTTAAATGATACTAGACTGAATCATTTATTTCAAACGTTATTTTATGATTATGGTAGTCTTAAAGTTTATTGCAGAAAAGTTAAAAAATTAAAAAGAAAAAAGAAAGAAAAATGGTCATAAGTCAAACACCTGGAGAGAAGCATATCTAAACACCTTTTTTTATGTTTATGTATTTTTGGCAGAGAGAGAGAATGAGAGAGAGATGAGCAAGAGTGAGCGATGGGAGGAGAGACAGAGATAGAATCATAAGCAGGCTCCACGCTGTCAGTGCAGAGTCTAATATGCAGCTTGGTCCCACACACTGTGGAATCATAACGGAGCTGGAATCTAGAGCCAGATGCTTAACCGACTGAGCCATTCAGGTGCCCCTGGAGGTAAGCACCTCTAACACTGTGGTATAATCGCCAGGGAAGAGGTATATGTACATCCATTAACCAAAATTAGCTATGTAGCTGTGAATCCCATTTCTGGTCATCTAGTGATACGAGCATTTCGCTAAGTCATAAATGTTCTGCAGGGCTATGAATTTTAAAGGCCACATGGCATGCCATAACCTATTTAAACACTGCTATTGATCATTTAGCATGTTCCATTTTCTTGCTTCAATTAGTTGCTACAAGGAGAATTAGCTTTTCATGGTCTAGACACAGTTTAGTAAATGTCAATTAAAAAATAAAAAGAACTGCAGCCGGTAATATGAGGCGGAGGAACAGGTATGACCAGATTTGGCTTCACCTTGTCTATTGCTGGCAGTCTTTACATCCTTCTCTCCCTCATCCTCTTTTTCTCCTCCTTGACCCACAACCTCCACCTCTTTATTCCTCCTTCTTCTCATCCTCGTTTCTCTGTCTATACTGGCCTCCTTGCTTCCCATCAGTAGACACGTTCACACTCCTGCCTTGGGGAATTCATGGGTCCTTCTGCCTAGATCACCTTCCTGTCAGCAGGTTGTTCTCTCCTTTCCTTGAGGTATTTATTCAACTGACACCTTCTTTAGCAGGACGCTCTGTGTCTAGTATTTCACCCTGTCTAGTATTTCACACCCCCTCCCCCAATTCTGGTATCCCCTCCAAGATGTATTTCCTTTTTTTCCCCATTCATTATTCTCTACCATAGTTTCTATTTCCATAATCTTTGTCAGTCTCCCCCACTGGACTATTAATCACCAAGATCCCAGTGATTCTTGCTCCCTTTGTTCACTAGTGGATCCTCAGGGTGTAGACTGTGTTGTCTCACTCTAAATGCTCCAAAAGTATTGATTGAATGATTCAAAAAACCAACAGCACTCCTTTCTCATGAAAGTTTTATAATTTTGTACTTTACACTTACATCTTTGATCCATTTGAGTGAATTTTTTATAAGTTATGGATTTAGGTCAAGGCTTCTCTTAATTAATCAATGAACCGATCAATTAAACAATTAATTACTTAGTTCATTGATTACTATTGCATACGAACACTTAATTGTTCCGGTAACACTTGATTAAACACTACATCCCTTTTTCTGTTAGGTTGGCTATATGTCATTATCAGAAGTTGGGTGAAGATGCTTGTGTATGGGGACAGTTTCTGGATTCTCTGTTCTACCTCTTGACCTGTGTCTCCATCTTTCTTCAATATCACACTGCCTTGATTACGGGAGGTTTATACTGAGTCTTAAAAGTGTGCAGCATGAGTTCTCCCACTTGGTTATTTTTCAGAGCTGTTTGGCTGTTCTAGTTCCTTTGTCTTTTCACACACATTTTAGAATCAGCTTGCTGATATCCACAAAAAAAATCCTGGGATTTCGACTGGGATTATGTTGAATCTCTACATCAAGTTGATAATTGACATCTTACTAGCGAGGCTTCCAAGGGTAGATATGGCATATCTCTCCATTTATTTATATTCCTTGATTGATCCAATCAGCCTTCTGTGGCTTTTAGCATACAGATCCTGTGCATGGCAGTTAGATTTAAATGTAAGTATTTCAATGTTTGGTGTGATATTACATGGTTCGTTAAAAGCATTTCATATTCTAATTGTTCATTGCTTATGTGTAAAAATAAAACTGAGTTGTATATATTGACTGTGTATTCTGGGGCTTATTTAATTATGTTTGAGTTCTAGAAAACTGATGTATACCCCTTAGAATTTGTTTCATGTTGATAACCCCATGATTTAAGAGTTGTGGCAGTTTTCAGGGCACCTTGATGGCTCCATCAGTTGACTACCAGACTGCTGGGTTCAGCAGCTCAGGTTATGGTCCCGTGGTCAGGGGATTGAGCCCCGTTTGGGGCTCTGTGCTAAGCATGGAGCCTGCTTAAGCTTCTCTTTCTGTCTTTCTCTCTGTCTCTTTCTCTCCCCGTCTCTGCTCATTCTCTCTTTCCAAAATACAAATTGAAAACTAAATAAAGAAAAGAATCGAGATAGTTTTTATTTTTACTTTTTCCAATCTGAAGGCCGTTTCTATGCCTTTTTCTGTACATGCCACGCTTGTAATCAGGGGAGGTACTGGTGTTTATGTCGATATGTACACAAAACTGACAGATTCTTTGCTTTTATTGTCTCTTACCTTGGATTTCCCCAAACTTTCCCCAATCAAAATAGGTTTCAGAGGGCCCCTATTCTAGTTTCGGTTCAAGATGGCTGTGTAGAAAGACCTTGAACTCAACTCCTCCCAGGTGAAAGAAGATTTCAACTACCTCCATATTGACCTTAAACTTTCCAATTGATTAACTTTTTCTTTCCAGCTTCTCTCCTTCTTTATGATTATTTACTTTTGAGACAGACGGAGACAGAGCGCAAGTGGGGGACGGGCAGGGATAGCAGGGGACATAGAATCACAAACAGGCTCCAGGCTCTGAGCTGTCAGCACAGAACCCAATGCGGGGCATGAAGCCATGAACCATGAGATCATGACCTGAACTGAAGTAGGATGCTTAATCAGCCGAGCCACCCAGGCGCCCCCTCCCCACCCTCAGCTTATCTTTTAATTCAGGATCCTGAAAGCAAAGTATCACCTGATGGGAACTGAATCTACTCCTCTAGCAATAAGGACTGCCTGAGCCAATAAGACTCCACCCTCAAGCCCAAGACAATGACCAACCTGACCTTAGTGACCACCTGTGTATACCTACCTCTTTTTGTCCCACATTTTCCTTTCAGAAACCTGGAAGTATTTTCAGCACTTTAGAGAGAGTCTTTGATGTGAGTCTGCTGCATTTCTGGTGTCGGCCTCTGAATAAATTTCCCATTTGTTTCACCTCCACTAGTTCCTTTGAATCGCGATCTTGTCAGTAATGGGTAGCCAAACCTCACCTTTGTTGGGTCCCCTGGAGCTAGGTGCTCTTGTGCCTGAACTCCCTGACTACGTTTCTGGTGAACCAGCCAGAAGGTGTACTTCCAATTTGTCCAGCTCCCTGGGGATTGCACCCATTGATATAACAATTCCTCGTGAGGAGCTGAGGACTGACTGCACAGATTGTGCCTAACCAAACATAGAAAATCGAAAGACAACAGCAAGACAGAGAGACAGTAACAAAGGAAACACTCACCCCTAACGTTGCCAGGGGTAGTTGGGGAAGAACCAGGAACAGACTCCTCTGTCTTTGGGCAGAAAAAAGAAAGAAAAAGAAAAACACAACACTGCAGTTTGAAAAGAGCAACTGTCATATAAAAGAGAGCATTAGAACTCTGTCAACGACAGAGGAGCCACAGGAGTTCTCTCTGGGTCATAGAGACGGGAGAATGGCAGGGTTACATTTTACATCCACATTTTTTAATGTTTACTTCTTTTTGAGAAGCAGAGAATACAAGCAGAGCAGGGGCAGAAAGAGAGGGAAAGAAGATTCAGGGAAAGCTCTACACTAACACCATCAAGCCCAATGCTGTTCTCAAATTCATGAACTGTGAAATCATGACCTGAGCTGAAGTCAGATACTCCATCCACTGAGCCACCCAGCTGCCCCACATTCTCCATCCACCTTAAAAGCAAAGACCAGAGCAGGGTCCAGTTGCTGTAACTGGCCTGCTGCCTCAGTATATTCCAGGCACACAACACACACCAGCCCCAATTGCACTGGACACACACACACCCATGACATGCTTCCCCCCCTTAACAATGCACTTTAAAGAGGAACTAGCATGTCAAAAGAGCCATTCCTGGACTGTAACCCACCTCAGCTCCCACGGCCCCTTCAGGGCACCCTCTCAGTGGAAAGTCCTGGTACACCCTAGTTTATATCCACTTCAGCTTCAACTATATTGGCAAGGTATCCTCTGCATGTACAGCCCCCGGTGCCTTCAGCTTGTACCCACTTTAGCTTCACCTATCTTGCCCAGGAACTGTCTGCATAGAGAGATCAAGGACAACCTGACCCCCAGACTGCTTACGTTCTAGACACCCTGTACAGGGCACCTATACACAGCACCCCAGCATGCCTCAACTTGCAATCATTTCAGCTTCAGCTGTCCTGCCAGGGTACCCTCAACACACAGAATCCTGGGACAACCCAGTCTGCCTTTACTTCAGCTCTAAGTATCCTGAGAGGGCGCCTGTTATGTAGAAAGCCCCAGGATCCCCAGTCCATGCAAGCCACGGCTTCAGCCAGCCAGCAAATATCACCAGCTAGCACACAGAGTCTACCCAGGGGGACAATCATAGATAAGACAATTCCTTCAAGTGTAGGAGGTGTAGCTGCTCTGCCTCATCTATAGAGACAAATGCAGAAAGGTAAGCAAAAGGAGAGAGAGGGAAATATGCTCCAAAAGAAAGAACAATAAAAAACCCAGAAAAGAGCTGAAACGCAGGTAAGCATTGTGCCTCAATTAAATAAAGAATATAAATTAATGATGGTCAAGGTGCTCGCTGGGCTGCAGAGAAAAGGCAAGAACTAAGTGAGACCCTTAATTAAGAGATAGCAAACACACACAAAATCACAGTTCAAGAATATAATAGCTGGAAAAAAAAAACACTAGAGGGAATCAACAGAAGACGGCATGTGGAAGGACATATCAGTGATATGGAAGGCAGATTAAGGGAAAGCACCCAAAACAAACAGCAGAATTTTTTTTTTAACGAAGATAGGTTAAGGGATACTTTGGAAATATCAAGTGAGCAAAAATCCACATAATAGGGATTACACAAGAAGGAAAAGTGTACCAAAATTATTTGAAGAAAAGATAACTGAAGACGTTCCAAAACTAGAGAAGAAAACAGACATGTAGGACAAGAAGCACTGAGTTCCAAACATGATGAAACCAAGGAGCCCTACATTTTGACACATCAGAACTAAAAGGTCAAAGTTTAAAGATTAATAAAGAATTTCAAAAGTTGTAAGAGAGAAGCAAAAGTTACCTATGATTTGAAAAACAAATCACAACAAACAAACACCTAAAGCTGTCAGCTGATATTTCAGCAGAAAGTTGGCATGCTGGGATAGAGTGACATGATATCTTCAAAGGCCTGAAAGGATAATCCCACGACCAAGAAAACTTTCCCTGGAGTGATTATCATTAAGATTTGAAAAAAAAGAGATAAAGAGTTTCTCAGACAGAAGATAAAGAAGCTTATCACCACTAATCAGCAATGCAAGAAATGTTAACGGGGGAAAATCATAATTAGATATTACAGAAATATGAATAAAAAGATGTAAAATAAGACAACATACACATCAAATTTGGAGGAGGGACTTAAAAAAGTTACTCTTTGTATTTTATTTTACTAAAAAATATATGTTTTATTTCATGTTTGAGAGAGAGAGACAGAGTGTTAACAGGGAGGGACGGAGAGAAGGGGAGGCACAGAATCTGAAGCAGGCTCCAGGCTCTGAGCTGTCAGCACAGAGTCCAACGTGCGGTTCAAACTCACGTATTGTGAGATCATGACCTGAGCTCGAAATCGCACACTTAACTGACTGAGCCACCCACTTGCCCCAAAGGTTAGTCTTTTTAAATTTCTCGAATGTGTTTATATTTAAGTGACCACCAAATTAACATAGACTGCTGTTTCCTTGCGATGTCATATGTAAGCCTTGTGATAACAAACTCAAAACACAAAATACATGAAAAATAAAGAAAAAGAAAGCCAAGTAAAGCACAACACAAATCCATCTATGAGAAAGAAAGAGAGTATGGAAAAAAAGAAACAGAGACCTATAAAAGCAACTGGAAAACAAAGAACAAAATTACAATTAGTACATCACGGTCAACAATTACTTTAAATATGAATGGCTGAAGTGCTCCAGTCCAAATACGTAGGGTAACAGGATGGACAAAAAACAACACTCATCCATATGCTGCCTAGCACAGACTCACTTCAGACCTAGACACATACAGACTGAAAGTGAAAGGATGGAGATACATTTCCCGTGCAAATGAAAGCAAACAACAAGGACAACAAAAACAACATCAAACAACAACACCTCAGCACCAGGTAGCAACACCTATATCAAACCAAAGAGACTTCAAAATCCTCAATAAAATATTAGCAAACTCCTCTCAACAACACACTAAAATGATTAAGTGGCTTTTATTCCAGGGAAACAAAGATGGCTCATCCAATCAATCAACATAATATCCCACCTCAACAAAACGAAGGGCAAAAATCATATGATTATACCAATAAATGCAGAAAAAGCATATGACAAAATTTAACATGTATTCATGGTAAAAGTTCTCAACAAAGTCAAGGGGGCGGACATGCCTCAACACATAAAAATATTATTTTATATATTGTTTATATTAAGTTCACACCTAACGTCTCAATGGTGAAAAACTGAGAGCTTTCCCTCTAAGATCAAGAACAAGATAAATATGTCTACTTTTGCCACTCTTGTTTAATATAACACTAGAAGTCCTAGCCACAGGAATCAGATAAGAAAAAAGATATTAAAGTCATCTACCTTTCTAAAGAGGCTGAACTGTCACTGTCTACAGATGACATGAGAATATGCATAGAAAACCCTAAAACTTTCCCCCCAAAACTACTAGAAGTAATAAACGAATTCAGTAAAGTTGCAGATACGGAATTGATACACAGAAATTGGTAGGGTTTCTATATAATAATAATGAAGTCACAGAAAGAGAAATTAAGAAAACAACACCGTTCCTAATTGCACCAAAAAAAGAGAGAGTAAAATGGCTAGGACTAAACTTATCCAAAGAAGTGAAAGACCTGTAGTGTGAAAACCACAAGTCAATGATGAAATTGAAGATGACACAAACAAATGGAAAGGTATCCCATGATCATGGATTGGAAGAATCAATATCATTAAAATGTCCATATTGCTCATAACTATCTACAGTTTCAATGCAATCCCTATCCAGATACCAAAGGCACTTTTCACAGAACGGAAACAACTAATACTAAAATATGTATGGGACCGCAAAAGACCTTGAATAGTGAAAATAATCTTGAAAGACAAAAACATACCTGGAGGTATCAAAATCCCAGATTTCAAGATGTAGTACAAAGCTTCAAGTAGAGCAATGAGTATGGGTAGTGGCACAAACACAGACACATAGATCGATGGGACAGAATAGAAAGCCAGGAAATAAACCCATGCTTATGTGGTAAATTAACCTATAACAGAGGAGGGAAGAATAAACAATGGGGGAAAGACAGTCTCTTCAACAAATGGTATTGGGAAACCAGGAGATCTACATGCAGGTAGCGAGGACCTAACCCTAACGCTGGCCTGGGCTCTGGCCCTAAAGGGACCTAGCATGGACGTCTGAAAGAAATAACGGATTGGGGCCAATTACCATTGGGGAAAATCCTGTGTGGAAGTCACACTCTCTCCATGACATTTCCATGGCCGTGATGGAGACGGAGGAGGAGATCCTGAGACAGTTTCAGTCTGGCCCACCCATATGTTTGGCTCCGCTCTTCCAACGCTACCCCAGACCCATAACCGCACATGGGCCCTCATTTCAGTCCTGCAGGGAAATCACATCACTGTGGGTTGTTGGAGCAAAGGCACTTCCGGAGAACCAACCCCTTACCCGACCCACTGCTCTGCCTCTAAACGGGAACACCTTCTAAGGCTGAGAAAAGAAGCGGTGGGGCATGAATTCCTCCTTTTTCTACCCTGTGTTCTCTTCAGGACCTCAGGACATTGAATGCTGCCCACACTCACTGGCGACGATAGTCTGCTTTACTGAGTCTACCAAATCAAACGCTAATCTCACCCAGAAACACTCTACAAATATCCCGAGAAAAAATGTTTAGTCTGGGGCAACCCACGGCCAACTCAAGTAGACACGTAATAATAACCATCACAGGGTCATTCTTGTTTTGCTTCCCTTCCCTCATTCACCTCCTATTGCTAACTTTCAAGTTCTGAAGTCGTTGCTTTTTATATTCTGACCAGTGTATAGCGTTAAGAGAAATTTGAGGAAAGTTGTCTTGTGCAGGGACTAGTGTTTCAGTTAATATGAAAATGTTTCCGGTAAGGTAAGGGAAAAAAGATCTTAGCTAGGGCACCAACATACTCCATGGTACTTTATCAGGGTTGGCCCTCAGCTTTCCAAACCCTTAACGTGCTAATGGGAAGGCAGTGTAACATGGGTGAGAGCATGCATGTTGGCATAGGAGCAGAGCTGGTGCCCATCCCAGCCACACCACTTGTGTTTGTGTTATCTTGGACCAATTACTAAACATATCTGAAACTCAGCTGCCTGATTTATAAAATGGAAATAATAACAAAGGGTCAAAAAGTTTAAATGCCAGTATTGGCAAGGTGCTTAATCCAACACCTGACAACACGGAACAAGTGCTCCACCGATGATAGCCATCATTATCCTCATTTGAACAGCTAAGACAGGCTAATATTCTGTGTGGGGTCAGATACCTACGGGTGGATCTCAGGTCTTCTGACACTGATTCTTTAATTTGGAGGGAGCCCAGGGCCAGGATGGCTGAATGAGTACAAGGAGGTACACCAAAAGCCAGTCCTCTATCCACCTCTTATTTGATAGTCCACTTGTATATTCATCTCTTTCCTTCCACTAAAAGAAATGCAAATCCCTCCCTCTAGAAGAAATCATGCACAGACGCTTGCATGTAATATTAAGTGCTAGGCTCTGTAAAACTGGCACGTGCATCATCTCATTTAATCTCACAATGGCCCTTCATATGGGAGTCCTTATTCCAATTTCCAGGTGAGGAAATTGAGACCTAGGAAAGTCAAGTGCCTTCCCCATAACTTGTTTATGACTGTGTTAGACAACAACCCTAGACTCCTACTCCATGTCCACTGTGTTTTCTTCTGTGCCACAGTTTGTTCTCTTCCAGGGCGAACACTGCTAAAGAATCATTTGAGCAAAGCAGCAAAAAAAAAAAAAAAATCATGTAAGACGTTTAGTTTTCACCCAAGCACAGCTTTCTGGGTGACTTTCGTGTGATTTCTCTCTGAGAAACAAAGGTGAGAAATTACAAACCTCGGCCTTTGTTACGGAGTTATGAAGAACAGTAGAAATTAGTAAAGCTCACTGGCAGATTAAGGTTTCCAAGTTGAAGACATTAGTTTGAATTCTCATATTATGGGTGTTAAAGTGGAAGCTGGGATTTCACATGGCTTTGACAATCGCCATCAATTCCTTTCTTCAAGGTTTGACTGCATATTCTCATTCTTTCCTTTTTTTTTCTTCTTTAACTATACTTCCAATCTGCCAGCTCATCCCTAGTTTCTCCCTATGTCTAGCAATGGCCATTCTCCATATGTTCACATTGAGTCTATCATCAATGAAGAATAAAAGATAAAAGAACTAAGCCAGAGAAGTAAGGCTCAATACTAAAATGTAAATTGGTGTTAACACTTCTACTTCCAGCCAAATGTAATAAAAAAACTGGATTTATACTCCTTTTGGAAGCAGCTAAAAGCGTAGAGAAAATATATAAGAAGCTGCTCTCAAAACATCAGACATCAGGCAGTGAAGGGCAGTGATCCCTGATATTGGGAAATAAATGAAATGGTTCCTATAGTGCCCTAGCTTATTGACTAGGTGGGGATTTGAGTCTGTGGTTTAGAGAGGAGGAAGCTGGCATAGCCCAACAGTTTCCCTGAATTGTGGAGGGGGTAGTCACTGATTCAGGAAGACTGCTATCTTTCACAGAGCAGAGTACCAAAGAAGAGAAAGTTGTTCACAGAGAGAACTCCAGAGATCAACAGATTGCCTGCCTTGAGAATTCAATTGAATATTGATAAACTCTTGTGTATGAGGAAACTGAGACCAGGGGAAGGAACAATACCCACTGCCATACGCGGTCAGGAATAATGCCTGACAGCCAGTGTGGAAGACCTCACAACTTACATGCCATTTGGAAAATACTTGATTTTTGTGTCAGTACTGGACAAAAATTATCCCTAAACTAAGTGCTGCCTGTGCCTTGCCCAAAGTATATTTAAAGAAAGACCTGAAAGGATCAACCTATTTGTAAGTAACTAAACTATGTCCCAAAACAAAAACCAAGAATATTTTTAGGAATCTAGAAGTATCCAGCCTCTGACAGGCTAAAACTGACCATGTCTGGCAACCCATAAAAAATTATCAGGCATGCAAAGAAGCAGGAAACTAAGACACGTAAGGAAGGGGAACTCAACTGACACTGACCCAGAAATTACACAAATGATATAATTCATACATAAGAACATTCAAATAGTTATTATATCTATGATCAATATATCCAAGAAATTATAGGGCAGAATGAGCATGTTAAATAGAGACATGCAAGTGATATGTAAGACCTAACCAAACTTCTCATGACAAAAGCAATGACTAAAATAAGAAATCTGGTCTATGATTACTGAATGGAATTAAAGCCATATAGACAGTGCAGGAAAAGAAAAAAAAAACTTTGATGAACCTAAAGACATAGCAATGGAAATCATCTGAAATGAAACACACAGAGAAAATGTGACTGCAAATCATCCAATATACATGTAATTGTATCTCCAAAGAACACAGACAAGAAAACTAGTTTCAGTAAATAATGAAACTAATTTGAATTTATAGTTGTTAAGGTTGATGCAAACTAAAAATATATAGTTCCAATAAATTCAATGAACATCAAGGACAGGAAATATGAGGAAAACTACACCAAGGCACCCCACAATCAAATTGCTTTAATCCAGACAAAGGGAGGAAAAAGATTTCTCATCAATCTAGAATCTGCAATCTAGAATACAGTACGATAACTGTTTTAAAGTACCTAAAGTAGGAGACCATTATGATCTTGGATTAGGCAAACATTTCTTAGCTACACCACCAACAATATGATTCATTACAAGAAAAAAAATATGATTGATTGGATTTTATCAAACTAAAACTTTTGCTTTTCAAAGAACAAAGAGTTTGAAATAGAAGACTGAGACTGGGAGAATATATTTCCATATCACCTATGTGAAATGGGACTTATATCTAGAACATATGGGCAATCCGCAAGATTCAATATTCTGAAGCGAAATAATCCAAAAAAAGGCAAAAGATTTGAAAAGACACATTACCAAAAAAGATATATGTACAGCAGATACACACATGAAAATGTGTTGAGCATCATGAGGGGAAATGCAAATATAAACTACAATGAGATAGATGAGATACAATGAGATCAACTACTACTTCATACCTACGAGATGTCTAAAATCAAAAGACAGGGCTCCGAAGTGTTAGCTAGGATATGAAAGAAATGGAATTCTCACATACTGCTGATGAGAATGTGAAAGTGATAAAACTACCCTGGCAAACAGTTTGACAGTATCCTAAAAAGCTGAACATGCAACCTTTCTATGATTCAGCCAAATCTACTCTCAAATATTTTCCCTAGAGAGATCAAAGTTTACGATCATACAAAACAAAACAAAAAAAGAGAGAGAAAAAAGAAAAGAAAAAAAATGAATGTTTCTAGAAGCTTTGTTTTTAATAGGCTAAGGAGCAGCTGGTGCTTCAGTTGGTAGATTTCTTGATTTCTTGATTTCTGCTTGGGTCATCATTCCAGGGTCCTGTTATTGAGTATCACATTGAGCTCCGCACTAAGCATGGAGGCTGCCTAAGATTCTTTTTGTCTTTCCCTCTGCTCTCTCTCTTTCTCTCTCCCTCCCCCTCTCCCTCTCCCTCTCTATCTCCCTCTCCCTCTCCATCTCCCTTTCCCTATCTCCTCCCCACCTGTCCTTCCACCCTCCCCTCTCCTTCTTCCCCCCTCTAATAAAAAGAAATAAATACGCCAAATGTGGAAATAATACAAATGTCCACTGAAATGTGAACGGATAAACAAGTAGTAACAGACTATTGGAACACACAACACTATGGATAATATTCAAAATACCAAGTGAAAGAAGTCAACTCCCCACCCCTAAAAAATAAGGAGTATGTCTTATATAATTTTATTTGTATGCTATTCTAGAAAATGCAAGATAATATGTAGGGACAGAAAACAGACCAGTGATTGCCTAGGAATGGGAATCAGGAAGACGTGGGGGACGGAGGGATATCTAAAGGATACAAGGACATTTTTAGTGGTGACATATATTCTTTTCCTTGTTGTTATGTATACATTGGTGTGTATGTAACCAAAATTTGCCAAATTATGTAATTTTATTTATTAGCATTAGTATTAATTATTAATTAAGTAATTTATTTATTAGGGCTTTTTTAAAAAAAAATTTTAACGTTTATTTATTTTTTAACATTTTTTTTTTTATTTTTTATTTTTGGGACAGAGAGAGACAGAGCATGAATGGGGGAGGGGCAGAGAGAGAGGGAGACACAGAATCTGAAACAGGCTCCAGGCTCCGAGCCATCGGCCCAGAGCCTGACGCGGGGCTCGAACTCACGGACCGCGAGATCGTGACCTGGCTGAAGTCGGACGCTTAACCGACTGCGCCACCCAGGCGCCCCACGTTTATTTATTTTTGAGACAGAGAGAGACAGAGCATGAACAGGTGAGGAGCAGAGAGAGAGGGAGACACAGAATCTGAAACAGGCTCCAGGCTCTGAGCTGTCAGCACAGAGCCCAACGCAGGGCTCGAACCCACGGACCATGAGATCATGACCTGAGCCGAAGTCGGACGCTTAATCGACCAAGCCACCCAGGCGCCCGATAGGGCTTTTTTTTCAGAGAGAGAGCTGAGGCATTCATAACTGGGGGAGAGAGGCAAGGGAGAAAGAGAGAATCTTAAGCAGACTCCATGCTTATCATGGAGCCCAATAAAGGGCTTGATCGAACCTGGGATCATGACCTGAGCCAAAATCAAGAGTCTGATGCTCAAGTGACTGGGCCATCTAGGTGCTCCACCAATTACGTACTTCAAATATGTACAGTTTGTGTATGTCAGTTAAACATTAATGAAGTTGATAAAAAAAAACAAACAAACATGATTAGATATTGTGTCTTTTGACCGCTGGGGCTGCTATTTCAAACCTGGTCCACCAGCATCTACTGATCTCGGAATCCCCAGTATCTTTCATTAACTCACATAAGTTCTTCAAAATAAATGTAACTTGGGAAAAGGGGAAATACCCTGGCAGTTATCACGTGTATCAATTATAAACGTCACAACACTTAGAACTATGATCCATACATGAGATGGGTGATATGGCATATGTTCCCTTTAGACAACTTGGAGCTGGTTGAGTCCCAGCACCCCATTAACCTTGTACACTTGTTAATTACTTGTTTACCAGTTAACGGTCCTCTGCCTCCTTATACTGTATAAAGAAGGGACTTGGTCTGTCTTGTTCACTTCTGTGTTTATAATGTTACAAAACTAGGCTGGAACGCTGGCGGAAAACAAAGTGGCACTCGGAGATCTCCTTTGGATTGCAGATCTTGGTGGAACGGTGGGCTCAGAGGACCCTGTTTCTCCAAACGTCTGAGCACTGAATGAAAGTGGGGCAGGAAATTTACAGTCATCAGCTGTCATATCTGTGGGGGTTTTCCTGCACACAGAAAACAAAGGGAGAAGAACCAGGAGGAGGGGTCTCCAAGATAGAGACCAGAGTTCGTTTTAGTCCCACCGGCCAGCTTTGGTGCAGTATTTTATTCACTTCTCCAACATTATCCCCTTTTTTGCCTTTTAAAACACCTTTTTAGTAGGTATCACCTTTCAGTTTTTTAGGTTGGTGCCCTCAGAAGGCTAAGATGCCTGCAGTAGTTTGGTGAGCAACAGTGTTTTCAATAAAATGTACCATGGTATTCAGTATACAGGGGCCAATGGATACAAGTAAAATTAGGGAGAAGAGGGGCCCTGCTGGGGCAGGAAGCCAGGATCCCAATCTGTGAGATCTCATTTGTTCCATTGATTGGTACTTTCCTGTTGTCAATGTTGAATAATAATAATTATTATTATTATTATTTCCTTAAACTAAGTTGTAAGTATTTCTGACTGGTTTAAAAACTAGCAACATTCCTTGGTGCGCCTGGGTGGCGCAGTGGGTTAAGCGTTCAACTTCAGCCAGGTCACGATCTCGCGGTCCGTGAGTTCGAGCCCTGCGTCAGGCTCTGGGCTGATGGCTCGGAGCCTGGAGCGTGTTTCCGATTCTCTGTCTCCCTTTCTCTCTCTGCCCCTCCCCCGTTCATGCTCTGTCTCTCTCTGTCCCAAAAATAAATGAAAAACGTTGAAAAAAAAAAACCTAGCAACATTCCTCCCCCGAAAAGATGCAAGTCCCTCCATTTTCTGAAGTGAGGAGGTCAGGGACTTTCTGTTTTGGGGGTTACTGCCACCAGAGAGTTTATTTGGTTTTCTAAGGTTACCAGAGAATCGGCCACCCGTTCCATGTCTTCATTTAGCTCTTGAGATAGTCTATGGTACAATCCTATGCATAAATCTATGCCCCCTCTACCAGTTCCTATTCCTGTCACTATTTCTGAGCCTATCCGAATGGGTAGCAGGACTGCCCGTTTAGCCTGAGACTTGGGGCTAAAGGTTGTTAGGAACTGATCCTCAGTGTATACAAATATCCCTGGGGTCCGGAAGATGGAATAACATTTCTGAGTCCAGTTGGCCTCTAAGCATCAATAGGCTGAATTAGAACACAGGTAGAACACCCCAAGGGTGCAACATATTTCCTTGTCTGCAATCTGGTGTAGGTCTCCTGGGAGCTTTCCTAAACGTGTGTGGGGAGGGGGAGGGTCGCCCATATAATAACTCAAAAGGGGAGAATCCCAGTGCCCCAGGCGGGCATTGGGCACACAGGAGGGCCAGCCGAAGTAAATCTGGCAATAGGGGGTGAGTGTCTTGGTGGAAATTGGCCAGGATTTCCTTGAGGGTGCAATTCATCCGCTCCACCTTTCCCTGAGCTCAGGGGGCGGTAAGTAGTGTGCAGTTTCCAGGCAATGTTAAGGGACTTTGTTAGGGTTTGTATAATGTCCGCTCCAAATGCAGGTCCATTATTACTGTGTGTGGTTAAGCCCAATCTCCCGTAGAAGAGCGTTGGCCACCTCGTGACTTCATTCCATTCTGGTCTGGAATGCTTGGAGGTATCCCAAATTGGTGCAGATTGTTCCAAGAAGGTACCTAAACCCTTTATTTGGTTGTATGTTGGTAAAGTCCACCCCTAAGTCCATCCTTTGTGAGCCAGGCAGGGGCTGTGGGGCAGAGCAAGCATTGTTTTTGGCACATGTTACACATTATTCACTGAAGCCTGGCATAATGCCAGCAGCTGGCTGATATTGTAGTTCTTTTTGAAGAGGACCTCTAGAGCAGTTTTCCCTAAGAGGGTGAGTTAGTTATATTCCTTCACTAGGTGCTTTCACATAGATGACGGGACAAGACTCACCATCCATCTTGGCTTAGTGTGCCCACTTCTGTCGAGGCCCAACTTCTTTCTTCACTCGTGTACAGGGGTGGGGAGGCTTCCTTCTGGGGCGCAAGAGTCAGAGTGTAGGTAGGAGCTTCACCTAGCTCACCTCAGGAAGCCACTCTGGCTGTTTTGTCGGCCAGGTGATTTCCTTGATTTATGGGGGCATCTCATTTCTGAGGTCCCTCACAGTGTAGGATAGCTACTTTGTCTGGTAGCCATATGGTCTCAAGAAGCTTTAGTGTTTCTTCCTCATTTTTGATAGTTTTCTCTGAAGCGGTAAGGAGGCCTTTTTCTTTATACATGGCCCCATGTACATGCACAGTAGCAAAGCCATACCAGGAATCGATGTAGATGTCAACTCATTTACCTTTGCTAAGGATGATGGATCAGGTTAAGGCGTACTGAGTCCAGCCCATTGTGCCGACCATCCTTCCGACAAGGCCTTGGCTTCCTGAACTTCCGTGGTTGTGATTACCGCATACCCTGCTCTTTGGCTGCACTCCTCTAAATAGCTGCTCCCATCGCTGAACAGGGTGATCTCTGGGTTTGTTATACCCTGGTCTTAGAGGTGTGGGAAGCTGGCGTAGACTTCATCCACTACTCGAGAACAGTCATGGTCAGGTTCTCCCTCCTCTGTGGGAAGGAAGGTGGCCAGGTTTAGTGTTCTTATACTGTTTCGAGAGTGAGCCTTGGGTTCTCATAGAGAAGGCCTTGGGATTGTGTCAGCTGAGAAATGGAGAGGAAATGATATCCTTGGGTGCTTGTGAGCCACACGACCGTGTGTGGGACCTTAACATTAAGTGTTTGGCCCAGTGTGAGCTTGTCTGCATCCTTGGTGAGCAGGACTGTGGCTCTGATCTCTGAGGCACAGGGGCCATCCTGCAGCCACAAGATCAAGTTTTTTTTTTTTTTTTGACCGTTAGAATACTGGCCATTGCCAAGGCACCATGCTCTGAGTGAGCACTCCTTTTCATGTATGAAGAAGTTAAAGGGCCTTTCTATGTCAGGCAAACCAAGGGCTGGGGCTTGTCCCAGAGCCAACTTTATTTCTGTGAAAGCGGCCCTCGCATCCTCAGTCCATGTGGGGGACTCCAAGTTTGGTCCTCCCAACAGGTCATAGAAGGACCTCACTATGGCTGAGCATCTGAGGATTCCCAATGCGACAGAACCCTCCGGCCCCTAAACATTCACACAAGCCTCGTTTTGTTTGGGGCTGTGGCAGTGTGGTGCCACACTTTCTTCCTTTCCAGTCCTCGTTCTCTTTTTCCTTTTGTGAGGAGGGAGCCTAAGTATTGGACCTGCTGCGGACAAATCTGTGCCCTTTTCCATGAGGCCTGGTACCCCAAGTAGGATCAGAGCTGTAGGAGGGCCTGTGTACCTTTCATACAGTCTTCCTGGGTGTCACTGGAAAGGAGGAGGTCTTCTACATACTGGAGAAGGACATACCCTGTGGTTTCCTTCAGAAACTCAGCGAGATCTGAACCTAGGGCTTCCCCCAGAAGAATGGGCGAGTTGTTGTAACCTTGGGAAAGTAGTGTCCAGGTCAGGTGCATCTGACGCTCTGTAACAGGCTCAGTCCATTCAAAGGCAAACAATGATTGACTTTGTGGAGCCAGGCAGAGGCAGAAGAAAGCATCCTTTAGGTCGAAGCACGCAACCCTTCTGGCTGACCACGGAATTTGGCTGAGGAGAGTATACTGAGGGTTCGGAATGACTGGGTGTAAGGAAAGCGTCACTTTGCTACTGGCCCTCAAATCCTGTACTGGTTGGTGTCCTCCTGGCTTCTTGCCTGGCAAGAGTAAGGTATTCCAAACTGATTGGCACTCAGTTAGAATACCTCTTCCTCTGAGCTTGGTCAGGTGCTCTTGTATGCCCATTCTAGCCTCTAGTGGAACGGGGTACTGCCTTGGTGTCTGAGGCTGAGCTTCAGGGATCAGGTCAACAATGATTGGGACCCGATTCCAAGCTATTTCAGGCGGGTTATCATCAGCCCATAGCGAGGGGAATGGAAGCCTGAATTCTTAGGGGTTACCAGGTAAGGCCTGGGCACAGAACAATCTCCATTCTTCTTCCCTTGGCAGGGGTATCGCCAAGACCAGGGTTTCCTTCTGCCTTGGGTTTCATTGCAGGCTAGTGTGTCCAGTGGGTTCAAAAGGTATCTGGGCCCCAAGTTTGGAGAGTAGATCCCGGCCCAAGAGAGGCATCGGGCAGTCACGTAAGTAGAGGAACTCATGCCGGACCTTGTGACCCCCAAGTGCACCTTGTTGAGCTTGACAGAAGGGTCGTTGCATTGCCTGTGTCCCAGTAGCCCCAAGAATGGTTGCTGTCTTTTGGCCTAAGGGCGCTACCAGGGAAGTAACAAAGGAGTATTCAGCCCCAGTGTCAACCATGAAAGTTATTGTTCAGCCCACCACCTCATTTCAACCGTGGGTTCATGGGGGCCAAGAAACAAAGGGTCCGGTCCCCCTCAGTCCAATTCTACCCTGGCCAGATCAAGAGGGTTCTCACCTCGAGGTTCCTCCAGATATTGGCTGGGTTTTGAAGTCCCCATCCAATTCGGACATTCTTACAGTTTCCCTTACCTTTGCAGTATGCACACTGGTCCCTTGGGTGAATTCTTCTCTAAGACCTTAACTATTGCAGAGACACAGTTCAACCTATGGGGGTGTATAACAGAAACATGAAACCTGAGAGCTGCCATTGTTGGGTAACAGTGTTCTCTAACTGTGCCTTAGCCATTGACATGATAATCCAAGGGAGATAAGCGCTAATTTATAAGTGGCATAGAAGTGGACAATTTCTACATGCTTCAACACCTCTTGATAAAAATTAATCCTGTCTGCTCTTTGCACGTGAACATTCCGTTGTTGGTCATTTTCCCTATGACAGAAATGGTCCCCTGTGTTTCCGTGGGCTTGTAAACTTAGCCTTCCTGAATAGGGTTGGAGACATCAAAAGGGTATCTCTTGGTACCTGTTGTTTCATTTTGTTCGATAGTTATGGACCTACCCCTATAAAGCATTCAGAATTTTCTTAGTATGTCTTAAGACTGAATTGGAAGCCCGTTTTCTATATTCAATTCAATTTAACAAAGAGGGCATTACATGTCAGACATTGTGAAACATATAACTGAAGGAATATTACTTCCCAAAGATTGACCCTCAAAATCAGTACACCTTGCTAATGATGCCTTCTTTTTTGGAAGGTCATGAAGGTGTGGATCAAGGTAAGAATGGATTAAAATTAAATAGAACCAATAAGAAAATATAAAAGTACATTTACACTTAGTAAGGATAACCAATAATTCATGAAATGTTGTTTATTTCATTTATTTATATGTATGTGTATGCTTATACTGGGTTGTGGTGAAATATGTGTTCCTTACAGTAGGTTGGGGATAAAATATTTGAGAGACGCTGTGCTAATGCACCTTATCAGGCTGCCTGGTGCCTCTGTAGTTTGGGTTCTTGATAGGGCTTAGGTTCATCCGCTTCATGTGCTTGCATGAAATTTGGAAGATACGATGGCTAATTTTATGTGTCAACTTGACTGGGCCACAGAGGTCCAGATGCTTGGTCAAACATTTTTCTGGTGTTTTGTGATGGGAAATACTTGAGTCTGTACAGTGAGTAAAACAGATTATTTTCGTAATGGGAGTGCGCCTTATCTAATCAATTGAAGGGCTGAATAGAATAAGGATGATTCTCCCATGGATACTAGGGAATTACTCTTGCCTGCCTGAATGTCTTTAAACTGGGACATTGGCCTCTTCCCCAGATTCAAACTGAAACAGCAGCTCTACCTGAGATTCAAGCCTGCCAGCCATTGGACAAGAACTATGCCATCGGATCTCGTGTGTTTCCAGCTAGCCAACTCATCCTGCAGATCTTGGGACTTGTCACCGTCCACATTTATGGGAGCCAATTTCTTATAAGAAATAAATAAATAAATAAATAAATAAATAAATAAATAAATAAATGATAAATACATAAATACATAAACATAAATGTATATTTATTTAATAAATTCATATTCATATGAATATATAAATATAAATATATAAATAAATAAAAATATATAAATATATTATATACTATAATATATGTTATATATATATATATATATATATATATATATATATATATATATATATATATATATATGAGAAAGAGAATTTTTCTCTGTTGAATCTTACTAATTCAGAAGGTGAAAACTATTATCTATTGGTTCTACAGCTTTTTTTTTTTTTACAAACAGAATGTGGTAGACATTATTCTAAAAGAAAAAAAATAGCACCCATAGCAAGACATTTCCTGTGCACAGAGAACAACATGACGATCCCGACAGACCAATGAGAGACACGTGTGGTTCAGAGACATGGAAGTCAGAAGGCTCCTGAATTGCTGAGGGTGTCCTCTCTCGAGGGACAGCACTCTGGAGCCCACACACGCTGATGTTGGGGTGGAAGAGGCCGCTGGGCAGCAGATACAGTTGTGCAGCCGGTTTAGCAGCTCCTGGACCCTAGAGCTCCCCGGGGAGTGCTGTGGATAAGGGAGGACACCCGGGGCTGCCGTGTGTGCAGCATGAGGGCTGTAATCCCTCGGACACAGAGCACCGAGGCCTCTGACCACGGACCTCAAGTGTCCACACTTGAGGGTTTGGCTCTGGGGGCCGTGAGTGCAATCCACACCCACACCTTGTCCGTACCTTGTCTTTGGGACAGGCCGGGTGGAAACGTCACCCTGGCCCCTAAGGAGGTATTGGCTGGAGATACTAACGTGTGGGAGACACTGTGTTCACCTGTCCCGTAAAGTGTTCCTGCTTGGCAAGACCTATTAAGTAACGGCCTGCTTGTGCAGAAAATGCCCCAAAGGGCCCAGCCTCATGACCACTGAGGCTGTATTCCCACTGCAGAATCATGGGCCATACTTCCTTTGGATGTTCACACCCAAAGACTCAGGTCAGCACAGGGAGCTTTTCCAGGGTACCCCGACGTTTACACATCAAGCAGCTGAGAAGACGTGCTTCTCCAGCCATTGTGCAGACAGCAGCGAGAGAAAGACCTGCCTTCCCTTCCAGAGAGTGCGACAGCATCCGCCCTGGAAGAGGTAAGGCTTGGTTGCACAGATCCTCAAATCCACAGCGTGGTGACACGCTGCTGACCATGTTGTCTGCAAACTGAGGGGGACAAGAGGCCTCCATCCATTGGGACTGCCCACGCCTTCTCTGGAATAGAGCCCCTGCAGATGTCAGTCTCAGGCACGCTGTGCTTGGGGCCGTGTTACTTGGGGATACAGAAGAGCCTGCGATGGTCAAGGCTGAACTCTGTCTACTGCACTGCTAGCACGGTGGAGCTTTTGCCCCATCCCTAGCACAGACATCTCTGGCAAGCAGCCAACTGCTCTGTAAGGAGTACCCCAGCACTCACATCTTCGCAGGTGAGGCTGTCCTAGTCCTTTCTAAGCTCCAGCCTGCCCGAAACCTCTGCACAGAATGCTAAGGCTGCACAAGTCCATCATTCCCTATGTGGCTGAGGCAGCCTTTGTCCAGGAACTCAGACAGTTCAGTCCCAGGAACACAGGCTGCCTGGGACGAGGCAACCTCCCTGAGTACCTGCTGGTGTTTGCACTTGGGATTCTTCTCACAAGTCTCACATGGCGTGTTGGACAAACGGCTTAAGCTTGTGGACACAGAGGAAGAGCAGCACCCGACTCATCATGGCTGATGATGAGAGGGCAAAGGGCACAGGGGAGGAAGGCGTGTTCATGCCCTCTAAGAGCCCCACCTCCCTGCGACCTTCCCCTCTATTGGCTTGCAATCTGGGCCACCCATTGGTAACCTGAGGTCATTTCAGATACAAGTAAGTTCACACAAGGGCATCAGTACTAGGACTCCTTCAGGAATCTTGTGGGTGTGAGTGTGTGATGAAATTGTTTAATCAAAAAAATTAGGTATTTTGTTTCGTTTACAATTTTATTTTCAACATTCATTCTCAACATTGTTATGCTTTAATATATGTTTTAAAAAAACTCCTTCAACGTATGATTTGATATTCGATCTGGCAAAAAAAACCTGTTAAATTTTTATTTATTGAAAATTCGATGACAAGTGTGATGTCAATATTTAAAAGTTTCTCAAATTCATTCCATCTGACAATATTGCCATAATTGCTGATATTGTATTTGATTTTAAAATGTCTCAACTTATCTTTTTAAAAGTGATTAATTTTGAAAGAGAGAGAGAGAGATAGAGACAGCAAGAGAGAGAGAGGGAGAATACAGAGGAGAGGCACAGATACGGTGAGATAGAATCTCAGACATAAATTAGTAATCCAAAAGCTCTGAAGAAACAAAAGTCCAGGACCAGACTAATTCTACTATAAACTTAAAGAAATGTTACTCCCTCTTCTTCTCAAAGGAATTCCAACTTCATTCTATGAGACCAGCATTAACTTTATATCAAAATCAGAATACTACTCCACTAAGAAAAAGAACTACAAGCCCATCTGTTTAATGAACATAGATGCAAATATCCTCAAGAAAATACTTGCATACTGACTGTAATAATACATTCTAAAAAAAGTATTCACCACAAATGAGGTAGATTTATTCCTAGTTTGCAGGTATAGTCCAATATTCACCAATCAATTAACATGTTGCAGTACACCAATAAGATAAAGGAGAAGAACCACATTATCATTTCAATAGCTGCAGGAAAAGCACTTGAAGAAGTACAACATCCATTCATGATAAACACCCTCCGCAAAACAGGTTTAGAGGAAAAATACCTAACCATAATAAAGGCCATCTATGAAAAACTCATAGCTAAAATCTTTTTTAATGGGGAAAACCTGAAAGCTTTTCCCATAAGCTTAGGAACAAGACAAGGATATCCACTCCCACCACTTTTTTATTCAGCACAGTACTAGAACTCCTAGCCACAGCAATTAGACACTAAAAGAAGTAAAAGGCAATGGAATCAATAAAGAAGAAGAAAAATGTTCTCGATTTGTAGAGGACATGATACTCTACTGTAGAAAACCTGAAAGATTCCACGGACAAAACTGTGAGGACAGAAGAACGAATTCAGTAAGTCATAGGATACAATCAACGTAAAGAAATCTGTTGCATTTGTATACACTAATAATGAAGCCGCCGAAAGACAAATTAAGAAAACAATCCCATTTATAACTGGACCAAAAAAAATAATAAGATATCTAGGGGTAAACTTATACAAAGAGGTGAATAATCCATACTCTGAAACCTATTAAATAAGGTTGAAAGAAACTGAAGTCAGCACAAAGAAATGGATAATTCCATGCTCATGGATTGAAAGGGCAAATAATGTTAAAATGTCTATGTTACCAAAGCGATCGACATATTTAATGTAACCCCAATGAAAACACCAACGGCATTTCTCCCAGAACTAGAACAAACAGTCCTGAACTTTATATGGGACCACCAAAGAACCCGAAGAGCAAAGCAATCTTAAACAAACAAACAAACAAACAAACAAACAAACAAACAGCCAGAGAGACAGACAGACAAACAAACACTGGAGGCATCACAAACTCCAGATATCAAGTTATACTACAAAGATGTAGTTATCAAAACTGCATGGTACTGGCACAAATTGGAATGTAGACCAATGGAACAGAATAGAATACCTAGAAATAAACCCACAACTATCTGGTCTATTAATCTTTGACAGAGCAAGAAAGCATACAAATTGGGAAAAAGGTATTCTCTTCAGCAAATGGTGTTGGAAACCTGGACAGAAATATGGAAAATAACGAAACTGGACCACTTTCTTACAAAACACATGAAAATAAATCCAAAATGGATTAGAGATATAAATGCTGAACCTGATACCATAAAAATCCTAGAAGAGAACACAGGCAGTAATGTTTTGACATTAGCCAAAGAAACGTTTTCTAGGTATATCTCCTGAGACAAGGGAAACAAAAGCAAAAATAAACTATTGGGATTGCATCCAAATAATTTCCTTAGCTTCTGCACAGCTAAGGAAAAAATCCACAAAAATGAACGGCAACCTACAGAACGGGACAACATATTTGCAAATGACATATCCAGTAACGGATTAGTATCCACTATGTAAAGAACTTACAAAACTCCATACTGAAAAATGAAATTATCCAATTAAATAATGGGCAGAAGACCTTAACAGACACTCCTCCATGAAGACATCCAGATGGCCAACAGACACGTGCAAAGATGTTTATCATCACTTACCATCAGGGAATTGCAAGTCAAAAGGACAATGAGATACCACCTCACACTTGTTGGAATAGCTAAAATCAGCAACACAATGAACAACAGGTGTTGATGAGGATATGGAAAAAGAACTTTTGCACTGTTGATAGGAATGCAAACTGGTGCAGTCACTGTGGCAAACATAGTAGGTTCCTCAGAACGTGAAAAATACAACTGCAGCAATCACACTACTGTGTATTTAGCCAAAGAATACAGAAATGATAATTCAAAGAGATACAAGAACCCTGATAATTTTGGCAGCATTATCTAAAATAGCAAAGATAAGGAACAGCCACGTGTCCATCAAATGACGAATGGATAAAGATTTAGTATGTATATATGATGTGGTATTATAATGTGGTATTATACACACGTAATTATATGATGTGGTATAGTATGTATAATACCCACACACAGTGGAATAGCACTCAGCCATGTAAAATAATGAAATCTTGCCATCTGCAACAACATGAATGGAGCTAGAGAATATAATGCTAGGCAAAAGAAGTCAGTCAGAAAGACTGTCTTTTACAGTCAGAAAGACAGATACCATATGATTTCATTCATATGTGAAATTTAAGAAACTAAACAAATGAGCAAAGTTGGGCAAAAAGAGTAATAGACAAATCTAGAAACATACACTTAATTATAGATAACAAACTGATGGTTACCAGTGTTGCGGGGGGGGGGGGTGCAGATGTAGTGAGTGAAATATGTGATGGGGATTAAGGAGTGCACTTGTTGCCATGAGTACTGGGTATTGTAAGGGATTGATGAGTCAGTATATTGTACATTTGAAACTAATATAACACTCTATGTGAAAAAAAATAGGGGCATCTAGGTGGCTCAGTTGGTTGACCATCCAACTTTGGCTCAGGTCATGATCTCGCAGTTCGTGGGTTCAAGCCCTACATTGGGCTCACTGCTGTAGGCATCACACCCACTTCAGATATGCTATTCCTCTCTCTCTGACCCTGCTTGCATTCTCTCAAAAATAAATAAGATATTGTTTAAAAACCATAAAATATTTAAAAATAAATTCAATTTATAAGAAAAAGAAAAAAAAAACTTTAGAGCACCTAAATAAATTCCTGGATTTTCTGATATTTTAGGTATCAGGAAATTCATCTGTTTGCTTATGTGTTATTATGTCTTTTTAGGTATTCTCTGTCCTGTCCTGTTTGAATAATAATAGAAGTTATAATAGGATTCTATATAAGGGGTGTTTGCTATCTTTCAGATATTGTTCTCAACTCTTTATATGATTATTATATTCGTCTCTTGGTCTTACATATATGAGAACTAAAGCACAAAAGCATTAAAAAAAACTGTGCGATGATCATACACCTAGTACTGGTGAGACAGGATGTCTCTATGCATCTATAAAATCCTAGGAGAAAAGAAGAAAGTTATTTTTCTTTTTTTTTTCTTTTTTTTTTATTTTATTTTTGGGACAGAGAGAGACAGAGCATGAACGGGGGAGGGGCAGAGAGAGAGGGAGACACAGAATCGGAAACAGGCTCCAGGCTCCGAGCCATCAGCCCAGAGCCTGACGCGGGGCTCGAACTCACGGACCGCGAGATCGTGACCTGGCTGAAGTCGGACGCTTAACCGACTGCGCCACCCAGGCGCCCCAAGAAAGTTATTTTTCTATTCTCTATTGGGATAAGCCTTCTTAATATTTACTGAGCGTTTGTTGCTAACAAATTGTAAGCACTTACGTATTTATTTATTTACTTATTTAATTTCCACACTGTGATAATGCCCGTTTCACATAAGAGAAAGCAAAGAACAAAAAAGGTAAGGGGCCTTTAGTTGTTTCCCTATAGCTCAAGATGGAAGTACATAGTCAGATAGTTTTACTCTAGAGCGTGTGTTCTCAACCGTGATGATAAAAACTGGCAAACACCAGAGAGAGCAGAAACAATGGTAGAGCCCAGTGGAAGGCCCTGTGCTCAATCCCTCCTTGGCCTTAAAAGGTAGGCAGTATCTGCCTGCACTTGTCCACAGATGGGCCATTGTTAGCATAGGCATAAAAATGTCTTGGCATCATTGCTTAACCTGTGAACAAGTGGCAGTATGGTCCTGGTTGCAGAGAAAGAAAATTTGCCTATTACTAGGAAGCGATGTGTGAGAGGCAGTCTTACAAACTGTAAATTAGTTAGGTTGTACCTGGCAGCACCTTAACCTGGAAATACAAAATTCCGTTATAAACAACCGATGCGTTTCCCCCCAAGAGTTAAAAAATAAAAAAAAAAAAAAAAAAAAAAAAAACCCAGGAGGAAAGCTTACCCCATAGCTGCAAGGAGGATGGCTTCCCACATGCTTTGTTTAAGAAGTATCTATTATGTGGGTCAAAGGAAACTATAACTTTCTTAGGTAAGATTTATGTGTCAAAGTGTTCATTTTTGCCAATGCTCCAACACAGTCATCTGCAGAATCACTTTAAATCTCATCTCACTGCCTCCCCCAGTTTTATTACAAATGGAGAAGATATTTTTTATGTAAGTCAATCTATGAAGTCCTAGGAGAAAACATGGGGGAATTATTCTTAAAATACAGAATGACAATGATCTTTCTAAAATAGGGGTGGATATTAAGCTCAGGTGTAACGATAGTAGAGAAGGATCATTTTTATTATATTGAATATATATATTTTTTAATTTTGTAAAGAAAAAATAAAGCCAAAAAAAAAAAGGTAAAAGCAAAACTAAAGTGAGGTGCCTGGGTGGCTTGGTAGGTTAAGCGTCCAAATTCGACTCAGGTCACGATCTCATGGTTTGTGGGTTTGAGCCCTGCATCTAGCTCTTTGCTGACAGCTCAGAGTCTGGAGGCTGTTTCAGATTCTGTGTCTCCCTCTCTCTCTTCTCCTTCCCTGCTCGCACTGTCTCTCTCTCTCAAAAAATAAATAAACATTAAATTTAAAAAAAAGAAAATAAAAGAAAATAAAGGCAAATGCAAATTAGTGGAAATATTTGCACCACCAATAGAAACACAGAAGACAAATTCCCATAATGCTTGTATTGCTTTTTTTAAGCCACACTGTAAAGCAAAACAAAAATCCAAAAGAAGGAATACAGGAAAGAAAAAGGAAGTTCACCAGAAAACAAGCATAAATGACTTTTAAAAAATGTAAAGATGTACAACCACAATTTTAGAAAGCAATTGCAAATAAAAATGAAATACTACTACTCATCTATTGGACAAAAACTTTGGTAATGCACACTATAGATAAGGGAAGAGGAAAAAGGCATTTCAGAAATGTAATTGGCTAACTGGTACCTCTTGTTTGGAAGACAGTTAAACATGATAATGGTAAAAATAACAGTAATAACATTTATTGAGTGTTTGGCATGTTGGTCAGACACTGACCTCTTTCCCATATTTTAATTTAATTATTCCTCATAACAACCAAATGAAGTGCTTTATATTACTACCCCTCTGACAAATCAGAGGCACAAGAAGATTAAGTCATGTGTTGTGAATGGAGTAGCTGAATTCAAACTCAGTATTAAAAATTCAGTTCAAAATACCAAACTTGACAAAACCCATAAAAACTCAAAATATTTATACCTGTTATCTGTGTACCTTCATGAGGGTTAGGTTTTTCCTTACAACACAGAACAAGGAAGAACTGTGATTTCAATAGGGTAAAAGTGGATTTCTCTCCCAAATAAATGAAATGTGGAGGTATACAGCTCAAGTCTGATTGGGCAGCTATATTCTATGAAGTGCAAATAAATCTAGTTCCTACCAGGTCTTGCTGGAGGAGTCTCAGTTCACTTTCCATCCAAATGGTTTGGCCCTAGAGTTCAGGATCCAAGGCAGCATGTGAATGACATCAAAGAAAAAATAAAGGACACAAGGCACACAGCTGTCTCAACTTTCTCAGAAAAGCCGCCACATGACACTTCCTCTTTTATTGCTTTGGCTGCAAGGGAAGCTGGGGTATGTAGTCCTAATTGTGAGTGCCCGTAGGCACAGCTAAGCGCTGGTAATAAGCAGCAAAGGAAGGAGGTGGAGGAATGGATGTTGGAAGAGGTTCTTTCTGTCCTACTGATACCACAATTCCAGTCCTAGGAAATTTCCCAAGATTTTTACATTACAAATCATCCTTGATTTAGGATGGAGTCACCTCTAGATAAAACCATTGGGAGTTGAAATTATGCTAAGTCAAAAATGCATTTAACACACGTAATGTGCTGAATATCATAGTTTAGTCTAGCCTCTATTATGTGTGTTCAGAATAGTTGCATTAGCTGAAACTATGAGACATCATCTAACACACAGCCTATGTTACATTAAAGTTTAACTGTGTCCTGTATTTCAGTGAATACTGTGTTGAAAGCATAAACACAACGGTTGTGTGAGTACAGAATGGCTGTAAGCATATAGATTGTTCACCACCATGATCATGTGGTGGACTGGGAGCTGTGGCTGGCTGCTCTGCCAGGCATCACAGGAGAGGGTCGTATCGCCTCTCATTAGCACTGGGAGAGGTCAAAAATTTAAATTTGGAGTACAATTTATCTTTTAAAACGTTTAATGTTTACTCACGTTTTGGAGACAAAGAGAGACAGAAAGAGTGGGAGCAGGGGAGGGGCAGAGAGACAGAGAGAGACACAGAATCTCAAGTCAGCCCCAGGATGCAAGTTGTCAGCATAGCCTGAGGCAGGCTTGAACTCATGAACCGTGAGATCTTGACATGAACTAAAGTCAGATGCTTACACCACTGAGCCAGCCAGGTGCTCTTCAAAGTACAATTTGTAAACAATGCTATCCTTTTCACACCATTGTGAAGTCCAATAACTATAAGTCAAACAGTATTAAGCCAGGGACTGCTAATCCTCCATTCATCCTTGCAGATATACTTTTGATCATCCTATGCCTGCCAGTAAGCTGACCTCCATGGACTGCATCGTTTAGGCTTTCTTGTCCTCTGGCTTCCATCCATAGTTGGCAGGTATACCAATAGGTAGCCAGAGAGCAAAAGAAAAGCAGTCATTATATGTCCTATGAACTCTGGAATTTTGGCAGTGGCTTATTCCTCAGTCTATGGCCACATCTCCTGTTAGGTGGCTTCTCTCCCAGCTGTGGGCTCATTGGCTTCTAGTAACACTTGTCCTTTCCTTGTCCCTTGGTGCCTGGGAGAGGTGAAGTCATCTCTTGCTAGTCCCCAAGGACTCAACCACTTAGTTTTGAGCCCATTTATCTCGCCAGCACCTGTGTTCACAGTTCCTCCATTAAACTCTTTCCAGGGAAGATTTTAGAGGCACCACCCACACTCTGCTGGACTCTGGCAGGCAAACATATGTACAAGGCCTTTCACTGCAGCATTGTTTTCTATAGTCGTAGACTAGAAACAACTTACATACACATAAACAGGGGACAGATTAAATACCTCCAATGCAGCCAGGGTAGGAATATCATGAAGTATATTTAAAAAATAATGTCCCATTGGACCAGACACTTTAATTTTTAAGAGGGCAAATGTCATGTCATACCTTTTAACAATCACAAAAATCATGTATCTATAAAATGGAGGGCTGTAGATAATATCTTGGTACCAGCTATATATATATATTTTTTTCATGTGAGGTATGCATATACCATAATATGCATATTATATACTTTGAGATTCTGGAAAAAAACCCCTACAAACTGTTAAAAGTGGTCTTCTTCTGGGGAAGGATAATGGAGGCCTAGATAGACATAGATTTACTTTCATTGAATAACTTTTTTTGCTACTATATGAAATTTTACCGTGTGTATATTACCTTTAAAAAGCTCGTTAAAGAAAAAAAAGTTTTCCTTAGGATACGTATAGGGAAGTTTATGAATATGACAATAACATTCCTCTGATATTTCAATATTGCAGTTTGGATCCCAACTTCCTCCCCTCCCTACTCTGCCCACCCTTTATCCTCTCCCTCCATACACGGTCACTAAACCCTCTTTACTCATACAGGACAGCACTTCCGGGACTGCTGTGGTCCTTACTGTGTGTTCCCCGTGTTGTCACGGCTCTCACTGCACTTGAGTTTCATCATGATCCACAATCTTCTTACATCTTATAGTTCTTATAGCTAAGCTTTCAAGGCTTGGCCTCTTAGGAAATTAAATTACCTTTAATATTTCTTCAAAAAAATCTTGGTCTCTCAGCTTACAACTCTTAGAATATGGTAAATTCTCCCATGATTGGCTAAAGGACCCTCCCGTTGAATTCAAATGCTCTAGTGTTACTCTGGGTTGAATGCATAGGAACGAAAGTCTTTATTGAGCTCTTTGTCTTCAGACCCATTCCTTCCTTTATTTGTCAATTGAGCATCAATTTATGGAGTGTCTACTTTATTCCCAAACTGTAGGAGGTGCTAGAAATTAATGAATGGATAGTCCCGGTCCTCAGAAATATTAAGTCCTATGTTGGAGACGTGAAAGTGTAAGAGGTGTTGGGGCACCTGGGTGGCTCAGTTGGTTAAGTGGCCGACTTCAGCTTGGCCATTATCTCATAGCTTGTGAGTTCAAGATCCATGTGGCACGCTGTGCTGACAGCTCAGAGTGGGAGGCTGCTTGGGATTCTGCATGTCCTTGTCTCTCTGCCTCTCACCCACTGATGCTGTGTCTCTCTCTCCTCCAAAAATAAGAAAAATAAATAAATAAATAAATAAATAAATAAATAAATAAATAAATAAACAAACAAACAAACAAACAAACAAACATTAGGGAAAAAATGAGTGTAAGGGGTGTCAGTTGAAGTGTGTACAGAGATTAGAGTCAGGGCATAGAAAGAGAGTGTTGGATCAGGATAAATAACTAGAGCAACTTTCTAAGAGTATGTGTGATGGTGGGTAGTGATAAAAGGTGAGTAGGGGTGCCATAGGAAGACTCGTGAAAGGGACGTCATGTAAAGCATTAGAAACAATGTAACTCGAAGCAGGAAAGCAGGACACTTGAAGTAATGTATGACTGTTGATAGAAGATGAAATGGTGAGTTAAGCTGTCAGAGGTCATCGGTGTCACCATCACCCTGGGAAGAATCAAAAGGGAAGGGGAAAGGGATGAATTAAGAGTGTCTACTACATCAGCAGACACATTAAAGATGCTCAGCATCACTAATCCGAGAAACCTGAATCAAAACCACAATGACACACCAATTCACACCTGACAGAATGCCTAGTATCAGCAAGACAAGAAATAACAAGTATTGGTGAGAAGGTAAGAGAAAAAGTAACACCAATGCACTCTTGGTGGGGATGTAAATAGGTGCAGCCACTCTAGGGAACAGAATGCAGGTTCCTCAAGAAATTAAATCAGAAATACTACATCATCCAATAATTCCACTACTGGGTATTTACCCAAAGAAAAGGGAAACGCCAATTTGAAAAGATTCATGCACCTCTGTGTTTATTAAAGCATTTTTTATGATAGCCCAGCTATGGAGGCAACCCCAGTGTCTGTCAACAGATGAATACATAAAGAAATGTAGTGTCCATAGAATGGAATATAATTTAATTGTACAATAAAGGAATAAAACCTTTATTCCTTAGTGTAGGTGTAGACACCTATGGTGTCTACAATCTAAGTTCTATCTATGAAACAAGAGTCATTTCCCAGGGAAAGGTGAAAAAGATAGGTTGAGGGAAATGATGGAGGTATGGAATAGCTGCTGTGGGGAGAAGACCGCTTAAGATTGGCAATTTGCAACAACATGTGTGAACCTAGAGGGTATTATGCTACGTGGGATTATTCCGATAAAAGGAAATACCATATAATTTCACTTTTATGTAGAAGCTAAAAAAGAAAACAAAGAAAGAAACTGACAGATTCTTCAATACAGAGAACAAACTTATGGTTACAAGAAGAGAAGGGGGTGGGGTGTGTAAGATAGAGAAAGGCAACGAAGAGTTACAAAGTTCCTGTCATAAAATACATAACTTACAGAGATGAAAAGTACAGCACAGAAAATATTGTTGATATTACAACAACATGATATGGTGAAAAATGGTGATTACACTTACCATGGTGAGCACTGAATAATGTACAGAATTATCAAATAGCTATTTTACACACCTGAAACTAAAATAACACTGTATGTAATCTATACTTCAATAATAGAATTTTGAAAATGAAAAAAAAAACAAAACAAAACAAAACAGCATCTATTACCCTTGTTATCTGGGAAATAAAAAAAAGAGAGAATAGATTAGATATTTGATAGTTATTTTAGCCTGCATTAAAATATGTAACAATTAAGATGCTGCATCAAAACATACCCATGGTGATGGGGAAGACATCTAGGTATCAACCAATAGGGCATATTAAGGAATTTGCTGATAGTTGATCATGCGGGAGTCTAAGGGCATGAGCAATTGGCTCAGGACAAGTAAGGATGCAAAGGTGGGGGCAGGGTGTGGATGGGAAAGGTGTTTTCTATCATGCTGGAGTGTGGGGGAACCCCAGCTTGGAAGGCAGTGATGTAATAACTTTTGCATGTTACAAAGTCCACTCTAAGGGGAGCAGAGATATGAGCTCCATCATGAGGCTCCACTGATGCCAAGCAAAGATACAGAAGCGTGCGGCATAGAGGAAATGTGGTTGCCATAGTATCCACAGAAGTGAGTTACTAATTGAATCATACTGGTGAGGGAAGGAGAGGAATTACACTAGGGTAAAGAATAAAAAATGCAGAAGGAAATTTTGGGAAAATGTGATCGTTTGAGGTTCTTTGTGAGATGACCTCTTTACAAAGTGTAGGACCCAGTCAAGAATCGGAATGACTCAATTTCCTATTTTTACTTATACCCTCTCCCTATCTTCAGTGTGATTTTTCTCTACTGTGTAATGCCGGAACCTCTTGTGTCCTTCCTACTCCAACCTTGCCTAATTAATACCTACTCACTCTTTAAGGATTAGTTCAAGATACCACGCCATCTGAAAAGTCCCTTACAACACTTCATCTCCTTCCCCTGAAGGCTGAGTTACATGGATTTTCCCTTCACACTCTCCTAATGCTCCACGCATCTTTGGATCATTACACCATAATATCTGTCTCCCCTACCTGATTGTAAGCTCCTTGTGATTGTAAGCGCCTTGTGAGTAGGGTCTACCTCCTCATCTCTAATGTCCCAAGCATATAGCACAGTGCTTCGTAGGACTCAGTTGGCTCTCAGTGACTGCCGAATGAATTAATGAATCTAGAGTGGGAATAGGAACATTTTTGTGTCTCATACTGGGGTTGGGGTTGAAAGTTGTGTTGAAAGATGTGATGATGAGGTCTGAGTGAGTGTTTGAAGGTGTCTACAATCTAAGTTCTATCTATGAAACAAGAGTCATTTCCCAGGGAAAGGTGAAAAAGATAGGTTGAGGGAAATGATGGAGGTATGGAATAGCTGCTGTGGGGAGAAGACCGCTTAAGATTGGCAAGAAGCTCTGGGGGTAGGGTGACATCAGCAACCATAAAATTATAGTGAGTGACCCTAGTGACTGTGAGTCCCTGTAACAGTTCACTGGGCTGAGTGAGACAGAGGATGGGCTGACAGAGTGGAGGACTCCTCCAAGCTCCAAGGCCACCAAAGCCGATGCAGCAGAGGACTAGGAGGTTCCAACACAAAGGGACATACTGAGGGGTATACCCTGCATTAGGAAGGGAAGTGGAGCCACAAGGGATGATATACAGGGAAATGAGAGGGAGGAAGTAGGGACCGCAAGCCTCTCTCAGGCTGAAGAAGAGAAGTGGTGAAGTCAAGTAGTGAGACACCTGGTTAGGGGAGGTTATCTTGTGAGATACTGGCACGTTAAGTTTGACATTCTAGCAGGAGACATCTGGATGATCATAGAGATCAGAGTACCATCACGGAAGTTAGCTACTGGAGGAAACTGGCCCTTAAGGTTGTGGGAGCCAGAAAATTTAAAGAACACTGAAGCTCCATTGCTAGAGCAATTTTACCGGGATTCTGAAATTGCCCACAACAGAGGCAGGAGCAACATGAGAAGAAAGAAGAGTAGGAAGGGATTCCAGAAATGTCCACGAAAAAAAGGGTGGCGCTCTGAGATTGAATACATGGACTAAGGAGGTGAAGGCAGGAATTTCAGGGGAGTAGAAAGATCATGGCCTGGAGGTGGTACCAAGGGGCCTGTAGATCACTATCCAGCCTCTCCCTTAACCCTGAAGGAACTTTCTCTCTGCTGGAGCAATGTCTCCAACCTCTAGAACCTAGACAGCATTTATCTTTGTTCCTCATTCTGGCATCTTGATTCTGCTTGCTGAGACGACTCTTAAATGGAGTCCCCTGTCTGATTCTTTTTTTTTTTTTTCTCATGGGCATCACTACATGTCCCAGAATGTTATGACATCAAAAGGAATATGGCCTGTTTTTCATTCCTTCCTGTGACCAATAGGACCAACTCTACTGAACGTAGACTGAGTTTCACTCCAAATGATGACGGACTCAACATGCTACTTTGCCCAAGAAATATACTTGTATCTCAGAAGATCCTCCCAGAAGTAACAGTGATACCCAACCCACCCAACAGAGCTGGCAATTAAGGCAGCCTGCTAAGAACACATCAAAATGCAAACATGTTTTCTAGTGCTGCATCTTTTAGCATGTAGGCAGGTCGCCCAAAGCCAAAGAAGTAAATTATTTTAAGTTAGGGAATGAAAGGAAGGTAAACTGCCATAGTGTTATTTTAAACTGTTGGAAAAAAGGAGTAGAATATGAGTGTCATAAACTCACAATCATTCATACAGGACATCATACATATATTCCAGGAATTTCAAGATAAGTAACATGTGGTTCATATAGTAGAGAAAGCTCCACTATTGCCACTCTCTTGATGATCTGCCAATACGTGGTCACCATGAAAGCTGCCTGACACCTACTAAAAAACCCAATGAATGACAGATGATAACGGAGCGCCCATGAAATACCATGGTAGACATGTGTGGGCAGAAGTTATGAAGCCCAGAACATGGTCCCTGCCCTTAAGAAACCTGAAACTTAAGGGAAAGTGAAGTGAAACCAGTAAGAGTTAAAACCTGTGTTAAAATAACTGGCTGACTTCTAGTCAGCATCAAGAATCAGACATGTTATTTCTGTGGAACTGTGAACATTGCCTCTGTGTTAGAAAGTTCGCTCGAGTTGTATAATGTTGCGAAAAACTGGCCTTTTCTGAGCCTGGGCAATTCCCACACTGGTGTATTGTGACACAAGCCTGTCAGATCAGTGGGCTCCTTATATGCTGCTTCCTGTAGAATGAGCTGGCCGTTTTTTCTGTCTTCCACACCACCTGGCTTAGCAAATTAGATCATATTAGGGCTATTGTCTCAGAGACACTAAGAGGCATCTGTAACTGAAAGAGACCAGGATGCTATCTTCCAAAGAGACTTTGAAGAGTAGAAAGGTCAACAAGACGAGTATAACTATAATCGTTTTTTTAACCCATCCTTCTCTTCCTCTGTTATACATGCTATGCTTTAGTAAAATACATAAAATCAACACATTTCTTTAATCTTGGCACAGAGTGTTGTGAGAAAGAGTATCTTACATTATGCAGCACATTTTTATGTACAAAACCTTCTGCATATATGAAATCTTTGGTCCTCAAAGCAAACACTATAGAAGTAAGAATTGTTGACACAATTTACAGAAGTCCATTTGGGGTTTTGGCTTCGTTCACTCCACCACTACAGGTGAGTAAACAGTTACCTTTCCCACTGTCATGAGCAGGATTTCCCCTCCTTATAGATCAGACAGTTACCTTTCCCACTGTCATGAGCAGGATTTCCCGTCCTTATAGATCAGATCCCCTCCTTGTTCTAAATGTCACCACTCTGTCTAGGCTCTGCCCTTCCTACCTGCCAATTCCTTCTGCTAATTCTCTCCATGCAATTCAATTCAATTCAATTTAGTTCAATTCAATTCAATTCAATTCAATACATTCAATTCAATTCAACTCAATTCCATTCAACTCAATTCAATTCAATTCAAATGACAATTAACAAAGGCTAACCATAAGTCAAACTGTATACTAGGTAGTGCAATGACCAAATTGAAACCCTCAAGGAGTGACCAAATTATCTAGGGAGACAGGGACGCAAATTATTACAATATGGCAAAAATTACAGTACAGGGTACTGCACATGGTACCACAAGAGTTCCAAGAAGGGACTAATTCACTCTGTCTGGGGGATTAAGTAAGTAATGGTTGAGGCAAATTTGAAATATGAGTGATTAGGGTACAGAGGACTTCTCAGGCAGATGCAAACTTACCTATGCAAAGGTAAAGAAGTGGGGAACCGCAGGGAGTTCAATCTACTTCCTACACATAGCAACCTTCAATGTAATTGGAGAAAAGCAGCACAAAAGTTACTTGATGGCCACTGACTAAAGTGAGGTCAGAAGGCTACTTACTCACACCCCTAGACCTCTATTTCACAACTTCCTTCTCCACAAACTTCCAACTGTTCCCAACGCTTGTTCACTCTGGTCTTATAACTTTGCCTATTACCGCACTGAGAAAACCAGGTCAGTGAAAAGAGAATTTGCAAAATCACCTATCGCATCTACCATTCCATCTACATCTATTCCCTTGTGCTCTGCTCTCACCAACATTAATATGAAGGATCTCTTCATTCCTCTCTGGGCCAATTATCTTTTGGACACTAGACTAAAGTCACTCTTGCCCTGTTAAGAACATTTCTGTCAGCAATTCTCCCCCACTCTGCCATATCATCATTTCCATCAGCAATATGGAAATTACAAAAATGCTTTTATTTCTCAAATTTTAGAAAGAAAAAGCAAAGCCCTCTCTTGACCCTGCTCCCTTCCCTTCCCACTGCTGCCTCATTTTCCTCCCACATTTGGTCACAATGCTCCTTGAAAGAATTGCCTTACTCCCTGTCTACAGTCATTCTCCTCCAATCCTCTGTTGAATCCACTCCAATTCGGCTTTTCCCCGGTGCTAATGAAACGGTTCTCATCACATGTCAATGGCATCCACTTTGCAAAACACAGTGATTATTTATATTTTCATAGTTTTTAAAGTGTATGTATTCATTTTGAAAGAAAGGGAGAGTGAGCAGGGGAGGATATGAGACAGATGGAGGCATAGAGAGAATCCTAAGCAGACTCCACACTGTCAGCATGGAGCCCCACCAGGGGCTTGGACCCACAAACCATGAGATCATGACCTGAGGTAAAACCAAGAGTCAGACACTTAACCAAGTGAACCCCCATGTGGCCCTGATGATTATTTATTTGGCCTCATCCTATTTGACTTGCCATCAGCACTTGACCAATTTGATACCTCCTTCCTTGAAACACATTCCTTACCAGGCTTCCTGGACTCGAGACCCTCCTCCCGTCTTGCCTACTCCTTCAGTGGCCACTGTGTCTAGTTTCTTCGCTAGTTTTTCCACATCTTGCAGTACTTTAAGAGTTAGAGACCCCAGAGCTCAGTCCTTGCATGTCTTCTCTCTCATCCATTCTCACTCCCTAGCTGATCTCATGCGATCTCATACTAAGTAATCCAGCCTAGAGTCCACACTAAACTTCTTAGTTTAAACTCCAGATGCCTATATCTAACTGCATTCACAAAAATGCAGCTTGATGTCTGAGAAGCATCTCAAAATCACCATGTTAAAAAAGCAAGTCCTGGGGCGCCTGGGTGTCGCAGTCGGTTAAGCGTCCGACTTCAGCCAGGTCACGATCTCACGGTCCGTGAGTTCGAGCCCCGCGTCAGGGTCTGGGCTGATGGCTCGGAGCCTGGAGCCTGTTTCCGATTCTGTGTCTTCCTCTCTCTCTGCCCCTCCCCCGTTCATGCTCTGTGTCTCTCTGTCCCAAAAATAAATAAAAAACGTTGAAAAAAATTAAACAAAAAAAGCAAGTCCTGATGTTTCCCCTAAAACCCATGATCTCTAACAGACAACTTAAAACTACCACCAACCTGTGGTCCAGCCCAAAAAAACAAAAACAAACAAAAACAAAAACAAACTTGGTGTCATCTTTTATATCTGTTTTTCTCATACCTTATATTCAAACCACAAGCAATCCTATTATATCCACATTTATAATATACACATGATCATAATATTCTCACTATGTGCCCTTCTTCCATCCTTATTCAAGCTACAGTTATTTTAGGATTACTATAGTAACCTCCTTATTGTGTTGTTGTTGTTGCTTGTATGCTTGCTTCCCATTCCATCCTGCTCCCCAGACAGTAGTCAGAGTGATTTGTTTAACATATAAATTAGGGTCACCTGGGCAGCTCCGGTGGTTAACCATCTGACTCTTGAGTTTGGCTCAGGTCATGATCCAGAAATCATGAGCTCATGGGGTCAGAACGTACATTAGGATCTGTGCTAGGCATGAATTAGGCATGAAACCTGTTTGATTTTCTCTCTCTCTCTCTCTCTCTCTCTCTCTCTCTCTCTCTCTCTCTCTCTCTCTCTCTGTCTCTTCCTCTTTGTCTCTCTAACCCTATGTGGGCACTCTCATTAAATAAATAAATAAATAAATAAATAAATAAATAAATAAATAAATAAATACATACATACATACATACATACATACATACAAACATACATACATAAGTAGATAGATAGATAGATAGATAGATAGATAGATAGATAGATAGATAGATAAATAAATAAATAAATAAATAAATAAATAAATAAATAAATAAATAAATAAATAAATAAATAAATAAATAAATCTAAGATATGAATTTGGTCAGACTACTCAACTGACTTTCCATCTCATTGAAAATAAAAGTCAAAGTCCTTGTAATGACTTTCACATTCTTCGTGGTATGCACCCCACACATAACCTCTCTGAGTGAATAAATAAATGAGTAAATGAGTGAATGGTTGGTAGAGAAGAGGAACATAGGATGAGATTAACCTTATAGAATTAAACAGATGATGAGCAACCTTCTAACTAAGCCAAGAAGTGCCTTCAGGTTTATTTGAATACAATGGGGAGTCATCAAAGTCATTCGGGCACAATAACTATCTCCTGTAAACTGTTTCTAGGATCCAATTCATATGTCACCTTCTACACCAATCCTCACTCTTTACCAACCTCCCATTCCCACAGGAAATCCATCCAAAGGAAACTTTGCTACTCCTTTAATGTGTCACATTTTCAAACTTCCGTGTCTTGCTCTTTTTTTTTTCCTGCCTGCAATGCCCTTCCTTACTCTGTCGATTTGAAATATGCTTTCTCTAGAAGACTCACTTCAAGTGAGTCTCATTTTTGTAAAGCACTCCCTGGGTGCCCCAGAGACTCATGTGTTTTCTTCTTTGCAATTCCAGGGTACATTTATCCACCTCTATTACAGATGTTATCAACTCAGTGTAGTTAATTTGTTTGCACAGTGGCAAATCCCTGGATAACAAGGTCCATTATTAGTTCTAGATATGACCTCTGTTCTTTGTATACAGTGCCTACAACCTAGTACGTGCTCAATGCATGCTTGATGAATGGAAATGAGGCAGGAAAATAGAATGAAAATTACTAGAGGGAATGTATAAGAGAGACCAGGAGAGCCAAATGTTATCAAAAACAAAAGAAGAGGTATTTTCAAGAAGTAAGGAGTGGTCCGTTCTTTAGAGTTTTGTGTTTTGCTTTACTTGAGTTTGAAAAAAGCTACAGGTATCATTGCATTTAACTAGTAGGAGATATGTGGAAATACAATAGTCAAATTTCAGGAGCATATGGCAGAAATTACCAGAAATTAATTTTTATCAAGAGGTGTTGAAGCATGTAATAATTGTGCACTTCTATGCCACTTATAATTAGTGCTTGTCTCCCTTGGATTATCATGTCATTGCCTAAGGCACAGTTAGAGAACATTGTTACCCAACAATGGCAGCTCTCAGGTTTCATGTTTCTGTTATACACCTCCATAGGTTGAACTGTGTCTCTGCAATAATTAAGGCCCTAGAGAAGTAGTCACCCACTTTGCACCACTCACTCACTCTCCCTGATTAAGGTGTTCTGCAGGGAAACGGCTTCCTTTTTTAATGCTTGATTTTTGTTCCTTGGCTAAGCAGTAGACATATTTCTGAGAGCAGCATTTCTATTTAACTGTACTCATGCCCTAAAGAGATTATAGGGATCAGCTCAGGGAGTCAACTTGAATTGATCTTCTTCATCTCTATTGCAACATTACTGGCAGACGTTCACAGTCAGATTTAATTCTGTCTGACTGAGAAAAACTGAGCAATTTGGCTTTCTGAACCAAGACCACATTATGGAATTGTCTGCACTCAGTTGCAAAAGACTGTGAATGAGGAGGAGACAGGGACATTATATGATCCAGGATGGGAGGCTGTAGGGTTAGCTTATGGTGGTTGTAACAAAACCTTAATATTGTGTGAAGACTAGAAAACCTTGAAATCCCTATAATGTGATGGTCTTGGGACTCTTACCATATAGATTGTCAAAAATCTTGTTATATGTCCGATACAGAAGCAATAGAACTCATTCACTTAATATAGATTTAATGAGCATATACTATGTGATATTTAGAGCTCTACTCTTGTGGGAGAAATGAATAAAGTACTCTAAAGATGGTCAACGGGGTTCAAACAGACTCTGGTCTCTAGCTTAGAGACCTCTCCTCTGGATTCTTCTTCCTATGTTTGGTGCATGTGCGAAAACCCCCACAGATATGGAAGCTCATGACTATAAATTACCCTCCCCACTGGACTCCACGCTCAGAACTTTGGTCAGCCAAACTCTCTGACCAAACTCTCTGAGTGCCACTTGGTTTTTCCTCCAGTGTTCGAGCCTGGTTCCATAATATACTAGATTGCTGACCAGGAAACCCAACCACACTGGCCCTTTGTTGCCACCGGTTTGGGAGAACGGCGAGGTGGTGGCAAAGCAAAGCCTCGCAAGGGAGAAAGTGCACGCTCTGCCTGAGTTTCAGCACCCTCCTACTCCGCTGTCTTGGGCAGGTCCTGTTCCATGGAACTGGTAAGGCTGGAGCCCCGAAGAAATCAGGGATACCCAAAAGAGCCGAAGGGGGACATGATCAATCCCCAGAGGCCGATTCCACTATAGCCAAACCTCACCTAAACTTTCCCTCAGGAATGCGACCAGAGGAGTATCTGAATAGTCCTCTCGTCTGGCGGTATACCCTAACTTTGTCTGTCTTTGTGACACCAAATATGAGAAAGAAATTAATAATGGGATGAAAACAGAGTAAGCCTACGATTTTTGAGGTCATGATGAAAAAATGTTAAAAGGGGTTTTCAGGTTACCATGGGGTGACAATGACACCCAGGAAGTTAAGGAAATTTTGTGAACTAGAATGGCCCATATTCAACGTAGGATGGCCTCCAGAAGGGACATTAGATGCTCAAATAGTGCATCAGGTTTGGATAATAGTCACTGGGAGCCCAGGCCATCCTGATCCATTTCCATACATCGATATCTGGCTTGAAATTGCCCCAAATATCCTGCCTTGAAGGTGATTCATCATTAGCAAACAGAGCCAGGCAAAGGTTTTAGCCATTTTATCTGGAGGCTCACCAGGAAGCCAGAGAAGTGACCCACTGCTCCTCTAATATTTCAAAGAGATATGGAGGAAGATATTGCCTTTCCACCTCCTTATAACCCTTCAAGCTCCCTCCCCCTTCCCCCTGAGCTTGAGACTCCTCCTGCATCTGTCTCTCCAGCCACAGCCAGAGTCAGTGCACTTGCCACTGCAGTCAGTGGCGCCCATCTCCCCGCCCCTCTCAGACCCAGATAACCCACCCCCACATGGGCCAGCAGCCGGAATGCGCCCCAGACCCAGATCTAAAACTCTCCAAACGCATGTAACGGAGACAAGTGAGCCTGAAAGACAGAGTGAGGATGGACCAGTCCAGACCAGCCATTCCATGATGGGTTATCTACCTTTCTCTACAACCGACCTCCTCAGGTGGAAACACAACACTCTACCATACTGCGAAAAGACACAAGCAATGGTTGACTTGAGGGAGTCCCTCTTCCAGACTTACTGGCAGACTTGGGAAGATTGGCAACAGTTACTCCATACTTTGTTTAATTAAAAATAAGAATGACAGAAACATGACAGTACCTAGAAGATCACACATCTCCAGGAATCAATGACCCTACTGACTGGGCTCAAGCTGCATGCCTGAAGAACACCCAACATGGGACTTCACCGCAGAAGGAGGACAGGGCCACGACTGATGATACCTGGAAGCCTTCCGTCAGGGAGTCTGAGCTGGAGTCAACAATCCCATGAACATGACTAAAATATCATCAGTCACACAGCACCCTGGGGAGTCTCCCGGAGACTACTATGAAAGATTATGTGAAGTGTACCATGTATACGCCCCGTTGGACCCCGAGGTACCAGAAAGTCAACAGATGGTAAATACCTCTTTTGTGGCACAGGCTGCCCCAGATATCCGACGAAAGCTCCAGAAGTTGGAGGGCTTTGCCAGATGAATATCACTCAGCTGTTAGAGAGGTCGTCAGTACAGTTTTCACGAACAGAAATTTGCAGCTGAAAGAGAAGTGAAGACTAAAAAAGAAGGCCACCTTTTTCACAGCAGAACCAAAGAACAGATGCTGCAAAGGTGGGAAACCCCAACCACAAAAAGGGGGGAAGCCCATAGCCCCCTTAGCAAGGGACCAGTGTGCATACTGCAAAGGTAAGGGAAACTGTAAGAATGTCCGAATTGGATGGGGACTTCAAAACCCAGCCAATATCTGGAGGAACCTCGAGGTGAGAACCCTCTTGATCTGGCCAGGGTAGAATTGGACTGAGGGGGACCGGACCCTTTGTTTCTTGGCCCCCATGAACCCACGGTTGAAATGAGGTGGTGGGCTGAACAATAACTTTCATGGTTGACACTGGGGCTGAATACTCCTTTGTTACTTCCCTGGTAGCGCCCTTAGGCCAAAAGACAGCAACCATTCTTGGGGCTACTGGGACACAGGCAATGCAACGACCCTTCTGTCAAGCTCAACAAGGTGCACTTGGGGGTCACAAGGTCCGGCATGAGTTCCTCTACTTACGTGACTGCCCGATGCCTCTCTTGGGCCGGGATCTACTCTCCAAACTTGGGGCCCAGATACCTTTTGAACCCACTGGACACACTAGCCTGCAATGAAACCCAAGGCAGAAGGAAACCCTGGTCTTGGCGATACCCCTGCCAAGGGAAGAAGAATGGAGATTGTTCTGTGCCCAGGCCTTACCTGGTAACCCCTAAGAATTCAGGCTTCCATTCCCCTCGCTATGGGCTGATGATAACCCGCCTGAAATAGCTTGGAATCGGGTCCCAATCATTGTTGACCTGATCCCTGAAGCTCAGCCTCAGACACCAAGGCAGTACCCCGTTCCACTAGAGGCTAGAATGGGCATACAAGAGCACCTGACCAAGCTCAGAGGAAGAGGTATTCTAACTGAGTGCCAATCAGTTTGGAATACCTTACTCTTGCCAGGCAAGAAGCCAGGAGGACACCAACCAGTACAGGATTTGAGGGCCAGTAGCAAAGTGACGCTTTCCTTACACCCAGTCATTCCGAACCCTCAGTATACTCTCCTCAGCCAAATTCCGTGGTCAGCCAGAAGGGTTGCGTGCTTCGACCTAAAGGATGCTTTCTTCTGCCTCTGCCTGGCTCCACAAAGTCAATCATTGTTTGCCTTTGAATGGACTGAGCCTGTTACAGAGCGTCAGATGCAGCTGACCTGGACACTACTTTCCCAAGGTTACAACAACTCGCCCATTCTTCTGGGGGAAGCCCTAGGTTCAGATCTCGCTGAGTTTCTGAAGGAAACCACAGGGTATGTCCTTCTCCAGTATGTAGAAGACCTCCTCCTTTCCAGTGACACCCAGGAAGACTGTATGAAAGGTACACAGGCCCTCCTACAGCTCTGATCCTACTTGGGGTACCAGGCCTCATGGAAAAGGGCACAGATTTGTCCGCAGCAGGTCCAATACTTAGGCTCCCTCCTCACAAAAGGAAAAAGAGAACGAGGACTGGAAAGGAAGAAAGTGTGGCACCACACTGCCACAGCCCCAAACAAAACGAGGCTTGTGTGAATGTTTAGGGGCCGGAGGGTTCTGTCGCATTGGGAATCCTCAGATGCTCAGCCATAGTGAGGTCCTTCTATGACCTGTTGGGAGGACCAAACTTGGAGTCCCCCACATGGACTGAGGATGCGAGGGCCGCTTTCACAGAAATAAAGTTGGCTCTGGGACAAGCCCCAGCCCTTGGTTTGCCTGACATAGAAAGGCCCTTTAACTTCTTCATACATGAAAAGGAGTGCTCACTCAGAGCATGGTGCCTTGGCAATGGCCAGTATTCTAACGGTCAAAAAAAAAAAAAAAACTTGATCTTGTGGCTGCAGGATGGCCCCTGTGCCTCAGAGATCAGAGCCACAGTCCTGCTCACCAAGGATGCAGACAAGCTCACACTGGGCCAAACACTTAATGTTAAGGTCCCACACACGGTCGTGTGGCTCACAAGCACCCAAGGATATCATTTCCTCTCCATTTCTCAGCTGACACAATCCCAAGGCCTTCTCTATGAGAACCCAAGGCTCACTCTCGAAACAGTATAAGAACACTAAACCTGGCCACCTTCCTTCCCACAGAGGAGGGAGAACCTGACCATGACTGTTCTCGAGTAGTGGATGAAGTCTACGCCAGCTTCCCACACCTCTAAGACCAGGGTATAACAAACCCAGAGATCACCCTGTTCAGCGATGGGAGCAGCTATTTAGAGGAGTGCAGCCAAAGAGCAGGGTATGCGGTAATCACAACCACGGAAGTTCAGGAAGCCAAGGCCTTGTCGGAAGGATGGTCGGCACAATGGGCTGGACTCAGTACGCCTTAACCTGATCCATCATCCTTAGCAAAGGTAAATGAGTTGACATCTACATCGATTCCTGGTATGGCTTCGCTACTGTGCATGTACATGGGGCCATGTATAAAGAAAAAGGCCTCCTTACCGCTTCAGAGAAAACTATCAAAAATGAGGAAGAAACACTAAAGCTTCTTGAGACCATATGGCTACCAGACAAAGTAGCTATCCTACACTGTGAGGGACCTCAGAAATGAGATGCCCCCATAAATCAAGGAAATCACCTGGCCGACAAAACAGCCAGAGTGGCTTCCTGAGGTGAGCTAGGTGAAGCTCCTACCTACACTCTGACTCTTGCGCCCCAGAAGGAAGCCTCCCCACCCCTGTACACGAGTGAAGAAAGAAGTTGGGCCTCGACAGAAGTGGGCACACTAAGCCAAGATGGATGGTGAGTCTTGTCCCGTCATCTATGTGAAAGCACCTAGTGAAGGAATATAACTAACTCACCCTCTTAGGGAAAACTGCTCTAGAGGTCCTCTTCAAAAAGAACTACAATATCAGCCAGCTGCTGGCATTATGCCAGGCTTCAGTGAATAATGTGTAACATGTGCCAAAAACAATGCTTGCTCTGCCCCACAGCCCCTGCCTGGCTCACAAAGGATGGACTTAGGGGTGGACTTTACCAACATACAACCAAATAAAGGGTTTAGGTACCTTCTTGGAACAATCTGCACCAATTTGGGATACCTCCAAGCATTCCAGACCAGAATGGAATGAAGTCACGAGGTGGCCAACGCTCTTCTACGGGAGATTGGGCTTAACCACACACAGTAATAATGGACCTGCATTTGGAGCGGACATTATACAAACCCTAACAAAGTCCCTTAACATTGCCTGGAAACTGCACACTACTTACCGCCCCCTGAGCTCAGGGAAAGGTGGAGCGGATGAATTGCACCCTCAAGGAAATCCTGGCCAATTTCCACCAAGACACTCACCCCCTATTGCCAGATTTACTTCGGCTGGCCCTCCTGTGTGCCCAATGCCCGCCTGGGGCACTGGGATTCTCCCCTTTTGAGTTATTATATGGGCGACCCTCCCCCTCCCCACACACGTTTAGGAAAGCTCCCAGGAGACCTACACCAGATTGCAGACAAGGAAATATGTTGCACCCTTGGGGTGTTCTACCTGTGTTCTAATTCAGCCTATTGATGCTTAGAGGCCAACTGGACTCAGAAATGTTATTCCATCTTCCGGACCCCAGGGATATTTGTATACACTGAGGATCAGTTCCTAACAACCTTTAGCCCCAAGTCTCAGGCTAAACGGGCAGTCCTGCTACCCATTCGGATAGGCTCAGAAATAGTGACAGGAATAGGAACTGGTAGAGGGGGCATAGATTTATGCATAGGATTGTACCATAGACTATCTCAAGAGCTAAATGAAGACATGGAACGGGTGGCCGATTCTCTGGTAACCTTAGAAAACCAAATAAACTCTCTGGTGGCAGTAACCCCCAAAACAGAAAGTCCCTGACCTCCTCACTTCAGAAAATGGAGGGACTTGCATCTTTTCGGGGGAGGAATGTTGCTAGTTTTTTTTTTTTCAACGTTTTTCATTTATTTTTGGGACAGAGAGAGACAGAGCATGAACGGGGGAGGGGCAGAGAGAGAAAGGGAGACAGAGAATCGGAAACACGCTCCAGGCTCCGAGCCATCAGCCCAGAGCCTGACGCAGGGCTCGAACTCACGGACCGCGAGATCGTGACCTGGCTGAAGTTGAACGCTTAACCCACTGCGCCACCCAGGCGCACCAAGGAATGTTGCTAGTTTTTAAACCAGTCAGAAATACTTACAACTTAGTTTAAGGAAATAATAATAATAATAATTATTATTATTCAACATTGACAACAGGAAAGTACCAATCAATGGAACAAATGAGATCTCACAGATTGGGATCCTGGCTTCCTGCCCCGGCAGGGCCCCTCTTCTCCCTAATTTTACTTGTATCCATTGGCCCCTGTATACTGAATACCATGGTACATTTTATTGAAAACACTGTTGCTCACCAAACTACTGCAGGCATCTTAGCCTTCTGAGGGCACCAACCTAAAAAACTGAAAGGTGATACCTACTAAAAAGGTGTTTTAAAAGGCAAAAAAGGGGATAATGTTGGAGAAGTGAATAAAATACTGCACCAAAGCTGGCCGGTGGGACTAAAACGAACTCTGGTCTCTATCTTGGAGACCCCTCCTCCTGGTTCTTCTCCCTTTGTTTTCTGTGTGCAGGAAAACCCCCACAGATATGACAGCTGATGACTGTCATTCAGCGCTCAGAAGTTTGGATAAACAGGGTCCTCTGAGCCCACCGTTCCACCAAGATCTGCAATCCAAAGAAGATCTCCGAGTGCCACTTTGTTTTCCACCAGCGTTTCAGCCTGGTTTTGTAACATTATATACACAGAAGTGAACAAGACAGACCAAGTCCCTTCTTTATACAGTATAAGGAGGCAGAGGACCGTTAACTGGTAAACAAGTAATTAACAAGTGTACAAGGTTAATGGGGTGCTGGGACTCAACCAGCTCCAAGTTGTCTAAAGGGAACATATGCCATATCACCCATCTCATGTATGGATCATAGTTCTAAGTGTTGTGACGTTTATAATTGATACACGTGATAACTGCCAGGGTATTTCCCCTTTTCCCAAGTTACATTTATTTTGAAGAACTTATGTGAGTTAATGAAAGATACTGGGGATTCCGAGATCAGTAGATGCTGGTGGACCAGGTTTGAAATAGCAGCCCCAGCGGTCAAAAGACACAATATCTAATCATGTTTGTTTGTTTTTTTTTTTAACAACTTCATTAATGTTTAACTGACATACACAAACTGTACATATTTAAAGTACGTAATTGGTGGAGCACCTAGATGGCTCAGTCACTTGAGCATCAGACTCTTGATTTTGGCTCAGGTCATGATCCCAGGTTCGATCAAGCCCTTTATTGGGCTCCATGATAAGCATGGAGTCTGCTTAAGATTCTCTCTTTCTCCCTTGCCTCTCTCCCCCAGTTATGAATGCCTCAGCTCTCTCTCTGAAAAAAAAGCCTTTGCGGCGCCTGGGTGGCTTGGTCGATTAAGCGTCCGACTTCGGCTCAGGTCATGATCTCATGGTCCGTGGGTTCGAGCCCCGCGTTGGGCTCTGTGCTGACAGCTCAGAGCCTGGAGCCTGTTTCAGATTCTGTGTCTCCCTCTCTCTCTGCTCCTCACCTGTTCATGCTCTGTCTCTCTCTGTCTCAAAAATAAATAAACGTTAAAAAAAATTTTTTTTAAAAAGCCCTAATAAATAAATTACTTAATTAATAATTAATACTAATACTAATAAATAAAATTACATAATTTGGCAAATTTTGGTTACATACACACCAATGTATACATAACAAAAAGGAAAAGAATATGTGTCACCACTAAAAATGTCCTTGTATCCTTTAGATATCCCTCCGTCCCCCACGTCTTCCTGATTCCCATTCCTAGGCAATCTCTGGTCTGTTTTCTGTCCCTACATATTATCTTGCATTTTCTAGAATAGTATACAAATAAAATTATATAAGACATACTCCTTATTTTTCAGGGGTGGGGAGTTGACTTCTTTCACTTGGTATTTTGAATATTATCCATAGTGTTGTGTGTTCCAATAGTCTGTTACTACTTGTTCATCCGTTCACATTTCAGTGGACATTTGTATTATTTCCACGTTTGGCGTATTTATTTCTTTTTATTAGAGGGGGCGGAGAAGGAGAGGGGAGGGTGGAAGGACAGGTGGGGAGGAGATAGGGAAAGGGAGATGGAGAGGGAGAGGGAGATAGAGAGGAAGAGGGAGAGGGAGAGGGAGAGAGAAAGAGAGAGAGCAGAGGGAAAGAGAAAAAGAATCTTAGGCAGCCTCCATGCTTAGTGCGGAGCTCAATGTGATACTCAATAACAGGACCCTGGAATGATGACCCAAGCAGAAATCAAGAAATCAAGAAATCTACCAACTGAAGCACCAGCTGCTCCTTAGCCTATTAAAAACAAAGCTTCTAGAAACATTCATTTTTTTTCTTTTCTTTTTTCTCTCTCTTTTTTTGTTTTGTTTTGTTTTGTTTTGTATGATCGTAAACTTTGATCTCTCTAGGGAAAATATTTGAGAGTAGATTTGGCTGAATCATAGAAAGGTTGCATGTTCAGCTTTTTAGGATACTGTCAAACTGTTTGCCAGGGTAGTTTTATCACTTTCACATTCTCATCAGCAGTATGTGAGAATTCCATTTCTTTCATATCCTAGCTAACACTTCGGAGCCCTGTCTTTTGATTTTAGACATCTCGTAGGTATGAAGTAGTAGTTGATCTCATTGTATCTCATGTATCTCATTGTAGTTTATATTTGCATTTCCCCTCATGATGCTCAACACATTTTCATGTGTGTATCTGCTGTACATATATCTTTTTTGGTAATGTGTCTTTTCAAATCTTTTGCCTGTTTTTGGATTATTTCGCTTCAGAATATTGAATCTTGCGGATTGCCCATATGTTCTAGATATAAGTCCCATTTCACATAGGTGATATGGAAATATATTCTCCCAGTCTCAGTCTTCTATTTCAAACTCTTTGTTCTTTGAAAAGCAAAAGTTTTAGTTTGATAAAATCCAATCAATCATATTTTTTTTCTTGTAATGAATCATATTGTTGGTGGTGTAGCTAAGAAATGTTTGCCTAATCCAAGATCATAATGGTCTCCTACTTTAGGTACTTTAAAACAGTTATCGTACTGTATTCTAGATTGCAGATTCTAGATTGATGAGAAATCTTTTTCCTCCCTTTGTCTGGATTAAAGCAATTTGATTGTGGGGTGCCTTGGTGTAGTTTTCCTCATATTTCCTGTCCTTGAGGTTCATTGAATTTATTGGAACTATATATTTTTAGTTTGCATCAACCTTAACAACTATAAATTCAAATTAGTTTCATTATTTACTGAAACTAGTTTTCTTGTCTGTGTTCCTTGGAGATACAATTACATGTATATTGGATGATTTGCAGTCACATTTTCTCTGTGTGTTTCATTTCAGATTATTTCCATTGCTATGTCTTTAGGTTCATCAAAGTTTTTTTTTTCTTTTCCTGCGCTGTCTATATGGCTTTAATTCCATTCAGTAATCATAGACCAGATTTCTTATTTTAGTCATTGCTTTTGTCATGAGAAGTTTGGTTAGGTCTTACATATCACTTGCATGTCTCTATTTAGCATTCTCATTCTGCCCTATAATTTCTTGGATATATTGATCATAGATATAATAACTATTTGAGTGTTCTTATGTATGAATTATATCATTTGTGTAATTTCTGGGTCAGTGTCAGTTGAGTTCCCCTTCCTTACGTGTCTCAGTTTCCTGCTTCTTTGCATGCCTGATAATTTTTTATGGGTTGCCAAACATGGTCAGTTTTAGCCTGTCAGAGGCTGGATACTTCTAGATTCCTAAAAATATTCTTGGTTTTTGATTTGGAACATAATTTATTTACTTACAAATAGGTTGAACCTTTCAGGTCTTTCTTTAAATATACTTTGGGAAAGGCACAGGCAGCACTTAGTTTAGGGATAATTTTTGTCCAGTACTGACACAAAAATCAAGGGGCGCCTGGGTGGCGCAGTCGGTTAAGCGTCCGACTTCAGCCAAGTCACGATCTCGCGGTCCGTGAGTTCGAGCCCCGCGTCAGGCTCTGGGCTGATGGCTCGGAGCCTGGAGCCTGTTTCCGATTCTGTGTCTCCCTCTCTCTCTGCCCCTCCCCCGTTCATGCTCTGTCTCTCTCTGTCCCAAAAATAAATTAAAAAAAAAAACGTTGAAAAAAAAATCAAGTATTTTCCAAATGGCATGTAAATTGTGAGGTCTTCCACACTGGCTGTCAGGCATTATTCCTGACCGTGTATGGCAGTGGGTATTGTTCCTTCCCCTGGTCTCAGTTTCCTCATACACAAGAGTTTATCAATATTCAATTGAATACTCAAGGCAGGCAATCTGTTGATCTCTGGAGTTCTCTCTGTGAACAACTTTCTCTTCTTTGGTACTCTGCTCTGTGAAAGATAGCAGTCTTCCTGAATCAGTGACTACCCCCTCCACAATTCAAGGAAACTGTTGGGCTATGCCAGCTTCCTCCTCTCTAAACCACAGACTCAAATCCCCACCTAGTCAATAAGCTAGGGCACTATAGGAACCATTTCATTTATTTCCCAATATCAGGGATCACTGCCCTTCACTGCCTGATGTCTGATGTTTTGAGAGCAGCTTCTTATATATTTTCTCTACGCTTTTAGCTGCTTCCAAAAGGAGTATAAATCCAGTTTTTTTATTACATTTGGCTGGAAGTAGAAGTGTTAACACCAATTTACATTTTAGTATTGAGCCTTACTTCTCTGGCTTTGTTCTTTTATCTTTTATTCTTCTTTGGTGATAGACTCAATGTGGACATATGGAGAATGGCCATTGCTAGACATAGGGAGAAACTAGGGATGAGCTGGCAGATTGGAAGTATAGTTAAAGAAGAAAAAAAAAAAGGAAAGAATGAGAATATGCAGTCAAACCTTGAAGAAAGGAATTGATGGCGATTGTCAAAGCCATGTGAAATCCCAGCTTCCACTTTAACACCCATAATATGAGAATTCAAACTAATGTCTTCAACTTGGAAACCTTAATCTGCCAGTGAGCTTTACTAATTTCTACTGTTCTTCATAACTCCGTAACAAAGGCCGAGGTTTGTAATTTCTCACCTTTGTTTCTCAGAGAGAAATCACACGAAAGTCACCCAGAAAGCTGTGCTTGGGTGAAAACTAAACGTCTTACATGATTTTTTTTTTTTTTTTGCTGCTTTGCTCAAATGATTCTTTAGCAGTGTTCGCCCTGGAAGAGAACAAACTGTGGCACAGAAGAAAACACAGTGGACATGGAGTAGGAGTCTAGGGTTGTTGTCTAACACAGTCATAAACAAGTTATGGGGAAGGCACTTGACTTTCCTAGGTCTCAATTTCCTCACCTGGAAATTGGAATAAGGACTCCCATATGAAGGGCCATTGTGAGATTAAATGAGATGATGCACGTGCCAGTTTTACAGAGCCTAGCACTTAATATTACATGCAAGCGTCTGTGCATGATTTCTTCTAGAGGGAGGGATTTGCATTTCTTTTAGTGGAAGGAAAGAGATGAATATACAAGTGGACTATCAAATAAGAGGTGGATAGAGGACTGGCTTTTGGTGTACCTCCTTGTACTCATTCAGCCATCCTGGCCCTGGGCTCCCTCCAAATTAAAGAATCAGTGTCAGAAGACCTGAGATCCACCCGTAGGTATCTGACCCCACACAGAATATTAGCCTGTCTTAGCTGTTCAAATGAGGATAATGATGGCTATCATCGGTGGAGCACTTGTTCCGTGTTGTCAGGTGTTGGATTAAGCACCTTGCCAATACTGGCATTTAAACTTTTTGACCCTTTGTTATTATTTCCATTTTATAAATCAGGCAGCTGAGTTTCAGATATGTTTAGTAATTGGTCCAAGATAACACAAACACAAGTGGTGTGGCTGGGATGGGCACCAGCTCTGCTCCTATGCCAACATGCATGCTCTCACCCATGTTACACTGCCTTCCCATTAGCACGTTAAGGGTTTGGAAAGCTGAGGGCCAACCCTGATAAAGTACCATGGAGTATGTTGGTGCCCTAGCTAAGATCTTTTTTCCCTTACCTTACCGGAAACATTTTCATATTAACTGAAACACTAGTCCCTGCACAAGACAACTTTCCTCAAATTTCTCTTAACGCTATACACTGGTCAGAATATAAAAAGCAACGACTTCAGAACTTGAAAGTTAGCAATAGGAGGTGAATGAGGGAAGGGAAGCAAAACAAGAATGACCCTGTGATGGTTATTATTACGTGTCTACTTGAGTTGGCCGTGGGTTGCCCCAGACTAAACATTTTTTCTCGGGATATTTGTAGAGTGTTTCTGGGTGAGATTAGCGTTTGATTTGGTAGACTCAGTAAAGCAGACTATCGTCGCCAGTGAGTGTGGGCAGCATTCAATGTCCTGAGGTCCTGAAGAGAACACAGGGTAGAAAAAGGAGGAATTCATGCCCCACCGCTTCTTTTCTCAGCCTTAGAAGGTGTTCCCGTTTAGAGGCAGAGCAGTGGGTCGGGTAAGGGGTTGGTTCTCCGGAAGTGCCTTTGCTCCAACAACCCACAGTGATGTGATTTCCCTGCAGGACTGAAATGAGGGCCCATGTGCGGTTATGGGTCTGGGGTAGCGTTGGAAGAGCGGAGCCAAACATATGGGTGGGCCAGACTGAAACTGTCTCAGGATCTCCTCCTCCGTCTCCATCACGGCCATGGAAATGTCATGGAGACAGTGTGACTTCCACACAGGATTTTCCCCAATGGTAATTGGCCCCAATCCGTTATTTCTTTCAGACGTCCATGCTAGGTCCCTTTAGGGCCAGAGCCCAGGCCAGCGTTAGGGTTAGGTCCTCGCTACCTGCATGTAGATCTCCTGGTTTCCCAATACCATTTGTTGAAGAGACTGTCTTTCCCCCATTGTTTATACTTCCCTCCTCTGTTATAGGTTAATTTACCACATAAGCATGGGTTTATTTCCTGGCTTTCTATTCTGTCCCATCGATCTATGTGTCTGTGTTTGTGCCACTACCCATACTCATTGCTCTACTTGAAGCTTTGTACTACATCTTGAAATCTGGGATTTTGATACCTCCAGGTATGTTTTTGTCTTTCAAGATTATTTTCACTATTCAAGGTCTTTTGCGGTCCCATACATATTTTAGTATTAGTTGTTTCCGTTCTGTGAAAAGTGCCTTTGGAACCTGGACAGGGATTGCATTGAAACTGTAGATAGTTATGAGCAATATGGACATTTTAATGATATTGATTCTTCCAATCCATGATCATGGGATACCTTTCCATTTGTTTGTGTCATCTTCAATTTCATCATTGACTTGTGGTTTTCACACTACAGGTCTTTCACTTCTTTGGATAAGTTTAGTCCTAGCCATTTTACTCTCTCTTTTTTTGGTGCAATTAGGAACGGTGTTGTTTTCTTAATTTCTCTTTCTGTGACTTCATTATTATTATATAGAAACCCTACCAATTTCTGTGTATCAATTCCGTATCTGCAACTTTACTGAATTCGTTTATTACTTCTAGTAGTTTTGGGGGGAAAGTTTTAGGGTTTTCTATGCATATTCTCATGTCATCTGTAGATCGTGACAGTTCAGCTTCTTTAGAAAGGTAGATGACTTTAATTTCTTTTTTCTTATCTGATTCCTGTGGCTAGGACTTCTAGTGTTATATTAAACAAGAGTGGCAAAAGTAGACATATTTATCTTGTTCTTGATCTTAGAGGGAAAGCTCTCAGTTTTTCACCATTGAGACGTTAGGTGTGAACTTAATATAAACAATATATAAAATAATATTTTTATGTGTTGTGGCATGTCCGCCCCCTTGACTTTGTTGAGAACTTTTACCATGAATACATGTTAAATTTTGTCATATGCCTTTTCTGCATTTATTGGTATAATCATATGATTTTTGCCCTTCGTTTTGTTGAGGTGGGATATTATGTTGATTGATTGGATGAGCCATCTTTGTTTCCCTGGAATAAAAGCCACTTAATCATTTTAGTGTGTTGTTGAGAGGAGTTTGCTAATATTTTATTGAGGATTTTGAAGTCTCTTTGGTTTGATATAGGTGTTGCTACCTGGTGCTGAGGTGTTGTTGTTTGATGTTGTTTTTGTTGTCCTTGTTGTTTGCTTTCATTTGCACGGGAAATGTATCTCCATCCTTTCACTTTCAGTCTGTATGTGTCTAGGTCTGAAGTGAGTCTGTGCTAGGCAGCATATGGATGAGTGTTGTTTTTTGTCCATCCTGTTACCCTACGTATTTGGACTGGAGCACTTCAGCCATTCATATTTAAAGTAATTGTTGACCGTGATGTACTAATTGTAATTTTGTTCTTTGTTTTCCAGTTGCTTTTATAGGTCTCTGTTTCTTTTTTTCCATACTCTCTTTCTTTCTCATAGATGGATTTGTGTTGTGCTTTACTTGGCTTTCTTTTTCTTTATTTTTCATGTATTTTGTGTTTTGAGTTTGTTATCACAAGGCTTACATATGACATCGCAAGGAAACAGCAGTCTATGTTAATTTGGTGGTCACTTAAATATAAACACATTCGAGAAATTTAAAAAGACTAACCTTTGGGGCAAGTGGGTGGCTCAGTCAGTTAAGTGTGCGATTTCGAGCTCAGGTCATGATCTCACAATACGTGAGTTTGAACCGCACGTTGGACTCTGTGCTGACAGCTCAGAGCCTGGAGCCTGCTTCAGATTCTGTGCCTCCCCTTCTCTCCGTCCCTCCCTGTTAACACTCTGTCTCTCTCTCTCAAACATGAAATAAAACATATATTTTTTAGTAAAATAAAATACAAAGAGTAATTTTTTAAGTCCCTCCTCCAAATTTGATGTGTATGTTGTCTTATTTTACATCTTTTTATTCATAATTCTGTAATATCTAATTACGATTTTCCCCCGTTAACATTTCTTGCATTGCTGATTAGTGGTGATAAGCTTCTTTATCTTCTGTCTGAGAAAGTCTTTATCTCTTTTTTTTCAAATCTCAATGATAATCTTTCCAGGGAAAGTTTTCTTGGTCGTGGGATTATCCTTTCAGGCCTTTGAAGATATCATGTCACTCTATCCCAGCATGCCAACTTTCTGCTGAAATATCAGCTGACAGCTTTAGGTGTTTGTTTGTTGTGATTTGTTTTTCAAATCATAGGTAACTTTTGCTTCTCTCTTACAACTTTTGAAATTCTTTATTAATCTTTAAACTTTGACCTTTTAGTTCTGATGTGTCAAAATGTAGGGCTCCTTGGTTTCATCATGTTTGGAACTCAGTGCTTCTTGTCCTACATGTCTGTTTTCTTCTCTAGTTTTGGAACGTCTTCAGTTATCTTTTCTTCAAACAATTTTGGTACACTTTTCCTTCTTGTGTAATCCCTATTATGTGGATTTTGCTCACTGGATATTTCCAAAGTATCCCTTAACCTATCTTCGTTAAAAAAAAAATTCTGCTGTTTGTTTTGGGTGCTTTCCCTTAATCTGCCTTCCATATCACTGATATGTCCTTCCACATGCCGTCTTCTGTTGATTCCCTCTAGTGTTTTTTTTTTCCCAGCTATTATATTCTTGAACTCTGATTTTGTGTGTGTTTGCTATCTCTTAATTAAGGGTCTCACTTAGTTCTTGCCTTTTCTCTGTAGCCCAGCGAGCACCTTGACCATCATTAATTTATATTCTTTATTTAATTGAGGCACAATGCTTACCTGCGTTTCAGCTCTTTTCTGGGTTTTTTATTGTTCTTTCTTTTGGAGCATATTTCCCTCTCTCTCCTTTTGCTTACCTTTCTGCATTTGTCTCTATAGATGAGGCAGAGCAGCTACACCTCCTACACTTGAAGGAATTGTCTTATCTATGATTGTCCCCCTGGGTAGACTCTGTGTGCTAGTTGGTGACATTTGCTGGTTGGCTGAAGCCGTGGCTTGCATGGACTGGGGATGCTGGGGCTTTCTACATAACAGGCGCCCTCTCAGGATACTTAAAGCTGAAGTAAAGGCAGACTGGGTTGTCCCAGGATTCTGTGTGTTGAGGGTACCCTGGCAGGACAGCTGAAGCTGAAATGATTGCAAGTTGAGGCATGCTGGGGTGCTGTGTATAGGTGCCCTATACAGGGTGGCTAGTACGTAAGCAGTCTGGGGGTCAGGTTGTCCTTGATCTCTCTATGCAGACGGTTCCTGGGCAAGATAGGTGAAGCTAAAGTGGGTACAAGCTGAAGGCACTGGGGGCTGTACATGCAGAGGGTACCTTGCCAATATAGTTGAAGCTGAAATGGATATAAACTAGGGTGTACCAGGACTTTCCACTGAGAGAGTGCCCTGAAGGGGCCGTGGGAGCTGAGGTGGGTTACAGTCCAGGAATGGCTCTTTTGATAGTTCCTCTTTAAACGTTTTTTTTTTTTTTATTTATTTTTTGGGACAGAGAGAGACAGAGCATGAACGGGGGAGGGGCAGAGAGAGAGGGAGACACAGAATCGGAAACAGGCTCCAGGCTCCGAGCCATCAGCCCAGAGCCTGACGCGGGGCTGGAACTCACGGACCGCGAGATCGTGACCTGGCTGAAGTCGGACGCTTAACCGACTGCGCCACCCAGGCGCCCCGATAGTTCCTCTTTAAAGTGCATTGTTTAAGGGGGGGGGAAGCATGTCATGGGTGTGTGTGTGTCCAGTGCAATTGGGGCTGGTGTGTGTTGTGTGCCTGGAACATACTGAGGCAGCAGGCCAGCTACAGCAACTGGACACTGCTCTGGTCTTTGCTTTTAAGGTGGATGGAGAATGTGGGGCAGCTGGGTGGCTCAGTGAATGGAGTATCTGACTTCAGCTCAGGTCATGATTTCACAGTTCATGAATTTGAGAACCGCATTGGGCTTGATGGTGTCAGTGTAGAGCTTTCCCTGAATCTTCTTTCCCTCTCTTTCTGCCCCTGCACTGCTTGTATTCTCTGCTTCTCAAAAAGAAGTAAACATTAAAAAATGTGGATGTAAAATGTAACCCTGCCATTCTCCCGTCTCTATGACACAGAGAGAACTCCTGTGGCTCCTCTGTCGTTGACAGAGTTCTAATGCTCTCTTTTATATGACAGTTGCTCTTTTCAAACTGCAGTGTTGTGTTTTTCTTTTTCTTTCTTTTTTCTGCCCTAAGAGAGAGGAGTCTGATCCTGGTTCTTCCCCAACCGCCCTTGGCAACGTTAGGGTTGGGTGTTTCCTTTGTTACTGTCTCTCTGTCTTGCTGTTGTCTTTCGATTTTCTATGTTTGGTTAGGCACAATCTGTGCAGTCAGTCCTCAGCTCCTCACGAGGAATTGTTATATCAATGCATGCAATCCCCAGGGAGCTGGACAAATTGGAAGTACACCTTCTGGCTGGTTCACCAGAAACGTAGTCAGGGAGTTCAGGCACAAGAGCACCTAGCTCCAGGGGACCCAACAAAGGTGAGGTTTGGCTACCCATTACTGACAAGATCGCGATTCAAAGGAACTAGTGGAGGTGAAACAAATGGGAAATTTATTCAGAGGCCGACACCAGAAATGCAGCAGACTCACATCAAAGACTCTCTCTAAAGTGCTGAAAATACTTCCAGGTTTCTGAAAGGAAAATGTGGGACAAAAAGAGGTAGGTATACACAGGTGGTCCCTAAGGTCAGGTTGGTCATTGTCTTGGGCTTGAGGGTGGAGTCTTATTGGCTCAGGCAGTCCTTATTGCTAGAGGAGTAGATTCAGTTCCCATCAGGTGATACTTTGCTTTCAGGATCCTGAATTAAGAGATAAGCTGAGGGTGGGGAGGGGGCGCCTGGGTGGCTCGGCTGATTAAGCATCCTACTTCAGTTCAGGTCATGATCTCATGGTTCATGGCTTCATGCCCCGCATTGGGCTCTGTGCTGACAGCTCAGAGCTGGAGCCTGTTTCTGATTCTATGTCCCCTGCTATCCCTGCCCGTCCCCCACTTGCGCTCTGTCTCCCTCTGTCTCAAAAGTAAATAATCATAAAGAAGGAGAGAAGCTGGAAAGAAAAAGTTAATCAATTGGAAAGTTTAAGGTCAATATGGAGGTAGTTGAAATCTTCTTTCACCTGGGAGGAGTTGAGTTCAAGGCCTTTCTACACAGCTATCTTTAACCGAAACTAGAATAGGGGCCCTCTGAATCCTATTTTGGTTGGGGAAAGTTTGGGGAAATCCAAGGTAAGAGACAATAAAAGCAAAGAATCTGTCAGTTTTGTGTACATATCGACATAAACACCAGTACCTCCCCTGATTACAAGCGTGGCATGTACAGAAAAAGGCATAGTACAGGCCTTCGAATTGGAAAAAGTAAAAATAAAAACTATCTCGATTCTTTTGTTTATTTATTTTTCAATTTGTATTTTGGAAAGAGAGAATGAGCAGAGACGGGGAGAGAAAGAGACAGAGAGAAAGACAGAAAGAGAAGCTTAAGCAGGCTCCATGCTTAGCACAGAGCCCCACACGGGGCTCAATCCCCTGACCACGGGACCATAACCTGAGCTGCTGAACCCAGCAGTCTGGTAGTCAACTGATGGAGCCATCAAGGTGCCCTGAAAACTGCCGCAACTCTTAAATCATGGTGTTATCAACATGAAACAAATTCTAAGAGGTATACATCAGTTTTCTAGAACTCAAACATAATTAAATAACCCCCAGAATACACAGTCAATATATAGAACTCAGTTTTATTTTTATACATAAGCAATGAACAATTAGAATATGAAATGCTTTTAACGAAGCATGTAATATCACACCAAACATTGAAATACTTACATTTAAATCTAACTGCCATGCACAGGATCTGTATGCTAAAAGCCACAGAAGGCTGATTGGATCAATCAAGGAATATAAATAAATGGAGAGATATGCCATATCTACCCTTGGAAGCCTCGCTAGTAAGATGTCAATTATCAACTTGATGTAGAGATTCAACATAATCCCAGTCGAAATCCCAGGATTTTTTTGTGGATATCAGCAAGCTGATTCTAAAATATGTGTGAAAAGACAAAGGAACTGGAACAGCCAAACAGCTCTGAAAAATAACCAAGTGGGAGAACTCATGCTGCACACTTTTAAGACTCAGTATAAACCTCCTGTAATCAAGGCAGTGTGATATTGAAGAAAGATGGAGACACAGGTCAAGAGATAGAACAGAGAATCCAGAAACTGTCCCCATACACAAGCATCTTCACCCAACTTCTGATAATGACATATAGCCAACCTAACAGAAAAAGGGATGTAGTGTTTAATCAAGTGTTACCGGAACAATTAAGTGTTCGTATGCAATAGTAATCAATGAACTAAGTAATTAATTGTTTAATTGATCGGTTCATTCATTAATTAAGAGAAGCCTTGACCTAAATTCATAACTTATAAAAAAATTCACTCAAATGGATCATAGACGTAAGTGTAAAGTACAAAATTATAAAACTTTCATAAGAAAGGAGTGCTGTTGGTTTTTTGAATCATTCAATCAATACTTTTGGAGCATTTAGAGTGAGACAACACAGTCTACACCCTGAGGATCCACTAGTGAACAAAGGGAGCAAGAATCACTAGGATCTTGGTGATTAATAGTCCAGTGGGGGAGACTGACAAAGATTATGGAAATAGAAACTATGGTAGAGAATAATGAATGGGGAAAAAAAGGAAATACATCTTGGAGAGGATACCAGAATTGGGGGAGGGGGTGTGAAATACTAGACAGGGTGAAATACTAGACACAGAGCGTCCTGCTAAAGAAGGTGTCAGTTGAGTAAATACCTCAAGGAAAGGAGAGAACAACCTGCTGACAGGAAGGTGATCTAGGCAGAAGGACCCATGAATTCCCCAAGGCAGGAGTGTGAATGTGTGTACTGATGGGAAGCAAGGAGGCCAGTATAGACAGAGAAACGAGGATGAGAAGAAGGAATAAAGAGGTGGAGGTTGTGGGTCAAGGAGGAGAAAAAGAGGATGAGGGAGAGAAGGATGTAAAGACTGCCAGCAATAGACAAGGTGAAGCCAAATCTGGTCATACCTGTTCCTCCGCCTCACATTACCCGCTGCAGTTCTTTTTATTTTTTAATTGACATTTACTAAACTGTGTCTAGACCATGAAAAGCTAATTCTCCTTGTAGCAACTAATTGAAGCAAGAAAATGGAACATGCTAAATGATCAATAGCAGTGTTTAAATAGGTTATGGCATGCCATGTGGCCTTTAAAATTCATAGCCCTGCAGAACATTTATGACCTAGCGAAATGCTCGTATCACTAGATGACCAGAAATGGGATTCACAGCTACATATCTAATTTTGGTTAATGTATGTACATATACCTCTTCCCTGGCGATTATACCACAGTGTTAGAGGTGCTTACCTCCAGGGGCACCTGAATGGCTCAGTTGGTTAAGCATCTGGCTCTAGATTCCAGCTCCGTTATGATTCCACAGTGTGTGGGACCAAGCTGCATATTAGACTCTGCACTGACAGCGTGGAGCCTGCTTATGATTCTATCTCTGTCTCTCCTCCCATCGCTCACTCTTGCTCATCTCTCTCTCATTCTCTCTCTCTGCCAAAAATACATAAACATAAAAAAAGGTGTTTAGATATGCTTCTCTCCAGGTGTTTGACTTATGACCATTTTTCTTTCTTTTTTCTTTTTAATTTTTTAACTTTTCTGCAATAAACTTTAAGACTACCATAATCATAAAATAACGTTTCAAATAAATGATTCATTCTAGTATCATTTAAATAAATAAAGTGTTTCAATTCATAAATTTATTAGGTACATTCAACATATCAAGGATAGTTTCAAATAGTCCACTGTTAACGTTGCTAAGGTCTAGATTACAATGGGAGTCTAGGGATATTTGGGTAGCTGAGTCAGCTGAGTGTCCAACCTCTGCTCAGGTCATGATCTCACAATCTGTGAATACAAGCACCACACCAGACTCAGTGCTATCAGCATAAAACTCACTTTGGATCATCTGTCCCCTCTGTTTGCCCGTTCTCTCTTTGTGCTCTCTCTGTCTCAAAATCAACATTAGTTTTTTTATTTTTTATTGTTTTAATTTTTTTAATGTTGATCTATATTTAAGAGAGAGAAAAAGTGTAAAAGCTGGGCCAGAGAGATAGAGAGATAGAGAGAATCGAAATCCGATTCCGGGCTCAAACTGACAGACTGTGAGATCATGACCTGACCTGAAGTCAGATGCTTGACCAATTGAGCCACACAGGAGTCCATAAAAACTGTGAGTTTATAAGATACTACATTTGTTTGAAAATCATAGGGGCGCCTGGGTGGCGCAGTCGGTTAAGCGTCCGACTTCAGCCAGGTCACGATCTCGCGGTCCGTGAGTTCGAGCCCCGCGTCAGGCTCTGGGCTGATGGCTCAGAGCCTGGAGCCTGTTTCCGATTCTGTGTCTCCCTCTCTCTCTGCCCCTTCCCCCATTCATGCTCTGTCTCTCTCTGTCCCAAAAATAAATAAACGTTTAAAAAAAATCATATAATTGGCTTTACGCAATATGCTATAGGCTTTAGGAAAGACTTTAGTGAACAGAATCTCAACCCACTTACTCTAATAAATATATTAACTTCCAAAATATCATCTTCAGTGGGTCTGCTCCAGGACCACATCATATTAAACACGAACAAACAAGCAAGCGAGCAAACAAACAGACAGACAAAGAAACAAACAAAACAAGAACTAGTAGCAAATCATGACGCAAAATGATCCATCCCACTGTCAAATTCTGTTACTATTTTTTTGGCCAAAGAGCTTATTTCAAAGGATTCTATTGTTTTTAATGCAGATGAACTTCTGCAATTAGTTCAGCATATAGGTTTGAGGACATACTGAAAATGTAAAGGAAATACAGAATTTTATATTGTATAAACTTAGGCCTCTAACTTCCATGAAACTCCAAAAGGAGGACATTATCAGCACCATGAATTCTCTCCCTGTGATCACTCCCCATTCCTGCTCCATCTACCTTTCCAAACGTAATCCATATCCTGACTTTGAGCAACAGAGATTAAATTAGTCCATGTTTGAATTTTATAAAAATATAATGGAATAATATGCATTTCTTTAGATCTGGCTTCTTCCGTTCAACATTATAAGGCTCATCGATGTTGTTTTGCATAGGTGTAACTCAGGGATTGGTACTTCCACATTGTATTCCCTTACATGATTATTTAACAATTTGCTTATCCATTCCACTGTTGATTCACGTTTGGAATGTATGTTTCCATACTGTACTTATTATACGGAAGGCTGCTATGAACATTTCCCTTTTACTGTGCTCAGCATGAAGCGTATCTACTACAGCGTGTTAATGTTTAGTTAGCTGCCTTAGCCTTAAACCCTGGCTGTACATCAGAATCACCCTGATGTCTGGATGGCAGTTCCACAGATCATGCTAATTTGAGCTTGTTTTAAGAACCACTAGGGTAGTTGTTGAAATCCCCAGACAAAAGGAGGAGATGAATCCAGTTTAAGGAATTCTCAATGGGTTCCTCTTTCAGGACACTAAAATGCAATGTAAAAATTATTTTGTGGCCATATTGACATCTCCTTTCTCCTCCTCCCCCTTCTTCTTCTTCTTCTTCTTCTTCTTCTTCTTCTTCTTCTTCTTCTTCTTCTTCTTCTTCTTCTTCTTCTTCTTCTTCTTCTTCTTCTTCTTCTTCCCTCCTCCTCCTCCCCTTTCTTCCTCTTCTTCTTCTTCTTCTTCTTCTTCTTCTTCTTCTTCTTCTTCTTCTTCTTCTTCTTCTTCTTCTTCTTCTTCTTCTTCTTCTTCTTCCCTCCTCCTCCTCCTCCTCCCCTTTCTTCTTCTTCTTCTTCTTCTTCTTCTTCTTCTTCTTCTTCTTCTTCTTCTTCTTCTTCTTCTTCTTCTTCTTCTTCTTCTTCTTCTCCTTCTTTTCTTCTTCTTCTTCTTCTTCTTCTTCTTCTTCTTCTTCTTCTTCTTCTTCTTCTTCTTCTTCTTCTTCTTCTTCTTCTTCTCCTCCTCCTCCTCCTCCTCCTCCTCCTCCTCCTCCTCCTCCTCCTCCTCCTTCTTCTTCTTCTTCTTCTTCTTCTTCTTCTTCTTCTTCTTCTTCTTCTTCTTCTTCTTCTTCTTCTTCTTCTTCTTCTTCTTCTTCCTCTTTTTTCATAAAGTTCCTACACAAAAAGACTACCTATAGGCTTTAAGATGCTCTGCATGGCTTCCATAACATCTTGAAAATTCCCCAAATTCTCAAAGGAAACGTCTTTAGACATTTTTTAAAAATATGTGTTCCATGATACGGCACACTTGAGTGGGAGATTAGGGTATCAAATATCTAGACATACCCTAGTTTGGTATCCCAGCTCCATAAATACTGAGACTGGAAAAGGCAAGAGTTAATTTTCCATGGTCCAGATAAAGACAGAATTAAGTGAGATCTCCTTAGTAGTAACTGTTACAACTGAAAATTTAGTTGGTGGTCTTTAATTTTCTAGTTTCCTGAAACTGCTTTTTGGATTCATGCCCAGAATCTGTCTTGATGAATATATGTCAGAGAATGAAAGCCAAAAACGAACAATGTGACCCTAGAAAGTACTGCAACAGTTAACATTGAGGTATCACAAAACTCTGAAAACACGTTCTTCAAGTTCAGTCTCCAATATGCACTGAGAGGTAGGAGAAAACGGAGGTCATAATATAACTCTTTTGTGAAACGTGAATATATGTGCAGTAACTTATTATTTTTGTGAAGTTAGGTAATTGCCTCTGGTTTGTGATGTAACGTTGTTGCAAGGTTGCACTTGAATCCGAAAATTCCTTCAGCAGACTCCCCTCCCACCTGATTTGACGTTGACTCAACCACTTCACCAAGAAAGATTTCTAAACTTTGACCATGTTTGACTGTTTATAAAAGTTTGTGGAAGCATTGAAGACCTCATCTTTGCCTTCAAGAAACTTACAATATTTGAGGGTAGAAAAAACCCAAACAGCATACAAACACAGTAAGACTTCAAGGTCAAGTTTCATGTATCAGGAGAATTCCACTGAGCTGAGTTGATCAGTGGAGGCATCTCAGAGGCATAGCACAAAGAATCTTAAAGGATGACCAAATTTCTAGCTGGCAGGCAGAAAGGAGAAGGACAAAGGAGACAAAAGCAAATGTGTGTGAAAAAAGGAGAGGCAGGCATTCCAAGAACAGTGAGAACAACCCTGTTGGAGTTTGAGGTTCTTCTACAGCAGTGGCCATTAAGTATTTGTGATGATGACAAAGACTGGGTAGAAGATGAGGTACCTACGTAACCCATCAATTCCATAATCTTATGTCAGGAGGTCTTGTTGACAGCAAAGAATTGGAGACCATCAGTTAAAACCTCAACATGGTAATAACGAAGCAATTTGGTAGAAACAAAACAACGGAAAGTTATAATTCAAAGCAAACTTCTGTAAGTGTGTGAATTAATACCCAATCAATAAGCAATTGAAACCCATGACCAACTTAAGACCCCTCTTGTGTTCCTCTGTTAATGGGGCATGGTCTTCAGTTGCTCAAGAGGGAAAGAGACTCCTTGTCAGTCGTCCCCTCCTCAACGTCTTTCCTGTGATCCATTCAGCAGCAGGGGTTCTCAACTCCACCTCCAACGTATGCCAAGCCAGCTAGTTTCTCACCACCTTCTGCCTACTCTCCGTTTTCGTTCTTAGCCTCATGCTGCCTTTCCCTTCCCACCAAAATCCCAGTTCATTCTTTTCACTGCATCAGGAATGCAATCCAAAAATCCTGAATCTGAGCAGTTCATTCCTCTGCTTAAAACAACCCTCTAATCTCCACTGTACTCAAAATGACACATAGAATCTGTAACGTGACCACCAGACGTTCGCAGTCCTGCCTCGTCACCCCTCTAATGCCATCTTTCCTCATTCTCCTTTCATTAGGTGATTGGGACTGTCTCTTCTCCTGGTTTCTCAAATTAGGCCCACGTAGGTTCCGCTCAGGATGCATTTTGTGTTCACTAGTTTCCTTACTGTTCTTGCTACGGGTCCAAGTTTGAATAAAGGACTTTTCTCCCCAAGAAACCTTTGTTGGCCTATCCTCTAATCGAGATTTTGTGCCCTGTGTCATTCCTTCTCATAACATTTAGTCTTTTATTTAACAGCATTTGCCACAAGTTGTAATTACACATGTACCTTTTGTAGCTAAGGTTTGAAACATCCTGAATATATGGAGCGTGCATGTTTGATTATCACTGTGTACTTGAACCTAATAGCACCTGACACCTAAGGTGCTCAACATGTATATCCACAGTGCCTGAAATAGGGGACTTTTAAGTATCTCCTGGTATGCTGGACTGCAATATACATTCAAGTCTTCAATAATCTCTACCAACAAATTTAGTATTCATATACAAAAAAGGGAAGGGTCACCTCCTCAAGAATAGGAAAAACAGTTTGCCTTGTTGATAGCTTCTATGGTGTAGCTTACATTTTGACCTACGAAAGACCCCACCCTGGGGATACAGTTTGCATGGATGTAGTGACAACTATGTGGAAATCAAAACAAAATAGAGTGTTTATTGAGTGTAATGTTCCAGATTTTTTCCACACATTTTACACCATTACCAATAATCTCACAACCATACTGAACATAGGCAGTATACTTCCCCTTTACAAATTGGAAAAGCAAACTCTGAGGTGTCATTTGCCTATAATCTAAGATCTGGCTGGTCAAAGAAATCGATGGGGCCAGGTAATTTAAAAAATCCACAATTTTGTCCAAGGTAACCTCTGGGAAATCAGAAAATGAGCGGCTTTCATAAGTGCAGCTGCCCAGAGCCTTTTGGTGGAGCCGTTTGTGTGGAGCCCGGGGTTTGGCGCCATCACATCTCCAGGATGTGATCTCCAGGTTACCAGGAGAAAACCCCATTGTTGGGAAGGGCAAGAACATCCATCCATGGCAACTTAAGGTGTTTTAACCCCTGTCAAGATAGTGCAAACCTCCACTTTGGCTTTCAAAGATGACATGAGACTGAACGCCGAAAACCCAAAAGACTCCATGAAAACGCTGGCAGATCGGATACATGAATTGACCAAACTCACAGGATACAAAATCAGTGTAAAGAAACTGGTTGCATTTCTATACACCAATAAGGAAGCAACAGAAAGAGAAGTCAAGTTATCAATGCCAATTACAATTTCACCAAGAACCATAAAATACCTAGCAAGAAACCTAACCAAAGATGGAAAAGATCTGTACGGTGAAAAGTATAGAAAATGTATGAAGCGAAATGATGAAGACACAACAATATCAGAAAAAACAAACGAACAAACAAACACACACAGACACACAAACAAACAATCCATGCCTATAGAGTGGAAGAATGAATAGTGTTAAAATGTCAATACTACCCAAAGCAATCTACACATTTAATGCAATACCAATCAAAATTGTACCAACATTCTTCTCCAGACTAGAGTAAGCAATCTGAAAAGTGGCACGGAACAACCAAAGACCTTGAGTACTCAAACTTATGTTGAAAAAAGAAAGCCAAAGTGGGAGGCAGCCCAGACTTCCCCTTTTCTATGAAGCTGTAATCATCAAGATAGTATGACATTGGCACAGAAACAGGCACATTAAACAATGAAACAGAGTAGAGAACCCAGAAGGGGCCCCACAAATGTATGGTGAACTAATCTTTGACAAAGATGGAAAGAGTATCCAATGGATAGAAGACAGTCTCTTGACAAGTGGTGCTGGGAGAACGGAACAGCAACATGATGAAGAATCATCTAGATGACTCTCTTACAACGTGCACAAAAATAAATGCAAAATGGATGAAAGACTTAAATGTAGACAGGAAACCATCAAAACACTAGAGGAGAAAAGAGGGAAAAAAAACCATTTCTTCCTTGAATGTCTCAAAAGACAAGGGAATGAGAAGCTAAAATGAATTATCAGGACCTGGTCAAGATAAAAATCTTCTGCACTGCAAAGGAAACAATCAGCCAAATTAAAAGGCAACCGATGGAAGGAGTGAAGATATTTGCGAATGCCATATTGGAAAAGGGTTAGTATACAAAATTATCAAGAACTTACCCAAGTCACACCTGGAAAATGTAATACAGTGAAAAAATGGGCAGAAGACATGAATAGACACTTTTTCAAAGGAGACATCCAGATGGCCCACAGACACATGAAAAGATGCTCAACATCACTCTTCATCAGGAAAATACAAATCAAAGCCACACTGAGATACCACCTCACACTAGTCAGTGTGGCTAAAATGAGCAACTCAGGAAACCACAGATGCTGGCAAACATATGAAGAAGGAGTAACTCTCTATCACTGTTGGTGGGAAAGGAAACTGGTGCACCACTGTAAGCATGAAACCTACGGACATCACAATGACTCTGAACGCATATCTTTCCCTAATAACACTGACTTTCAAAGGAATAAATGCTCCAACCAAACAACGTAGCGTATCAGAATGGATGGAAAAAACAATAACAAAAAACAAAACAAGACCCATCTCTTTGCTGTCTACCAGAGACTGATTTTAGACATGAGGACACCTTCAGATTGAAAGGGAGGGGATGGAGAACTATCTCTCATGCTACTGGAGGTCAAAAGAAACCTGGAGTCGCCAACTTATATCATACAAAGTAGAGCTTAAATTAAAGGCTGTACCAAGAGATGACGAAGAGCTTTCTATATTAATTTCAGGGTCTCTCCATCAGGAAGAGCTAAACATTTTAAATGTCTACACACCAAGTTTGGAGACACACAAATATAAAAAACAATTAATTATAAACATACAGAACCTTGTTGAATTCTTGTTGAAAAGAATGTGGTAATTGCAGAGACATTAAATTAACCATAGAAAAAAGGATGGGAAATCTCCAAAAGCATGGAGGTTAAGAAACATCCCACTAACGAATAAATGGGTCAACCAGGCAATTTGAGAAGAAATTAAAAGATATAAGGAAACAAATGAAAATGAAATACAACAATGCAAACCCTACGGGATGCAGCAAGGGCTGTCCTGACAGGGAGCAACAAAACAAAACAAAACAAAACAAAACAAAACAAAACAAAACAACAACGTCAGCGACAACAACAAACACTGCTATCCAGGCCTATCTCAAGAAACAAGAAAAATCCCCAATACAAAATCTAACAGCACACCTAAAGGAACTAGAAGCAAGACAGCAAGGCACCCCAAACCGAGAAGAAGGAGAGAAATACTAAAGATCAGAGCAGAAATAAACAATATGGAGTCTAAAGGAAAACAGTAGAACACATCAATGAAACCAAGAGTTGTGTTTTTGAGAAAATACACAAAAGTGATAAACGTCTACCCTGGCTTCTCAAAAAGAAAAGAAAGGGGACCCAAATAGGTAAAATCACGAATAAAAATGGAATTATTACAACGAATCCCTCAGAAATTCAAGCAATCATCAGGAAACACTGTAAAATCTTCTATGCCAACAAACCTGACAACCTGGAAGAAATGGACAAATGTCTCCATACCCACACACTTCCAAAACTGAAACGGGAAGAAATAGAAAATGTGAACGCACCCATACCAAGTGAGGAAATTGAATCAGTTATCAAAAATCTCCCAATATATAAGAGTCCTGGACCAGGTGGCTTCCCTGGCGAATTCTAGCAGACATTTAAAGCAGAGATAATAGCTATCCTTCCCAAGCTGTTCCAAAAAATGGAAATGGAAGGAAAACTTCCAGACTCATTTTATGAAGCCAGCATTACTTTGATTCCCAAGCCAGATAGAGACACAGAGAAAAAGGAGAATTACAGGCCAATATCCCTGATGAATAGGGGTGCAAAAATTCTCAACAAGATACTAGCAAATCACATTCAATAGCATATAGAAAGTATTCAACACGACCAAGCGGGATTCATTCCTGGCCTGCAGGGCTAGTGCAATATTCACAAATCAATCAATGTGCTACATCACATTAATAAAAGAAAAGATAAGAACCATAGTACACTGTCAATAGCTGCAGAAAAAGTATTTGAGAAAATACAGCGTCCTTACTTAATACAAACCCTCAAGAAAGTTGGGATAGAAGGAACATACTTTAAACATCATAAAAGCCATTTATGAGAAGCCCACAGTAAATATCGTCCTCAATAGGGAAAAACGGAGACCATTCCCCCTGAGATCAGGAACAAGACAGAGATGTCCAATATCACCCCCGTTGTTGAACATAGTGTTGGAAGTCTTAGCATCAGTAATCAGACAGTAAATGGAATTAAAGGTGCCATCATTTGCAACGATGAATTCAAACTTCCACATTTTACAGATGACATGACACTATACGTGGAAAATCCGACAGACTCCACCAAAAGTCCTCTAGCACTGATACATGAATTTAGCAATGTTGCAGGGTACAAAAGCAATGTACAGAAATTGGTTGCGTTTTATACACCAATAATGAAGCAACAGAAAGAGAAATAAAGAAACGGATCCAATTTACAATGCACCAAGAGTCAAAAAATACCTAGGAATAAACCTAACCAAAGATGTAAAAGATCTGTATGCTGAAAACTATAGAAAGCTTGTGAAGGACATTGAAGAAGATACAGAGAAAGTGAAAAACATCCCACGCTCGTGGATTGGAAGAACAAATATTGATGACATGTCAATACGACCCAACGCAGTCCTCATATTATATGCAGCCCCAATCACATTGCACCAGCATTCTTCTCCAAGCTGGAACAAGCAATCATAAAATGTGTATGGAAACACAAAAGACCCTGAATAGCCAAAGTAATACTGAAGAAGAAAACCAAAGTGAGAGGCACCACAATGCCAGACTTTAGCCACTACTGCAAAGCTATAACCATCAAGACAGCATGGTATTGGCACAGAAACAAATACATAGACTTAATGGCATAGAATAGAGACCCCAGAACTGGACCCATATACGTATGGCCAACTAATCTTTGACAGAGCAGGAAAGAATATCCAATGGAAAAAAAGACAGTCTCTTTAACAAATGGTACTGAGAGAAGTGGACAGCAACATGCAGAAGAATGAAATTAGACCACTTTCTTACACCACTCACAAAAATAAACTCACAATGGATGAAGGACGTGAATGTGAGACAGGAAACCATCAAACCCTTGAGGAGAAAGCAGGAAAAATCGTCTCTGACCTCAGCATCAGCAAGTTCTTAGTTGACACATCTCCAAAGGCAAGGGAACTAAAAGCAAAATTGAATCATCGGGACATCCTTGAAACAAAAATCTTCTCCACAGTGAAGGAAACAATCAACAAAACTAAAAGGCAACTGACCAAATGGGAAAAGATGTGTGCAAAAGTCATACTGAATAATTGGCTACTATCCAAAACCTATAAAAAGAACTCACCAACTCCACACCCAGGAAACAAAGAATCCAGGGAAGAAACGGGCAGAAGACTTGAACAGACACTGTTCTAAAAAAGACATCCAGATTGTCAAGAGACACATGAAAAGATGCTCAACAGCACTCCTCGTCGGGGAAATCCAAATCCAAACCGCACTGAGATGCCACCTCATGGCAGTCAGAGTGGCTACAATGAGCAAATTAGAAGACTATAGATGCTGGTTGGGATGTGGAGAAACAGGAACCCTCTTGCACTGTTGGTGGGAATGCAACCTGGTGCAGCCGCTCTGGAAAACAGTGTGGAGGTTGCTGAAATCATTAAAAATAGATCTACCTGAAGACCCAGCAATAGCACTGCTAGGAATTTACCCAAGGGGTACAGGAGTGCTGAGACATAGGGGCACATGTACCCCAATGTTTATAGCACTACTTTCAACAACAGCCAAACTATGGCAAGAGCCTAGCTGTCCAGCAACTGACAAGCGGATAAAGAAGTTGTGGTTTATGTATATACAATGGAATACTACTTGGCCATGAGAAAGAATGAAACCTGGCCATTTGTGGCAACGTGGATGGAACTGGGGGGTATGATGCTACGTGAAATAAGTGAGGCAGAGAAAGACAGATACCATATGTTTTCATCCATGTGTGGATCCTGAGAAACTTAGCAGAAGACCATGGGCGAGATGATGGGGGGAAACAGTTATAGAGAGGGAGGGAGGCAAACCATAAGAGACTCTTCAATACTGATAACAGACCGAGGGTTGACGTGGGGTTGGGGAGAGGGGAAAGTGTGTGACGGGCATTGAGGAGGGCCCCTGTTGGGATAAACACTGGGTGTTGCGTGGAAACCAATTTGAAAATAAATTACATTTAATGAAAAAGGAAATCCAGGGGTTGCTCTTACTGAATATGAGGATAGCTTTCCATTTTCAGCACTTTATGAGCATGAGGTAGTAGTAGCTTAAGCTGCGTAGATGAAACTTTTGTTTGTGTGTTTAAGAGAAGGAGTTGAATAAAGACAGAGGCCTGTCACATGTATCACGTTGACCTTGGCAAGTTTCTCTTCTAATTGTTACCATGACTTACCACTTTTAGTGATTCACATAGTTTGGAGTCATCCTTTCATGCCGAAGTGGATTTCAATCGATCATGGTAGGTGGTCCTTGTAGTATTTTGTGAATGAATTGTGTATGTGGTGATGACGGATGGACTATGCTGGTTGTTTTCAAAAGCACTTACACGGACGGTGTAACACGTTTTCTACCCTTGGAATCCCATACGGTCTCTTACTACCTTGTCTATGACTTACCTGAAATATCATGAATTGGTAGGTAGTGAATAGGTTTTAGTGGCACTGAATGCCCTACTGGCCACTCACACATAATTCGTTGACGCTTTGCTCTTAAGCACACAACGACTCGGTCTTCCCTAAGCTGCATGAAAGTGCGAATGGATACTAACTAGGCGAACTGTTTGCTGCTGCTGTGAAGAACAGCTTCGTGAACTGTGAGCTGTAGCAACACACGTATGGAACCCTAAGCAAGGCACAGTATATCGGTGTTCTTTGAAAGGGTAGGGTAGTTATTTCAATTTGGCTTTCAGTGCGTTGCATGACAAGGCACTTAATTAGCTAAAACCCTCTTAGAGTCATGTTTGATTGCAAGTTGTGTGTACTCTCCACCGCTAAGTGTCATTTCATGTTAGATGGAATTAATGGAGGATGAAGCACCCGTGCATTCACCTCTAGGACAACACTCTTGAACTCGTGAACAATTATGGGCCTTCTCAGGTAAGATTGCGTGCAGGTCTTTCTCAAGGGCATAATCTGAAACACAGCCAAACCTAAGGCAGCTTTGGGCAGCCCACCGTGATAAGATATGCAGACATTGTGACCTCACAAAGCGCCTGGTCTCCTAGCAACTGCGGTGTAACTCTCACAGCCTGCCTCCTGATTTGGCTTCATGGTAGGAAATTCATTAGGGTCCTGAGGCGGCCGCGAGACCTGGCAAGCGCAGCGGCCCCTAGCGGCCTCACATCCTGAGCAGCATGAAGAGGCGGAGACGCTGGCCCAGGGCGGCCTTGGCCCCAGCAGCCATAAGAGGAGCCTCTAGCGCTGCAGGAGGGGCCATGCGGAGGCAGCAGCCCCCGAGGCCCGCCTCCAGACGCGCCCGCCAGCTGCCAGGCGGAGGCGCCACGGAGCCCGGACGGTGGCGGTCGGCCAGAGGAAGGTGCCGCCCCCGCCGCCACCATCCCGGGAGGATAGCAGCCCCCGTAAGCACGCGGCACCCGGGACGTGCTCCAGGGGCCGCACCCTGGAGGAGAGTGGAAGGGCGGCCACCCCGACGTTGACCACCTTCCCCACCATCCGCGTACTAGGCGCCGTGTGGGTCGAGAGCAGCCTGCCAGAAGCGCTACGCCAGGCGCGCCAAGTCCTGGGAGTGAACCTGGAACCCGTGGTGAGACTCCGCCTCTTCCCAGTGCCTGGGCGGGAGATGCGGGCCACCGCCGCGCGACTTCTCAGCCCAGGGACGGGTTGTGCCTGGAGGGATGAACTAGGGACAGCCGGGACCGCGTCTCCTAGTGCACTTTACAGGAGAAGAAGCACCAGACGGTCCCGGCCAGCGCCCCCGGGATGCGGCGCCGCCTTCTGGGACTCCGGGGCAGCTGTGCCCTCTGCTGCCTCCCAGCACCAGGTCTGCGGAGGGAGGAGACCCCTGGACCGCAAGGGAGGTCCCCTTTCTTCCTAACCCCAGATTGAGATGTCTCCAGGACTGTAGGGGCAGATCCATGTTCTCTCTTGTTCCCTCATTGGTCTGAAGTCTTCAGAAGAAGCTATTCCACCCCCACCCACTCCAAAGGAAGTTGGTTCCATGCTTGTGTAATAAAGCTAGAATTTCCTTGCTGTTCACCCACCTCTGGCTCCTCCCGCCTCATTTTCTTTCTTTCTCTCCTTTTTTGACTGCCACTCTTTCTGGACAAAAGATTGAATATGTGTGGAAAGTTGTTGCAAGAGTTGGTATTCTCAATACCAATGGCAATAGTGGGTATTCTGAGTCCCACACCTTTCCGAGTTAACTGGATTCCAACGCTTTGACCAAGGATATTTTCGAAGAATTTCTAAGAAATTCAAGCGTATCACTGTTAATAATGTAAGGATTTGTATGGCTTTGAATGTCATGGGCTCGGTGATTACAAACCAAAAGATCCAAAGTTCAACTGTGTACACATTCTTAAGACGTTTCTAAAGATTTTATATTGAAATGTAATGTTTATGTTTAGTGAGCTCCTAAAGGAAATGGTAGACACTCGGGAAGTTTTGTTGAGTAAAATTAACTTGGGAAATTCTTTATAAGTTGGTAAAATTGAAAGTGCATTGAGAAACCACACGGTTTCTATTAAAAACCAATGAGGGATTTTCAATAACTAACTAACTAACTAACTAACTAACTAACTAAATAAATAAATAAATAAATAAATAAATAAATAAATAAATAAATAAATAAATAAATAAATAAATAACTGGTGCTGGTTATGGACATGGATGGAATCCACTCGGAAATGACTTGGCTTTGTACCAATCTCACATACTGATCTGGGAATCTTTCCAGGATAATTTATTTTAAAATGGAAATCACATAGAATAAATGAGTAGGGGTAAGTGTGGTGACTAAAGCTGCATACATAATAGCCGTTGGAATTCTCTGAAGTATTACTGATATAGAGCGGTGGTACATTTTTTTTGGCACCAAATACCTGGTTGAGGTTATCTTTGGGCAAAATAGATTTTCCTCACTTGTTTTTGTCGTTGTTGTTGGATAACAGGAAATATCCACATTACCAAGCATCACTCTTATAAATATCATGGCAGTTGGTTAACAGTTTTGCTCCAGGACTTTCCTTTATTATCTTATGTCCATGCACAGTTAAGTTGGCACGTATTGGTCTTTTGCTTGGCAATCAAAGACCAGAGGGATCAAACAGGAGAGCCACACAGAGTACTTTTCACTTTCATGAACGTGTTTATATCCTGTGGCCCAGCAGGGAATTCTGGATTATCCAAGTGACCTCAGTTATTGGTGGCAGCGAGACTTAATGGTTTTTAGTTAGTGGTGCCGCAGCCAGATTTTACTGCGATATCGGAAGGGCCAAGGAGTGAGTTTGTACCACTATTCTTTCAAGTTTAAGTGTTCTGCAATAGAACCATCCATCCCAGGCTGAAACATGACCTATTTAATCTTCAAGATTACGGTTTCTCTCTGCTTGGCAGCTTTTTAGGGCAATAATGAGAGTTGTGATTTTTTTTAATTTTCTTTTAATGTTTATTTATTTTTGAGACAGAGAGAGACAGAGCATGAATGGCGGAGGGTCAGAGAGAGAGAGAGAGACACAGAATCTGAAGCAGGCTCCAGGCTCCGAGCTGTCAGCACAGAGCCCGACGTGGGGCTCAAACACACGGACCGTGAGATCATGACCTGAGCCAAAGTCGGACGCTTAACCGACTGAGCCACCCAGGCACCCCAATAGTTGTGATTTTGACTCTTGGGCTTGTAGAGTTCAAATGGCATAGCTTCCTAATATACAGTTTCCAGTAAGCCTCATATTCTTTTTTTCAATACTCAGTGATAATGTGTTGTTACAAATACTGCCACATGAGTAAATAAAAGTGAATAATTATATAAAAGATGCAGAGGGTTAAATTATACTCGTGTCATAGGAAGCTTATATAAATTTTCGTTACTAGCTTCCATTGCTAATGGTATTTGAAATACACAAGTTTTTCTCCCCCACCCTTCCCAAATGAACTGTTTTAGCTAATTAGCCCCTGAGGAAAAGATACATATTTGTACAACTTCCCTCTTGTATGTAATTGCATAATAATTAAAAATGAATCCAATGACCATATTAGAATGTAATTTCAACATATAGCTGATCGAGGTAGCTTCCCAGAGGGTTTTGAAATTAGATGTAGCTGGGAGGATAACTTAGCTCAGTACAGCTTTGAAACACAACCATTGACACCATGCAGTTATTTGTACTTAACTGAGAATCTTAGTTTTTCCCTGCTATACCTTCTTATTTTATTGCACTTGAACTTGCATTCATGCTTTGGGTTATCTGGGCTATCTGATTTCGGTTTGGATCTGAATGTCCATCCTAAATTCAATATGTTGTTTAGCTGGTCCCTTAAAAAATATTGCCATTTCTAGTTTAAAAAATAGGATGTAAAAAAAAGAAAAGTCTTTGTTTTTGCCAAGTGTTCTTTAGCAAAACCTTGCTGAAGTTTTGTTTTACAACTTATATAATGTGAAGAAATAACTAATATAGTCGATTCATATATTAATATGAAAATGAAAGTATTTTATATATCCTTTTGGGCAGACCGTGAAAAGGAACTTGACACGGTGGGCTTTCTGGTGAGGCATTCATTTACTGTCTTCTAAAATGAGTCTGTGGTTAGGTTGTACAGATTTTTGAAATAAATCCCATAGTCTTGATTCATTCTCATACCTTTATATCTCATATGGCACAAGGAGGAGGGAGTTTATGACCTTGCTATGCTTGAGTGCCTATATGTGGTGACTGGCACCTCACATAAGCTTTTGAATTCCTGATGTCATTTTTATCCCCCTTCTACTTGTCACCCAGAAACTTACTTTTCCTTACAGAACCAGTAATGTTATAATTGTGGAGAGCAAGCTTCATTGTTGTTTACTGTCACTGTTGTGCTGTGTGTTTTGCCCAAGTTTGAGGACGCAATTGTTCCAGTATAATTTAAACCAGTGGCTGACACATAATGATTTGCTGTGTGGAAGCAATACTACTATTGTTCTGAACACTGTTGAATAAAAATGCATGAAACATATTTGGATACAAAAAAATCTGAGCAATTTTGAACTCATAGTTTTTTGGTGTTCCAAGGATTGCCACGGAGCTCTTAAAATGAGTGTTTTTAGTGCATATATAATTTATATATATAATATTTATATTATTTAGTGCGTATATATATTATATACTGGATATATATATGTGTATATATGTATACATATATGTATACACATATACATATATGTATATATGTGTGTATATATATATATACACACACAGACACACACACACACACACTTATATATATATATAAGTATATATATATATATATATAATTTGCTTTATTGGTGTGTTTAAAATATTTTTGGTAGATTGTCATGTCTTATGGGAATTAGAACTCAGTTGTTTGTCATGGAACTGAATTGTGTTCTTGGACAGTTTAATGTGCACCTATGATTAAGATTTACAATCTGCTTGTACTTTTCTTTTTAATGTATTAACTGTAAATACGTGTTAGAGAATATGCAGTGTCTGGCTCTTCTAATGATGTTGGAAAGTTTTTGAAATGTAATCTTATGTTTGCGTGTGAATTGCAAACAATGTGAGAAATTTTTATTTCTTTTGTTAACATCAACATCCTGGAAGCCTGGAGATATGGTTTTTGTGCTATTTTCGGAGTCAACAGTATGTCAATATCAAGTCTGATGTTCTAGCGAATCTCTGAGACAATGCTTCATGCCAGAGTCCAAACCATTACCCAGTTTGCCACAATAAAGACTTTAAAACTGCATCAAAGTTCATTTGAGTCCTGACTCCAACCCCCTTCTAGCAGTGATAGAAAGCCTAACACAAACGTATTTTTATATTATAAAAGAACGTAAGTGTGCTGCATAAGAGTAGCAGCAGTAAAGGCTGTCCTAGAGAATAAAGTAAAGCCAGAATTTTCAATACAGCCTAGCGGGTAGACATAGAGTGTTAGCAAGGGCAGGATTCATAGTATTATGTGCCCTGGATTTGTCTTTGTGTGTGAGTTCCTATCAATAATTGGAGGCAGCAGCGTCCTAACTGTGGATCACATTGACTGCGGTGGGATGAAAGATTGACCACTGGAAACCTTTAGAACTGCACGTAAGTTACAGAAATGCTCTATGCTTTAGCTTCCTGAAGAATCACATGTGGTTAGTAAAATAAACTATTGGACTACTGAAAGGATTAAAAAAGGATGGTAATGGGTGAACACGTAGAAAATGCTTCATAAATGCTATTAATTGGAGGCATGTGGGCTGAAAATAAATATATATGCTGAGAGGTACTTGCGAGTTTCACATCCTGAAAATAGAGTGCGGTCTGAGAAAGCCAAAAGACAAATGATGAGAAGGTAATGTAGGAGTGGGTTTAGTTGACGAAAGAAACGGCAGGAGGTGAGGTAAATTAAGTTGATTCATTAGGTAGTTTTCACTGTTGGAGGTTTTCTAGACTTCCTTAGATATTTAGGGTCTTTTTGTCCTTTGTTCTGAAATATATTTAAAACATATTGTTATGTATATTAAACTATCTGAGAATTTATACAAATAATAAGAGTTACCAATCACGAACTTGCCAAATGTCAACACGAAATTTTCATTTTGGGTAAGCTCGGTAATGTTTGCTTTCAATCCGTGTGAGTTTACATGTAGAAAACTAAATTTGAAGCAATATGTGTGAGTTTCGTACTTCCTGTGTTAAGGGAGACAAGTAAGTGCAGTAGTTTGATTTGAAATAGCAGAACGTTGTTACCATAGGGAAAAGATAGCCTCACAGTTGAAGCATGGACACACTCATCTGTAGATTTGGGTCTAATGACTGTGACTTAGCTCTCATTCCACTGCCACCTGCAGAAGGAATAACAACATATTCTAGGTTGGGGAGCAAGTCAAAGTTACAGTAGCTGAAATTAACAATAAAAGATTTTCCCTAGATGGAATTTATCCGGTGGTAAGAAGATCAAAACGGAGCCTGGCTGCAGATTTTACAAGAGCAATGACTTCTCGTCAGCACTCCCTTGTCTTGGCAATGTCACCTTACACAGAAATTTAGAACATGCGGAACATATCCAGAGCCCAAAAGGAAAGCAGTGCTCAGAACAAGATGGGACAGTATGGCTCCCAAGCAAAAATGAATAAATATTCTAGGGGACTCATAACTGAACTTCTCTTACTTTGAAAGGTATTCATAGAAATGTTAATGTTGAGATTTTTCCAACTACTGAAAAAAGTTATGTATATGTATATATATATACACACACACACATATATATACACACACACATATATACATATATATACACATATGTACACATATGTATATGTACATATACAAATATATACATATATATGTATATATACATATACACATATACATATACACATATGAATATATACATAAATACATACACATATACGTATATGTATATATACATATATATACATATATATATATTTCTCTCTTCTAGGATATTTTAAAGTACATATTCTTTAAATGTTTAGTAGAGACAGTAGAGAAAAAAGGGTGTGATTTAGGGGTCTGCACTCAGATTAAACTAAGATTACTGAAGTATAGTATACATTCAAAAGGACATATATTATTTTTTTCATGTTTGTTTATTTTTGAGAGAGAGACACCGTGTGAGCAGCGGAGGGCCAGATAGGAAGCCACAGGATCGAAGCAGGCTCCAGGCTCTGAGCTGTCAGCACAGAACCTGATGTGGTGCTCAAACTCACAAACCGTGAGATCATGACCTGAGCCAAAGTTGGACACTTAACGACTGAGCCACCCAGGCACCCAAAAAGGACATGTATGATTAAAAGTATTCTGAGCACAGCTTGATGAAGTAAAGTTCAATATACTTGTGGAACCTGCACTCAGTAAACAAGGTACCAGTACCCCAAGGGACCACCTGTGCCTCTTTCAGTCATGGTCTATCTCTCCTTTGGGACAGGAATTATTCTGACTTCTTACAGAATATACAACTTTTGCTTGTTTTGGGACGATAGAGAAATGGAATTGTGTGTCCTACACCTAGCTTCTTTCACTCAAACTTATGTTAGTGATATTCATGTTATTGTATGTATAGATCCTTTATGCTTATTGGTGTATAGAGTTTCATTATATGAATAGTTTACAATATTTCGGCAACTCTTGGTGGACATGTAGGTATGTTCTGGCTTAGGTTAATTATGAATGAAACTTCATGAATATTATAGGGCAGGTTTGGTGAACATGTTTGAGAATAGTATTTATTTATCTAGGAGGGAATTTGCTGGGCCACATGTCATCCAACTTCTCAGCTTTGGTAAGATTCCTCCAAACTGTTCCCAAAATGGTTATACCAATTTACATGAACTTCTTTCTATAGTAGTGCCTGCGTAGTGTCTGTGAGCTCTGAATACTTGATAGCCTTGCCAACACTTGCTAATATGGTCTTTTTCATGTTATCTATTCTGGCAGGTGTACAGATTTTTTTTTTATTTGAGAAATTTCAATCTAGGTATTGTATACAAATAGTTAAAAAAAAAAAACCCACAACATCCAAATTGCAGATCAGGACTTGCAGTAAAAAAAACCAAAAGCTTTGTTTCCCCCACGAACACCTCTTCCCCAGAGGCAACACTTTCTTTTGTATTTGTTTTTTCTTTTTTTTTTTAAATCAGCGTTTTTTTTTAAACACGCCATTTTGTATGAACAATTTTAGATTTAGAGAAAATTGCACACAAAATACAGTTTCCTCACCCCCACTAGTTTCTATAGTACCTTGCACTCACGTGGATACGTTAATTATAAGTGGTGGATGAGCCATCATTGATTGGCCCATTATCATTAGACACATTATCATTACTAACAGTTAGGGTTTATTTTGTGTTATATAGATTCATAAGTTTTGAGAAATGTAAAATGGTATGTACCTACTATTGCAGCATCATACAGAATAGTTCCACCACCCTAAAGTGCCCTGTGCTCCACCTATTACCACTATCTCTCTCCCCCTAAACCCTAATAGCCACTGGTCTTTTTCCTTTCTCCGAAGGTGTTTTGTTGTTGCTTCTGTTGTTGTTGTTGTTGTTGTTGTTGTCGTTTTGTTTTGTTTTGTTTTGTTTTTCCAGAATATTATCATAGTTGGAAACGTAAAGCGTATGGCTTTTTCGGATTGGATCCCTTCACTTAGTAATCCACATTTAAGTTTCCTCCATGGCTTTTAAGTAGCTCCCTTTCTCCCTCTTTCCTTCCCTCCTCTTCTGTCTCTCTGCCTTCCTTTCACTAAGGGAGTTTATTTTTTAAAACAGCGTTTGGTTTCCAGAAGAAGACTGGAAAGTGCAGAGTTCCCCTGTTCTCCCTCCTACCCCCCAAAACATAGTGTTCCCTATTGTAAACTTCTTGTGTCAGTGTAGTGCATTTGTTACAACGGAGGAGCCAATATGGAAACTATTATTAACGAAAGTCCCAAGTTTACCTTAGCATTCACTGTGGTGTGCAGTTCTGTGAGTTATGACAAATGCACAATGCCATGCTTCAAAGCATTTCACTGTCTTCCAAGATGTTTCACTGTCGTAAGTATTCCCCGTGCTTCATCTATTATTCATCTCTCCCTTCCCCCCTGAGTTCCTGGCAACCACAGGTCTCTTTACTGCCTCCATTATTTGAGACAACACTTTTAACTGTTCCAGGTTTATATTCTTTTCTTAGGTATCTTCATGAATATAAGTAATATAGCATAGTGCTGCTTATTGATTTGTCAGTTTTAAGCACCGTCTACTGACTTCCTATGTGAAGATGATGTATACGTCGCTTAAGCCACCTGTCTTCTCTCTCCTCACCTTCCGATATATTCCTGAACTTCTATCTTTATCCTGTTTCAGTCAGGTCCAGCCAGCCGGTGAGTCACTATCGGTATTTTAAAGAGTTACACACGTGATGGGAAATCCCAGAAGCCAAACAAAGGATGGCGAAGCAATCAGGAATTAGTATCGTCAGAAAGCTGTTTCCACCCCCAGGGCTAGAGAAACTCAGAACCATACCTAGCAGGAACTGAGAACATCAGAGAAGAGGCTCTTGGAAAGAAGCTGGAATTTGGAGGAGATAAAATCACTGGTAGCAAGTGGAGCGGGAGAGAGAAAAACCTCTGGGCTTATACCTTCCTCCCTTTCTCCCATCAAACACCCATTGGTCAAACCCCTCTGGAAGCCAGTTGGCAAGGAACCAGGAAACACAGTCTGTAGGAGAAGTGCAGGAACTGGATCTGAGGGCAAAAAGACATAATGGATGAAGTTACATATATGGACCAGTTAGGGTTCTCCAGACACTTAGTATCAATAGGATTTGGTTCACAGGATGACGGAGGCTGAGAAGGGCAGAGCCAGGAGATCCAGTAGTTTAGTTCCAGGCAGACTCCAAAAGCCTAAGAATCAGGAGAGCTGATGATGTATGTTCCATTCCAAGTCTGAGTCTGAAGTCAGGAGACCACTATCGCAGCTTGAAGACACTCAGATACACAACAGTGGATTCTCTCTTACTCTGCTTTTTGTTCCATTCAGGTCTTCAATCGATTAGTTGAGGCCACCCAGTGTTTGGCAAGGCAATATGTTTTGCTTAGTCCACTGATATACAGATGTTCATTGTACTAAGAAATGTCCTCACAGACTCACTAGAAATAATGTGTAACCATATATCTGGGTACCCTGTGGCTTAGCCCAGTTAAAACATGAAATTAACCATCACAAGATATAATTTTTTGCATATATGTAATGTATGTATGTATGTATGTATGTATGTATGTATGTATGCATGCATGCATGTGTGAATGAATATATGTTATTTGAGAGAGAGAGAGATAGAGAGAGAGAGAGAGAGAGAGAGAGAGAGAGAGAGAGAGAGAGAGAGAGCACATATGCTCAAGCAGGATAGGGGCAGAGAGAGAGAATTCTGAGAATTCTGTCAGTGCAGAACCTAATCCGCATCTTAGTCTTATGAACAGTGAGATCATAATCTGAGCCAAAATCAAGAGTTGGATTCTGAACTCACCAAGCCACTCAGGTACCCCACAAGATGCAATTTTAAAATAGAGACCTATTTCTCTTACCTGTACTATCATTTTTCATTCCTTACATTGTAAGATAAATGTCTTCCTCACACTTGCTGCACTTTTTCTCAGTCTCCCATCAGCTTTGGACTTCTGTTTGTCATTGTTGTTAACATTGGTATTATGCTCTGCAATCAAGTCTCTTTAGATTGTTCAAGGTTGATTCTAAAACTTGAAAACTAATAAATGGTTTAAAATATTGGGATTATTAAATAATATGCAAACATCAGAATTACTACCCTTTTCTGGGATCAAGGTGAAATGTGTCCTTTTTCTTTGTATTCCATCAGTGCTTTAAACCACGCCATGTTTCACTTGGCTCATTCAGAGTAAGACCATCTTATGGATATTTTCTGGTTCTCCTTAGTTTTCTAATTGCACTTCTTTGTTTTATTGCACTCTTTCAGTGTTTTCAAATCATGCCACTTATGACATCTTCCTGTTAACCTCTTAGAGGTCACTTACTGGAGCCTTCTCTTTTCCTGCCTCATTTAGGTGGTGACTCAGTAGGTCTGCTTCACAGCTTCCTTCCTGTGATTTTCCACTGCTACCGGTCCCCGTTTGTTTCCATGGTTTCATGGTAATATGGCTATCTGGGAAGTTAGGGAGCATTTAAAAGCCTGGACTCTTGAGCCCGACGGCCTGGGGTTAGACTTTACTTGTTCCACTTACCAGCTGTGTAAGTTGGATGTTGGATGAGTTCTTTGGCTTCTTTATAACCCTATTTCCTCCTCTAGAAGATAATAATGGTAATTGTATATACTTTATAAGTTTGTTATGTGGTTAATATGTAATAACATGTGAAAATAACCCATAACAGTGTCTGGCACAAAAATAAACACTGTTAATGTTGGCTATTATTAAGTATAATTTTTCTTTATTTTTTTCTCTCCTTGTTTTGCTGGAGTACACCTTCAGATAACTTCCTAATGCAGAATGAATAGAATCAAATGTACTGAGTCTTTGCACGTCTGAAGATATCTTGAGTCCACTCTCAAATTGAATTGATAATTTTGATAGGTGTACAATTCTAGCTTCTGTTTTTATTTCATTTATTTTTAATTTTTAAAGTTTACCTCCAAATTACTTAGCATGTATTGCAACAATGATTTCAGGAGTAGATTCCTCAGTGCCCCTTACCCATTTAGCCCATTCCCCCTCCCACAACCCCCCCCAGTGACCCTCAGTTTGTTCTCCATATTTATGAGTCTCTTCTGTTTTGCCCCTCCCTGATTTTATATTATTTTTGTTTCTCTTCCCTTATGTTCATCTCTTCCACTCATAGAATTCTAGCGTCTAATGGCCAGTTGCCCCTTCCATCGATTATCTCCTGATCACAACACAATTGGAGCTACAATATCTGCTCTCTAGAGGTGTTTTTGACTCATCATCACTTTCACCTTCTTGTATTTTTCAAAATCATTCAGTACGTCTGGCGTATGCTTAAGGAAAAGGGAATGGAGGTCCACCTTTTGAAGGGCTTAAAAGAGAATTTATGAACATATTTTAGACTGCCAAAGCCTATCTGCTGGTCTCCTGTTATTCACTTTTATCCTGCATGAAAAATATCCTCACCCTACCCCAAGAATCCTCCCTCTTAAAGACCCAGCCCTTGTAACATCAGCTCAAAGTCCAGGATATTTTTATCTAAATTAGGTCCAGGTGTGAATGAGTCTCCTTGTGTGCACTGGTCCTTGATTACACTTTCAATCTGAAGACCTATGAATGAAGACCTATGAATTAAGCATACCACCAACACGGGCACGTGATAACTAGAAAACACACACACACACACAATCACACACACACACACACACACACACACACACACACACACACACACACACAGAAAAAACAAACAATCCAACAAAACACAAACATTTCTGTTCCAAAAGAAAGGAAGGAGGTTATCATGTGTCACTGGTCCATAACAATTCTGAAGTTCATCTGGCCCAGGTAGGCAGTCCTTTCATTGGGTCTTAAGGCCTGGGAATGATTTTCCATGGCTCTAGCTCCTCCGGGGTTCTGGCTTTCAACCTCCAAGTCATTCTTCCCTTCTCATGAAAGGTAGCCTGTGTCTACAGCCTTATGGTTGTCTCGGCCTACTTACTGGTTGTAGGAGTTTGTGGGTCCAAAGCCTTCTTTCATTTTACTCTCTGGGATTAAGTAAACCCTTCTCTACCATGGACTTTTTCAAACCTTTATAAGGAAAAACACTCCTAAACTTCAAGTTGTATTGTAACAGAGAGAACCCTGTGCCTCACAGTTTAGTCTGCGAGGGTATGCTATGAGAGAGAACACCGGTATTCTCCAAGACCCTTCTTCGTTTAGGACACTTTTCTAGCATCTTTTCCCCAACGTCATCTGCTGAGTGAGGTTGGTAATAATTTCACCTTCAATAAGAGTGACATTATTGATGTTATCTGTGCTAACAAAACATGAAATTGTATTTGAATGGCATTGAGTAAGGGCAAGTAGTATCGTTTAGGGAAGTGTTCAGCTGTCACAGAAAGGCTGCCACCAGTGGCATGAACAAAGAGAGTTTTACTCACAAAGAGGCTGTACGCTGTGCCCCATTAAGGCAGCAATGTCATCTGCAGCAGGCTGCTTGGAATGGCAGAGCTGCCAATTTCTTTATGACCCACTACAAAATTTTGGGAAAAAAGTTAGCAGCCGTTAATATAATATTACCAACATTTTTACCACTTACCATCTTCAAGATGCATCACATGTGTGAGCATTTCAAGCTCACAGCACATCTGTGCGGGAGAATTGTTGATGTCTTTTGGAGGTCATTCGTTTTCTTCTTACGTCAAAACTTAGCTGTCATATTTCTAGGGCATGTGGCTTCACCAAATCCCCTCCTAGGTTTCCTTTGCTTATCAATGCATCAAGCAAACTCATAGGAATTCTAGAAGTTAATACTTGTGAGTCATGGAGAAACCAGTTCTGCCTTATCAAATCACATTAAATACTCATGCCATTCAGTGTACTCTCAGATGAACCATTGGAAGGTGCTCCTGTATTAGCTTTGTATTTCTGTTGGCAAGAACCTTGCCTCCTAGAGGCACTGTAACTTTCATATCTATTAGTAACTGGCAATGAAGTAGAAACCAAGAGTTTTCTTTGTCTTCTTGTTGACACGGTATAATGTATACTAAGTTACCCCGTTTCCTTGTTTAATTTCTTCGCATCATATACCAACTGCAATATCATCACGGAACAATGGTGGCCCCGAATGTAGCATCACCAGCTCTGGAAACTTCAGGTATGGCCACGGTAACAGTTAGGGTGGACTCCATCCAGTTCTTGGCCACTTGGGCTTGTCTGATTCTCTCCGTTTATCTACCTCCCACCCCACACCCCAGCCCCAGCAGCAGTGAGAATATGGTTAGTCAGTGAATCTCCAGCAGATCCAGATGCAGACCATTTCTCTGGATAATCTTTATGGTTGACTGTGGCCTAGGTAGCAGCACTGGTTCAGACAGAAACACCTGATTTGGGTGCCATCAAGCAGTATCTGTGCCCTGCCTGAGAAATGGGACAGTATGCATTTCAAACACTTCAAGTCTCCACTTCTCCCTGCAGACTTCTGTGTTTTGTTGCTTTCATCCACCTACCAAAGCAACCCCAACTTTATGCTAAAGAGAGTGGGCCTCGTGTGTCCTTTGCAGATTGGAATGCTGTTACTAGTTTGGGTTATCTTAACAAAAACTGGCAAATTATCTAAAAATATAGAATTCTGTGTGAATTTGGAATCCGTACCTGTAGTAAGCTCTCCATGATTCCATTGATTAGGGAGAGATATCAGACCATACTGTAAGAAACCCTGCCTTCGAATGCTACAGCTCTATGGACTTTCAAAGCACTATTTTTCACCTGGTTATCAAAAGTCGTTAAGTCTTTGTGAGTATACATTCAGAGCTTTTTTAAGATCTGGATCGTAGTCTCCAATTTTTCATTACCTTCCTAACCCATTTATTCCCAGAGTTCTCTTCATTTTTGAATCGTTCTGTTGGGCCTTTGACCACACCTGTCAAATAAAAAATTTCCTCAAATTGAATATATGAACATTTAAGAGCAGTCACGTGTTCAGCGCCCAAATATTTTATGATTTCCGTTAGGAGTTTATTCTGTCTGTGGACGGTGAAGAAACAAATGTCTGTTTCTTTTTTCCCCACATAAGTAAGTAGATGTGCAAGGCAGAATGCTAGGTACCTGTCAAGGGTAATAGGACATTCAGGAGTGTAAATAAGATTTCTGTCATCAAAAAAAGGAAAAAAAAAGATTATTTGATGAATTAAGATAAGCTTAAAAGATTGATGAACTAAGATAAGCTAAAAATCTCTAACTGACACTATGATAAAGCTCATCTTTAAAGCTTGCTTTGTGTACTGATATTATTCCTTTTTTCTTGAAATCTAAAGAAGTTTTTCTCTTTGGCTCTTAATATGAAATGAAAAGACACTTTTCCCTTATATGTTCTTCTGCCGTATTTAGGCTGAGCTTTTACAAAAGGCTTTTATGTATTCATTGCTTTTTATCTTCATCCTTTGTCCAAAACAAACCTTGAGATTGGGAACGATGTGGACTATTTCTAACCCAAGCTCAGAGGACTTAACTTCTCATAAACCCCTCAACTGAGGAGGCACTGAACTCCTATCATGGAGTTCCTTGTGCAGCCCATGGGCAGGATTCCACTGAAGTAATTGATAGCATCATGGAGACCCTGTCTCTGGAAGGAACTAACAATAAATAAGGATTTGACCTTATAGGCTGATTTTCCTAGAAATCTAGGAATCAAGAGGGACAGAAGTGGGATGATGGGAGAGGGACACTGGAGATGTGCTGAATACACAGGTTCACTTGAAGCCAACTGAGCAGAGGAAGGTTCTGCCCTGGAGGAGCTTGGCTCAGCAGGTGTCAGCTCCCAATTGTTATGGACTTAGTGAAAATACACTCATGAGAGCCTACGTGAAGGATGCCTCCAGAACTCTAAGAGGATTCATTCCTTTCTTATGTCTATTTTTATGGAAAGTGTCTTGGGGGTGCTTACTTCACCTTTGTGTGTCCACAGTTCTTCTTCCCACTATTTGTGTTGTCATGAACCTCCTTACATAGCCGTTGCTGCCCTCCTAGACCATGTGTTCCTCATGGGCAGGGCTCACCTTAGCCATCCGTGTGTCGTTACTACAGTGCCAGCCATGTGCAAAGGACCCTGTACATACTGAATGAATGCAATGTGTTTATGGGGTTTCAGTTCCCAATTTTTACAGAAGAAGTAGCTGTCTCACTTCAATTTTATGTGTAACAGCAGCAGTCTATACTGGGGATTCTCTCCACATTCTCTCTTTTTACAAACACCTGTATAATCAACTTTTGATGAACTTTTACCCTTTTGTGATCAGATGAATTGGCTGGAACCTTTGCCATCTCTTACGATCTTATTTGCAACCCATTACCACTTCAATTCCCTGTCCTACACTAAATTCTTGCTTAGCAAGAAGCACTATAGTTCAGTGACTAAGAGGGTGGCCCCTGGAGCCAGGCTGCCTGGGATCTAAACTCCTATTTTGCTCTATTTCTAGCAGCAGACCTTTGGACTACTTACTTTTTCTCTTTGTTACTCAGTTTTCTCAGCTGTAAAATCAGGCACAACCTAGTACCTTCACCACAGAGCTCTGAAATGAATTCAGTGAGGTAACAAAGGTAAAACACTTAGAATAATGCATGGAACCCCCTTAACTGCGAGTCAGTAAACACTCGCCTTTATTAGTGATGTAACTACGTTTTTGACAAAGTCGCTGCTTGCTTACTGAAAACCTCCATGTTGGCTGTGTTGAATGTACAGAACAGGTGAACTATGGAAGGCACCATGTCAGAGTCAGGCTTACTTGGTAGAATGAGGTCCAATTCCCTGATGCTGGTGATTGCAAGAGGATACTCAAGGGCACAGAGAGGCACAGAGTGGCACAAGGCCCTCGGTACAAACCCATACCAAGATGATCAGAAAGCCATAGGAAAACAGAGGGAACAAACTAATTTTACTTTAGTTCCCACCATACACCAGTACAGTTCTGTGCAATTCGCACATGTTCCCCTCTCAAGCAAACATAACAGGCCTGTGGGAAAGGTATTATTATTCCCATTTAACACGCAACTAGACTAATGCTTAGAAAGGTTAAATAACTTGCCAAACATCACATCGATGTGGCAGACAGGATTTGAACCAGCACCGGTCACATCCCACTGCCTCTGCCAAACTTTAGAAACATCTTTGGAAGAGGTGAAATACGTTAATCACAATCATGCGCTGAATAACATAGGACTGGGTACTATAGGCCCAAGCAATCCCAAGGCGGGAAAAATATTAATTTCCGAAGGCTATTTTGCTTACTGTTATATTTCTCAGAGCGCACAGCGTAAGTGTTCGCTCTTTGTGAAATGAGTGAGTTTATGAGGGAATGGATGAAGTGTGAATACCTATGCTCATACGATTACACCGTGTAGTTTGGTTGAGGATCTCGGGACACTCTCCCTTACATCTTCACTCAGCAGAGTAACTGGAACATTAGAGCTGTCATAGCAGGTGAAAGAGAAGGTTACTTATCATACCACTTGTCCCAAATTACGCGTAGGCCAGCTAAAAAAGCAGCACACAAACATAAGACAGTGAGAGAGAGCCAGGAAAGCTCAGAGAGAGCGAGAGATTGAATCCCAAGTAGGTTCTACACTGTCCGCACAAAGCCTGATGCAGAACTGGAGCTCGCAAACCATGAGATCATGACCTGAATCGAAAGCAATACAGTCACATGCCTAACTGACTGAGCCATCCAGGTGCTCTCACCTTTGTTAAGATTGGAATTCCCAGGTTTTTACGTAGATAAATGACAGATCTTACCAACAACAACAAAACATATTAGAAGGATGGTTGAAAACCAAGGATTGCAAGATTGCAGTAAGGACATAATATGTGGGAGTAATCGGGGTGGGTGGGAGGAAGAAAGGGCCAGGGGGTAGATAGAGGGTCTGTAAATGGAAGCTGACATTCTAGCAAAGGTGGAGCCTTGTTACTTCCACTCTTTAACTCCAGAACTTGTTGTCCCCAGCATGTGGTGTCCACTTACCATATGCTTCAGAGCTGGAGGATGGATAAGCTGCCCATTGTAATCAGGGGAAAACATTCCACCCACAGAATTCACTAATTGGCCTGTTCTATAATGTTTACCCTCTTACTGGCATTGCTAAAAGCACCTACTTTCTCTATACCACCATAGAACAGGTGGATTTTCCCTTGTCAGCCTTTGCTCGCTTGCTTGTCAGTTTATTGGTCCCCCTGTGGCTTTATTCACCACTCACCGAAAACTGACTGAGGGACTCTGTGTGCCAGGCTCTGTTCTCGAGGTATACCCCTGCCTCCATGGTGGTTGTGGGTAATTCTTGACTTCTGGGCTTCCAGCTACTACGTCAGGTGGAGCTCTCCATCACCTTCTGTTGCTTTTTCATTGTCATTGGGCATGTGTCTGCCTGCTTCTTCTCTCTTATTATGTACACGGTAGAAATCAGTGCTTTGGGCATATGGATGACTGCAGTGAACAGACTCTGGGACGTGTCTTTTCCCTTGGGGAATTTGCATATTTGTGCATATTTGTGTCTCAAAATCTAGTTGATCCTAGAGGTAGACATTTTTAAACAAAGCAAACACAGCCAGAAGGGGCTCAAGAAACAAAATCGTTGGATGTGTCCCCGAGCCTGGTAGCAATGCAGGTGGGCTAGAGGCCTACAGATGTGGAGCTAGACTGTTGTTGGATGACAGCTTCACTGTGCATCTTCAGCTAGGAAGTGGTACAGCTGGAATGAGAATTCTCCTAGTGTGATTCTTGGCCTGGTGTTTTCCTACTGACTCATTGGCCTGGGAGGGCTGAGACCTTTTGGAACTTTGTTGTGTTTTGCTGCAGAATCAAATACTAGCTAGGTTTCTCAAGTAGTTATAGAATGGGCTTTGACAGCAAGGTGGGGTGGGGGTCAGGGAGACCTGGCAGGAGGGAGGAAACTGCACAGGCAGGAGAGTGGGACTGACAGAGGCTGTTTTCTTCCATTTTGTTCTGGGCAGACCTTAGTGAGGATGTCTAGTCCTGAATACCGGTGAAGTTTATGTACTGGCCATGGAGTTGGGCGGGCACCTTATAGAGATTCCTGACAGTCTGGAGGAAGTGTGTGTGTGTGTGTGTGTGTGTGTGTGTGTGTGTGTGTGTGTGTGTGTGTGTCAAAGAGAGAGAGAGTGAGAGAGAAAGAGAGAGAGAGAGAGAGAGAGAGAGAGAGAGAGAGAGAGAGAGAGAGAGAGAGAAAGAGAGAGAGAGAGAGAGAGATGGAGAGAGAGAAGTCCCAGTAAGGGAATGTGATATTTATTTGGATTGCCTGTTCAATTCATTTTCAAAGCATTCAAATCAAAGTGAATTTTTCTTAACACTAAAAGTATGTACTGAGGTTAATCCTAATAACATTAGTCAGAAAATAAGATCTAGAATTTGATGTCCATCAATTTATAAATAAATCATTCTGGGGCAGAGGGGTCAACATGGTGGAGAAGTAGGGGGATCTGTACATCACATGTCTCTCAAACAAAGTGCTGAAGCCAAAGTATTTTGAACCCCAAAAGTCTGTGAGGAAAACAGACTGAATAACTCCCTGAGGGAAATGAGACAACTTGAGAAATGACAGGTGGCTGATTGTGAACTGGGGTGCATAAATTGGGCCAAGTAGGAATGGAGGGAAGAGATCCCCTTCTGCAGAGAGACAAAAGTAAGAGAAAGAGTGGCTCCGGAAGTGTGGGGCTGTATGTGGATAAGAGGAAAACCTCGGACTGGGACTGAGAGGGATCTTATCTCTAACTGTGGGCTTTCTTGGGTCTGGGGCTAGGCTCCCTGTTTGCGCACCTGGAGAAGAGAGGAGCCAGCATTGGCTTCAGGAGTTGATCAGGGGCACAGTCCACAGAAGGAGACAGTAGCCCCACCCTTGAGGCCTGTGCAATAGAACAAAGCCTGCCTGCATCCACCATTCCCCGGATCAGTGGCTGGGTCTAGGGTGCAGTCTGCAGTAGGAGAAAGTGGCCCCCTCCCTGGGGGCGTCGCTGTGGGACAGAAGATTGCCTGCCTGCCTCCACCATGCCCAAGCTCAGCAGTGAGGTCAGCAGCGCAGTCCATGGCAGGAAAAGGCGGGGCTTCCTGAAGCACAGCAGCACAAAGATAGCCAGGAAGACTTTTGGAGCAGCACAGAGAGGCACTTCCCCAGTGCCAGAGCACACGGAACGTGTCTGTGAATCCTAGACAAGCGCTATGCCAAAGGAGTCAGCGGAGCAAGAAGGACAACACTGCGTTTGCCTTGGGCATAATGAGGACAACTGGAACGGAGTACACCAGGTCATGGAGAAGGGGCTGGGCATCACCATTGCACCACAACCACCACCACCACCACCACCACCACCACCACCACCACCACCAAGGCGGGGCCTCTGGGATCAGTCCGAGGGTCCATAGTGGAGGTGGGACCAGCCTACCACAAACCACGCCCCTCTGTGCTGGGTACCTGCTTACCTGATGGAGCTGGATAGGCACTGTGGAACCAGGCAGCTCCATCATCCGGACCAGTGATGCTGCATAGACTGGATTAATTCCGGGACAACTCTTGTTATTTAGACATATTCTCCCTTCCTATCTCATCCCTCTCTTAAGTTGATAACTCTGCTCGTTGGTTCGTTCAAGCGGACATTTATAATCCATTCCCTTGATGCATTTCCTACTTATACTTCTATACTTTCCTTTTGCTCTCTCTGGAATGATCAAGCCATCTAGTTTCTCTGTCTGGGTAAACTTATCTTCCTTTTGTTCCCACCCCTCCTTCCTTATTTTCCTTTCTCTCTCTCTGCATTAAGCCATTTAGCCTCCCAGCCTGGTCAATATATATATATATATTTTCCTTTTCCCCACTGCTGTCATTTCCCTCTTTATATGTGTTCTTCCAACAGCAACGCCTCTACCTTGTTCTTTACTTGTAGCTGGTGTTTCTGGTTTGTTTGTTTTGTTTTCTTTTTGATTTCAGACTGTTTTTCTGTGTGTGTGAGCGTGTGTGTGTCCATTTATTTCTTTTAGTTGCACGTTTCCTTCCATGTCTCTGTTTCCTGTTTGTTGGTTTGTTTGTTTTCCTTTCCAGGGCTACTTCAAGGAACAAATAAAAGCACACCTTGTGGAGGGTCAAAAACATCATGACGAGTAGAGAACTCAAAGAGCCAATGCCACAACAACAGAGAGCAAGTAACACTCTCCAGGAAACACTACCTGCAGGGCTAGAACCTGCACAGGGCGTGACCCCCATTTCATATAGCAATTCTTGCAGGTGCAGAGCAAATAACAAGCTTGTAAACCTCATAAGAGAGAGAAAACTAGCCAAAATAATGAAATAGAAGCATTCCCCTCAAAAGAAGTTCCGGGAAGAAGTGGACAGCTAACGACTTGATCAAAACAGATGTAAGCTACATATCAGAAATTAGCATAACAGTCAAAGGATGAATCGTTGGGATTGGCAAAGGCATAGCAGACAGCATGGGATCAATTATTGCAGAGATCAAGGAAATAAAAAGTAGTCATGATAAATTCAATTGGTATAAATGAGGTGCAATTTAAAGTGGAGGCAGCCACAGCGTGGATTGAAGAGACAGAGGGGAGAGTAAATGAATTGGAAGATAAAAATATGGGGAAAAGGACGTGAGAAAAAGATAGAGAAAAAATTGAGGATCGAGAGGGGAGAATAAGAGAACTAAGTGATGCAATCAAATGGAACAATATCCATAGCACAGGATTTCCAGAAGAGAGCAAAAAGGGGTGCGAAGATGACCTTGAACAAATCATAGCTGAGAACTTCCACAATCTGGGGAAGGAAACCGACATTGAAACCAAACGGGCACAGAGAACTCCCTTCAGATGTAACTTGAGTTGATCTTCTGCACAACATATAATAGTGAAACTGGCAAAATACAAGCATGAAGAGAGAATTCTGAAAGCAGCTGGGGATGAAAGGACATTAACGTACAAAGGTAGAAGTATTGGGATAGGAGCAGACCCATCTACTGAAATCGGACAAGCCATAAACGAATAGGGGAATCTTCAATGTGATGAATAGGCAAAATATGCAACCAAGAATCCTTTATCTAGCCAGTCTGCCATTCAGAATCGAAGGAGAGGTAAAGGTCTTCCCAAACAAACCAAAACTGAAGGAATTCATCACCGCTAAACCATCCCTGCAAGAGATCCTAAGAGGGATTCTATGAGGGAAATGTCGCAAGTATCACAAAGTGCCACAGACACCAGTACAAGCATGAAAAGCACAGACATCACAGTGCCTGGGAACCATAGCTTTCCATAATAACACTGCATGGAAGTGGAATAAATGCTCCAACCAAAAGACATAGGGTATCAGAATGGATAATACAAAGCAAGACCCATCTATTTGCTGTCTTACAAGAGACTCCTTTCAGACCTGAGGACACCTTACTATTGAAAGTGGGGGGATGGAGAGCTACCTTTCATGCTACTGGGAGTCAAAAGGAAGCTGTATTAGCCATACTTATATCAGACAAACTTGACCTTAAATTAAAGTGTGTAGCAAGAGATGTTTAAGGGCATTATTAAATAATTACAGTGTCTGTCCATCAGGAGGAGCTAACAATTATAATGAGTATGCAGTAAATTCGGAAGCACACAAAGATTTAAAACATTTAATCACAAACATTAACAATCTCCATGATAAGAATGTGGTAATTGCAGGGGGCTTTAATACTCAACTTACAACAATGGACAGAAAATCTAGACAGAATCAGGAAAGAAACAATGGTCCTGAATGATACATTGGACCAGAAGGACGTGACAGATATTTTAGAACTCTACATCCCAAAGCAGCAGAGCATACTTTCTTCTGGAGTGCAAGTGGAACATTCTCCAGGAGAGACCACATAGTAGGTCACGAGAAGCCTTCAATAAATACAACAGAATTGAGATGACACCATGCACACTTTCAGATCCCAATGTTTTGAACTTGAAATAAACTACAGGAAAAAGTCTGCTAAACCTCTAAAAGCATACAGGTTAAAAAACATCTTACTAAAGAATGAATCAGTCAACCAGACAGAGAAGAAATTAAAAGACATAAGAAACAAATAAAAATGAAAATTCAACAATCAAAACTTTTTGAAAGAAAATTTACTTAAAAAGATGGTAAAAGGGTTACTGAAGCTGAGTTTTGCATACTTGAGACAGCATGTAATGCACTAAGGAGTCAGAGTGCTTGGGGTAATGGCCATTTCCATAACTTTCTTAGTTCTGTGACCTTGAGCAATTATAACATCTCCTTCAGCCTCAATTCCTTCTTCTGTACACAGGGTCAATTGAGATGCTTTATGAGGTCACGTGCTTGCCACAGGGAAGTGATTGGTAGCTGTAAGTTCATTGCTTTGGCCCTTGTATTCCCAGGACTCCTGCCAGGGAGCCTGGAGGCCTGTGTGCTGGCCTGAATCTGCTACATTTTCAAGCAAATTTTTTACTTTGTGATTAAGTCTTCCCGTTTCACTGAGCCCTTGATTCACCCATGTGTTCTGGCATCTGCTGCCCTGTGTGGGTTCCCTCCTCCTTTTTAACACCCTTACTTGGTTTTGTGTGATACAGTGATCACACCACCTGAGCATCAGTTATTCGCAATAAGCGTGACTCCTCTGAGTACCTATGGTATTCTGATTATTCCCACATAGAGCTAGTTTCTGCAGCTCTGATTATCTGCTAAATTATACCAATGCATATTTTAGAAGATTCTTTTGTTGTTGTTGTTGTTGCTGCTACTGCTGTTGTTGTTGTTGTTGCTGCTGCTGTTGTTGTTGTTGTTTTTGTTGCTTAGAAATCATTTGCTTCAGGTTCATCTAGTCTATCCAGTAACACCTGCAATAACATTGAGATAAACCTTGGTTTTACCTGTTTTCACTTTTTTTTTTTTTTTTTTTTTAACATTTTTTATTTATTTATTTATTTATTTGGGACAGAGAGAGACAGAGCATGAACGGGGGAGGGGCAGAGAGAGAGGGAGACACAGAATCGGAAACAGGCTCCAGGCTCCGAGCCATCAGCCCAGAGCCTGACGCGGGGCTCGAACTCACGGACCGCGAGATCGTGACCTGGCTGAAGTCGGACGCTTAACCGACTGCGCCACCCAGGCGCCCCACCTGTTTTCACTTTTTAATGCCAGTGGATTTTGTTTTTGGTTTTCTTTTTCAGGCTCCTTTGGGAAGTTCTATTTCTTCCATCTCTCGCTCATGTTTCCTAAATAGACAATGGATTGTTTGCTAGTTGCTGTGTCTGGGACGTTGTTGCTGTTTGCCAGGTGTTAGTATTGGCATGCCAGGCCTGGGTGTTCATTCTTTCACGGATTTTTGCTCCAGGTCTTCATGACAAAGGCAACAGAATGAAGAAGGTACTGAGTTGAAGCAGTTAGAAATTCACTTCAACTAGGATTGCCGGAGGAAGTGGGCACTGCCTTTAGAGCAGGAGACACAGAAATGAACCACAAGTGAACAAAATGAGTTGGGTATAAGAAAGAAAAATAATTCCAGCACGATAGTCAAGTTTTCTTTGCTTTTATTTGAACTATGGGATCAATGTGTAACGTACTACAAACCCTTACGATCTGGGCAGCTTATTTTTATTTTAATGTTGGTTGGTTGGTTGGTTGGTTGTGTGGGTGGGTGGGTGGGTGGGTGGTTGATTTGCAGTGTGTGTGAGGAAGGGGAGGGGATGAGAGAGGGGGAAGAGAAAATTCCAAGCAGGCTCTGTGCAGAGTGTGACCTGGGGCTTGAAACCACAAATGGCGAAATCATGACCTGAACTGAAACTCAGATTAGGTCACTCAACTAACTGAGCCACTAGGCTCCCCTTGGCTGCTTATTGTATTTGCACATTGGGCCTTCGTGTTAGAAATACCATAGGGAGTGGTGTACATGCATGATCTAAGGAAGGTGTAGCTATTTAGATCTGGCTTATTTTTTTTTCCTTATAACACTTTATTCAGGAGTGATATTTCATAAGTTTATTAGAAAGACAGAGTGAAGATTGTAATTGGGAGGAAATCAGGTAAGGAGTCATTGCAGTTGACCAGGAGAGGTGAACATGACAGGAATTAGTGTGGACGCAGGAAATGGAGACATGAGAACAGATGTGGTATTTTTTTGAAAATGCTTTTTGTTGTGTAATTAACATTATATAAAATAACTCTTTTGGTGCATAGTGCTTTGAGTTTTAAAGATTGTATATACTCATGTAAATGTCACCCCAGTGATAATACAGAAGAGTTCTGTTCCTGGGGCACATAGGTGGCTTAGTCACTTGAGCATCCCACTCTTGATTTCGGCTAAGGTCATGATCTCACTGTTCTTGAGTTTGAGCCCCTGCTCACGACCTTCCCGGAGCCTACTTGGGATTATCCCTCTCTATCTCTTTTTCTGTGCCTCCCCCACTCTCACTCTCTGTCTTCCCTCCCAAAAAAATTAGACACAAAGAGAACAATTCCATCAGCTCCCAGAATTCCCTCATGTTGAATCACTCTCACCCCACCCCTGAGGCCTGGCAACCATCTATCTCCAACTTTAATATCATATAAATGGATCCTTATTGTAGGTAACTTTATGAGACTGGTTTCTTTCTTTCAACATCATGCCTTTACAATACGTCTGTTTCTTAGTGTTTCCCTGTACGGATATACCAGGGTTTGTTTAACCATTCATTTCCTGAAGGAAATTTGTGTTTCTCCATTTTTGTCAGTTATGATTAGAGTTGCTGTAAACATTTGTGTGCATGTTTTTTTGTTTTTGTTTTATAAACGTAAGTTTTCACTTCTCTAGAGCAAATATCCAGGAGTCAGATTTATGGGTCATATGCAAGTATTAGGTATTGTCTTTAAAAATATATATATATTTCATGGGCTCCTGGTTGGCTCAGTAGATTGAGTAGCTGACTTCAGCTCGGGTCATGATCTGACGGTTTGTGAGTTCAAGCCCCATGTTTGGCTCTATCCTGACAACTTGGAACCTGGAGCCTGCTTTGAATTCTGTATCTCCTCTCTCTCTGCCCCTCCCTGCTCACACTCTTCTCTCTTCATCCCTCAAAAATAAATAAAGATTGAAAAAAAAAACATTTTCAATATGTGTATAGCAGTATCTCAGGGCAGTTTGAATGTGTTTCCCTGAAGCCTAGTGTTGTGGAGCATCATTTTGTGTACTTCAATATATGATATTCTGGACACAAGACCTTTGCTGGATATATGATTTGGGAATATTTTCTCCAAGTCCATAGATTGTCTTTTTGTTCTTTTAACAGAGTCTTTTACCAAGAAAAAGTTTTAGTACTAATGAAGAGCAATTTAGAGATTTTTTTCTTTTATATGAATCCAATTTATACACCTTATAACTTCAGATGTAATTTGTACTCCTTGTTCATATATTTGCTATTCTATACCAGCATCAGAATGTTTTCAGTTTGTTGTATTGGTTGCACAAGTTGTATACTGCACAGTTCTAGGAGGCATGATTTATATGAACTATAGTGCGAATGGTAACCCTCAAATCTGTAAAATGTACAACTTGTACACATATGTATTATCTCCTGGAGGGTCTTTTCTACTGTACAGATTGCAGTCATTGCTGTGGTTCTGTTTTACTTTCCTTGTCATTAATTTATCATGCGGAGTGTATACTGAAGCCAAATTTAAGAAGCTCCTGATTGTGAGCTATCTAAAGGTAATTTATTCTCACTGATTCGCAACTAGCTGGGGCCTATCCTTGGGGTACAGCAACATCTGGCTTTCAAGCTTGTTCCCTTACTTTAATCTATTAATTTGCATTCATGGAAACTGGAAACTCTCTTCAGCCAGCCAGTGTTAGCTAGATACCCGTGATTTTAAAATTCACCTCTAAACAAATGACTAAAACTTTAATATTTGTAGAATCATCGGGATTTGAAAAAAAAAGGAACAATATAAAACAGCTGGAAAAAATCAACAGAATATAATATAAAAGCAAATATATCATTTGCAGGGAATACTTTGGCTCCATGCAATTCTCTATTTACTCTGAGTAGCTCTAAGTTGGTGTATGACGTCCCTCTGACAATATGAATGTACATTCAGTGTTACAAGATGTTTGTTTTGTCAATACTTAGTTCCTCTAAAGATGGAATCACAAATTATTAACTGATCAACAGTTAGTGTTGTAGCAGAATCAGGAACAATTCAACAGAACAGGCCTGTTCTGGGTGTGTTCTTACAGAATTATATAATTATGTCCATTATTACTACAGGTGTCTTACCTACCTGGCCTCTTCATAATCAGCTACAGTAGCATTTCAGAAAGCATCCCATTCTTCCCCACTGAAATGATGACACTTTTTTTTAAATTATGTGTCTACATTTATTTATTTTTGAGAAACAGAGTGAGACAAAGTGTGAGTGGGGGAGAGGCAGAGAGAGAAGGAGACAGAATACGAAGCAGGCTCCAGTCTCTGAGCAAGTGGTCAGCACAGAGCCTGATGCAGGGCTCAAACCCATGAACTGTGAGACCATGACCTGAGCTGAAGTCAGACATTCAACCGACTGAGCCACCCAGGCGCCCCATGAAATGGTGAAACTTTTACGATGCTACTTGTAGGCTTTCTTGGTGGGGATTTATTTTTGTTTGTTTTATAAAAGTCCTTTATCAAGTTGATGAAGTCTCCCTGGACTCAGTTTGCAGAGAGAATGTTTTATTTATTATGAATGGAGGTAACAAATGCCTTGTCTGCATCTGTTTTTAAGACCATCTGATCATTATCCTGTCTTTCTTCTTTAGCCTATTGTTGTGATGGGTTAAACTAATTGATTTTTGAATATTGAACCAGTCTCCCATACTGGTACTAAATCCCTCTTGGTTATGGATGTATAATTCTTTTTACACATTGTTGGATTTGATTTGCTAACATGTATTGGGTATTTTGTGTCTATGAAAATGCAAGACACTGGTCTCCAGTTTTCCTTTCTTATAATGCCTTTACCTTGTTTTGTCAATGCTGGCCTCCTAGAATGAGGAAGTTTTCCCTCTGTTTTTATTTTCGGAAAGAGATTATAGGACATTAGCATCATTTTTTCCTGTAAATGTTTGCTAGAATTCTTCCGTGAAACCATGTGGGCCTGATGCTTTCTTTTGGGAAGGTTATTTGTCCTTGACACTATTTACTTAATAAATATAGGCCTATCCAGATAATCTATGTTTCCTTAAGTGGGTTTTAGTAGTGTGTGTCTGTTATTTGTTTTCTATATTTTTCTAAAATGTTTTCATTTATTTCTGAGAGAGAGCTGTAGAGTGGGAGGTGGGAAGGGGCAGAGAGAGAGGGAGACGCAGAATCTGAAGCAGGCCCCAGGCTCTGAGATGTTAGCACAGAGCCTGACACAGGGCTCAAACCCACGGGCCAGGAGATTATGACCTGAGCTGAAGTCAAACATTTACTGACTGAGCCACCCAGGTGCCCCATCGTGTGCATCTTTTAAATAATTGATCTGTTTCATATAAGTTATGAAATTTGGGGGCATAGAGTCATTCATAATATTTTCCGTTATCCTCTTGATGTTCATGGAATCGGTAGCGGTTATGTCTCTTCCATTTTTGATATTAGCCATTTGTGCCTACTTTTTTTCCTTGGATAGCCTAGTTAGGGGTTCATTGCCTTTATTGATATTTTCAAAGGACCATCTTTTGATTTCTCTATTGATTATCTCCAGTATTTTACTATCTTTTATTTTATTGATATCTGTTCTTATTATTATTTTTTAAGTATTATTATTTCTTTTCTCCTACTTCAGCCTTCAACTGTACCTCCTCCCCTATTTTCGTAAGGTGGAAGTTTAGGCTACTAATTTTAGGTCTTTCTCCTTTTCAATTTTGTTACATTTATTTACTTACTTTGAGAGAGAGAGAGAGAGAGAGAGAGAGAGAGAGAGAGAGAGAGAGAGAGAAAGCATGTATGTGAGCAGGGGCATGGCAGAGAGAGGGAGAGAGAGAATCCCAAGCAGGAACCCAATACAGGGGATTGATCTCATGAGCATGATAGCATGACATGAGTGGAAACTAAGAGTTGAATGCTAAAACGACTGAGCACCCAGATGTCCGAAGATCTTTCTACTTTTCTAATAAATGCATTCAGTGCTGTTCGTTTTACTGGAAGCCATGTCTTCAGTGCCCCCCACACCCCGCCCTGCACATTTTGGTAGGTTGTATTTAATTTTCATTGAGTCCAAACTACTTTGAAATTTCTCTCAAGATTCCTTCTTTGATGTGTTATTTAGAAGTATGTTCTTTAATCTCTAAACATTTGGGGGTTTTCCTGCCATCTTTTTATTATTGCTTTCCATCCAGTTCAATTCCAGTGTGGCCTGACAGCATACTTTGTATGGTTTCTGGTCTTTGAAATTTGGTAGGATGTGTTTTATGGCCCAGAACATGTTCTGACTTGGTGCATGTTCTGTGTGAACTTGAGAAACATGTTTATTCAACTACTGTTGGATAAAATATTCCATATGTACCAGTTAGATCTAGGTGATTACTGCTACTGCTTAGTCCAGCTGTAGCCTTACCTATATCCTTCTAGACCTGTCAGTCACTGACAGAAAGGTGTTGAAGTCTCCACTATAATAATGCATTTTTCCCTTTCTCCTTGAAATTCTAAAAGTTTTTCCATCATGTATTTTCATTCTCTGTTGTTAGGTATAGAAAATCAGAGATTGTTATGTTTTCTTACAGAACTGACCCTTTTATCTCTCTATATAATCTCTTTATATAATGACACTCTTTATCTCTCTAGAGTTTCCTTGTTTGGAAGTTTGCTTTGTCTGGAATTAATGCAATTACTCCAACTCTCTTTTGATAAGCATTAGCATGATAAATCTTTCTTCATCCTTTTACTTTTAATCTATCTGTATCTTTATATCTCATGTGAATTTCTTATAGACAATATAGAGTCGCATCTTGTTTTTGGATCTCCTGTGAGAATCTCTGAGCTTTAATTGGTATATTTAGACTATTCACATTTGATGTGAGTATTGATATAGTTGGAAGAATATCTACCATGTTTGAAACTGTTTTCTATTCACTGCATTTATACTTTGCTTCCTTTCTATCTTCACCTTTTTCTGCCTTCTGGATTTTAATGCAGCAGTTGGTATATTCCATGTTCTTCTTTCTCTTACAATATTCATTATACTTTTTTATTTTAAAAAGTTGGAGTGGTTTCCCCTTTATTTGCATTTGCATTACTCATTTATAACGCGTCAAATTCCTCTTTCAAATCACACTGTATCACTTCACAGGTAGTGCAGTTACCTTATAAAAGCTTTCTCAATTCCTCCATCCCATGCCTTCTAATATTGACGTCATCTACCTCCTTCTCCATATCCTATGATCACCGAGTATATTGCTGCTGTTATCACTTTAAACAAATTGTTATCTATCAGATAAGTTGGGAAAGAGAAAAATAAAATATTTTATCTTACCTTCCCTTATTCCTACTCTAATCCGCTTCTTTTTAACACATAGATCTGAATTCCTTATCTATAACCTATATCCATATTCCTTTTTCTAAAGACCTTTCTCTTGAGAGAGACAGGGGGCACAAATGAGCATGGGGCAGAGAGAGAATCCCACGACAGGCAGAGAGAGAGGGAGAGATAATGGGATCTCACTCAAAGCATGGCTCATGCTCACTTGCAGTGGAGCTGGAGCTCACTTGATGTGGCACTTGAACTCACAAACTGTGGGACTTGAACTCATGAATGGTGAGATCATGACCTGAGCTAAACTCAGGTATTTAACCACTGAGGTATCCTGGAAGGAACTTTTTTTTTATTTCTTGCAAGGCAGATCTACTAGTGATAAAGTCCTTCCTTTTTGGTTTCACAACGTATTACTTGTTTTTGGGTTGTTGTTGTTTTTCTTGTTGTTGTTCTTGTTGTTTACAAAGGTGAGGGATTGTAAAATTCAGATGCTTTTGGGAAGACTAACACACTCCATGCCTAACATCTTTTTTAATGTTTATTTATTTATGTTGAGGGAGAAAGGGGCAGAGAGAGAGAGGGGGGAGAGAGAGAGAATTCCAAGCAGACTCCATTCTGATAGCAGAGAGCCCTATGTGGGGGTCAATCTCATTAAACATGAGATCATGACTTGAGCAGAAACCAAGGTCGGATGCTCAACCGACTGAGCCACACAGGCACCCCAAAAAGTCTTTTTTCTCCAGTTTGAAATACACTTTTGCTGGATATAGAATTTTCAATGGGTGTTTTTTTTTCCTTTCAACACTATTTTTATTTTTATTTTTTTATTTTATTTTTATTTTTATTTTTATTTTTATTTTTATTTTTATTTTTATTTTTATTTTTATTTTTATTTTTATTTTTATTTTTATTTTTTCTTCTACTCTGGCTATGAACAAAGGGATAGATGGGGTAAGAGGAGAGAGAGTGATGCTGGCTGGTAGAAGGGCATGATCTTAGCCTGGCTGGTGAATTGCTGTCTGACAGACACACTAAATGGAGCATTGAAGCAAACGTGCAGTCATCTGAGGGAAGATGCAGGAAGAGTTGTAAGTGTAAAAGGACAGTGGTATCACTGAGGTATTTGAGAAAAGTGATGATGTGAAACACGCCAGTATTGTGTTGCCTCAAAAAGCACATCTGCAAGCAGTCTTGTATATTCACAAAAACACTTTCTACCTACCTGGCATTGTGGCTCTCTGAAGTTTTATAATGCCTGTAGTTTCTTTTTTTTCTTTTCTTTTCTTTTCTTTTTTTTTTTTAGTAATGAAAGGAAAATGTTGAAGTCTCTAGTTTCCAAACTCATTTCTGGGACATCATTTTTTCTTGGAAGTTTTTGAAAACCATCCAGTAATACTCAAGGGAAGGAGAGACTTTGCTTCTATGGTATAAGGTGAAGGCCCCAAAGCCCAGTGGTTTGAGCCACTGAATGTATCTGTGGTATCAATCTAAGTATGCATGTCTGAATGCTAGTTGTTGCTGCTTTAGCTGTGGATTTAATCCTGAATGAAATGAGGAGATACTGTATGTGGAGAAAAGTAATTAAGAAAAGCATGTGTAACAAGGAACATGTTTCAGTTGCATATCCAACAGCAAATGTGTGTGTGTGTGTGTGTGTGTGTGTGTGTGTGTGTGTGTGTGTGTGTGTGTGTGTGTGTTTAAAGTTTTTATTTATTCTGTGTGAGAGAGAGACAGAGAGAAAGAATGCAAGCAGGGGAAGGATGGAGAGCCAGAGAGAGAGAGGAAGAGAGATAACCTGGCAGTGCAGAGCCTGACGCAGGGCTCCATGTCACGAACCATGAGATCATGACCTGAGCTGAAATCAAGAGTCTGATGGTAACTGACTGAGCCACTCAGGCGCCCTGTCTTTATTTTTTAAACATATGAACTCTTGAGTCATAGTTCTCCTTGGGTTTTAGCCGTTTTCTTGTAGCAAATGTATTCTGAAATACAGAGAGGTTTGTGTGCTTCAAAGTGAACAGTGGGATGATGTATTTTTTTTAAGGTAGTATATCAGCTAGAGGGGGCACGTGGCAGAATGGCTGAATATGAGCCTGGAGCCAGATGACCTGGGCCTGAACCCTGGCTTACTAGATGTATGACCTTGGGTAGGCTATTTAACCTTTCTGTTCCTTAAGTCTCCATTTGCAAAATGAGGCTAGTGATTCTATGTTCAAATGTTCCTGGATTGTGGCCCTGCCTGGCACAACTGTTAATGGATTTCCGCTTTGATTCCCCAAAGTATCTTTATTTGGACAATAAATTATATCGTTGCCCTCACAATGAGCGAACCTGTGTCAGAAGATCCATTTTGAAGATTAAAAGCATTAAAAACAACACCTGCTCATAATATGTGCTCAGTAAGTACTAGTTGCTATTATTAGCTGTGACAACCAGAATACACGTTTTAACTATCCAGATTCATGCATTACCCCAGAAGCAAGGATTGTTACTGTAGACCTTGAACTCTGAAAGTGACATGTTTTGTTGGAAAATGGAGAATCACCACAGTGTGAGCAAATTTAATACAGTTTTGAAAAATTCTCTTCCAGTTTAACCTAGCATGGGTGAAACAAGTAGCTTGAAAAAAATGGCCGTCTTCTTTCATTTCACTAACAGGGTAATCACCACCCAGGACATGCTGGTGTTACAGAGAAAATACCACGGGGGTTGTTAATTTGGGTTTTGTGTTTAATGTGCTGTTCTTTCGAGTCTGATCCCTAGTTTTCTTTCTTTGATCTTTCTTTGGGCATTCCCTTCCTTCTCCTCCCCTCATGTAATGTCTGAAGTCAATTGCTGTCCCTCCTTCATACATCCTTGTGCTAGGAGATAAAGAAATTATACATAACTGAAAAAGCTTTATTTGCAGTAATGGTTTCATGTGCCTACTCTTAAAATCCTTTGACGTGTTTGAGATTGGGTAGAAAAAAAGTGGGTTAATTGGGATATGACTTTTCTTCATATAGGCACCTTGATGAGAGTTTCTGCTAAGCTTGTGAGGTAGTCACGCTAGACAGGCACAGAGGTAGGACGGACCTCAACTCCTGGCCCTGCCACAGGCTAGGTGTGTGACCTTGGGCACTCCGTTTGTTTCATCTCTCTGAGTTTCAGTATTTAGCATGCTTAAAAAGGGGGTAAAGATACATGCTGCTTCCCAAGGTGAAACACGAGGCTCAAATGAGATGATGAGTTAGTATGCTCTAAGCAAATGTTGGCCAAGAGTTCCTTTCTTTAAAAATTGGTTGATGTGATTGGGACTCCTTTTGTAAGATCCATGAGCAGAGGCTTGGAGGAAAAGAAGATAAAAATGTTGCTTCTGTTTGTGCGTTTCTGAGTTGCCTGTGGCTGTAGTACTTGGCTATCTAACCAGGTGCTGCTTCAGCATGCATGAAATACTTCAAATAGGCGACAAGATGGTTTTTCTTTTATCCTAAATTTCAGGCTGTTGGAAGCATATCTGTGGAAGCCTGTGTGGTCTGACAGCTGGAAGGCTCCAGGCGAAGTCAAGTGTGCAAGGGAGCCCAGCTTTGAGCCAACCAGGGAAAGGATGGCTTAGCTCTCAAAGGAACATGCACGTTTCTCAGGTGATAGAGTAGAGAATAAAATGTGTCCCTTTAAACTCCACATTCCCTTGCTCTTCAACTTCTAAGGAAGTCTTTGGCTACTAGCAGTCTGGGCTCTGGAGCCAGCATAGTAGTTTTCTTCTTTTAGTTTATCCTGGTTTATGATTTGCTCCCCTTTAACTGAAAAATTGTTTTTATTATAGAAAATGTCAAATGTGTAAAAGTCAAGAAAATAGTATATTATACCCCCATGTGCTTACGACCTAGTTTTAAAAATTATCAAAAACTCATGTCTAATCTTGTTTCATCTGTCTTTCTACCCGTTTTGTCCTTGCTCCCCTCTTCCCCTGGTTTATTTGAAGCAAATCCCACACGTTGTATTTTATTAAAAATATCATCCTGTTTGTTTTTATTTTAAAAAAAGTTTTATTGTAGTATACTTGGCATAACTTGCAGGAAGCTAAAGTGTGCTATTTGATAAGTTTATGCATCAGTGTGGATGAGTATACACACAGATCAAAAAGTATATACACACACATATCCATGAAACCACCACAGTGTAGATAGTGACCATATCCATCACCGAAAAGTTTCCTTGTGTCTCTTGGTCATCCTTTCCTCTTGCCCCTCTCTGCCACCCATTACTGATCTGCATTCTGTCACAATATATTAGTTTCTATTAGAGTTCTTGATGAGTGAGATCATAAAGTAAGTACTTTTTTTTGGTCCAGTTTTTTTTTTTTTCCTCCGGCCGTGGCATAGTCTTTGTCTATTCTACCAATATCGTCATGCTGTGACTAGGTACCATTTAGGAAGCTGCACGTCTGGGATGCAGACGGGATACCTGATGAGACCTAGACTAGTCTTACAATCAGTGTTAGAGCTGTAACTTGGACCCAGGCAGGTAGTCTGGCTGAAGAGCTCATGCTTTCATTAAGAGATAATATTTTCATTAAGAGATGGTACTCGTGGGTGGCTCAGTTGGTTAAGCCTACTCGGGATTCTCCTTGATGCTCCCGTGCTTGTGCTCGCATCCTCTCTCTCTCTCTCTCTCTCTCTCTCTCTCTCTCTCTCTCTCTCTCTCTCTCTCTGTCTCTGTCTCAAAACAAATAAAAATGTGTTCTTTTTAAAAAAGGAGATAATACTTGAGGTGGATCTTGCAAGATAAAGAGAAGTTTAATGGACAGTAGGGACTGGCGTATTAGGTAGAAAGAATGTAGTATCAATGCGGGGACATGAGAAACTTATTGTCCTGGGGGCTGATGATGAGAAATAATGTTGGTAATGCTGGTATGACCAGAAATATGTAGGGCCTAAAAAATACCTCTTTTGGTTATCCAGAGCAGCTTTTTCATTGATAATATTAATGAGGTCTTTAAAAAGTCTCCTTGATATGTTGAGAAAGTGCAGGAGATCCCATTTCTGTTTTCTCAGTTCCAAGGATCTCAGATGGGGAGCTTCTGAACAAGCTGATCTCAAAAGCATTTTCTGATCTCAGCCAACCTAGGTTTTGCCATCCAGGAGTAAATTCACTGCTCTCACATTTTCTGCTCAGCTCTGAGTCCCTTTCATGTTAAAAGAGATCTGCTTGCTGCTTTTAAACTGAATAGTATTTCCAAACCTGTCCCCACTGTCAGTAGTTGAAAGGCTAATAGTCAGCTAGCATCTGAATACCATTGGAGTGGTACCTCACTTATTTGGTTCATAAAAGGATGATGGTTGTAAAAAGGAAAGTGTATGATGTGGTGGTTTAGCCATGTTTTGGAGGCTAACTCTTGTTTCCTGCTTTAAAAATGCATTTTGCTGTTTCCTAGTTAAGAATAGATTATAATGAGAAGGTAGTAAATGCAAAATAAAAGGTGCTTTTAGGTTTTAATGCACAGTGCTGTTGCTGAGTATCAGTGAAACAGATTGGTTTTTGTTTTTGTTTTTGTTTTTTAAATGAATAGGTAGTTTGTGGATGTGAATTTCAAAAGGTGCACGTGTTCAAATCCCTTCTTTCCTCCTCAAGCAACTTTAATTTTTCTTTAGTGGCCCCTTTTATAAAAGGAGTCTATGCTTGTATTAGCATGTATGAGTGTGTTATTGTTTCTAGGATTTTGTTATGGAAATGCTAATTAGTAAGAATAGAGAGAATGTTATCTCTTGCCAGTCATGATAGCAATCTTTGTGTGTGTGTGTGTCTGTGTGTGTGCCTGCGTGTGTGCGTGTGCGTGCATGCAAATGAGCAGATAATCTAAACAAGTGTTTACTTTTCACCTAAAAAGTAATAAACATGCATATTAACAAAGTTTAACCCATACTAAGGAAAAAGATTAAATAGAAACTGACTAGGCCCATCTTTGGATTTAACAAAGACTTCCAGCAGCTACTATATTTAAAGAACTAAAGGAAAATATATTCAAAGATACAGTAGGAAACATGATGTGAGTTCACCGAGAATCACAATAGACAAATGGAAGTGATTTTTAAATAAGTGAAATTTATGGAATTGAAAAATACAATAACTCAAATTAAATTTCACTAGATTAACTCAGTAGATTAGAAATAGAAGAAGGAATCTGTGAACTTGAAGGTAAATCTAGGGAAATGTGCCAAGCCAAAGAAGAGACAGGGAAGAAATATTGGACACCAATCAGTAGAGCACTGTGTGACAATATCAGGTGCTCCAACTAATTATGTAACACAGGTATAATAGGTGCCCCAGATGGAGAGGAGGGAGAAAAAGGGACAAAAATATTACCGAACAAGTTGTTTACATATCAAATTTGATGAAAATGGTCTGAAAGATCCAAAAATTTGAAATAACTTCAATTTGGATGAACACAAAGAAGAACACACCTAGACAAATCATAGTTACACTATTGGAAAATAAAGATATTATTTTGAAAGTAGAAAGAGGAAGCTCCTTTTCACATATAGGGCAAGAATAATGTGACTAATGGCTGATTTCTCATCAGAAACAATGGAAGCCCGAAGATGGTGTACTGATGAATCAGAAGTGCTGATAAAAACCATCAACTAAGAATTCTTTGCCCAACAAAACTCTCCTTTAAAAATGAAGATGAAGAAATTAGGCTGTTTCGGTCGCCCTGCTACTCTTCGCTGGCTAGGAATTCACCACGTGCGGAGAAATGGTCTTGGCGGCCAGACAGCAGGCCCCGGTTTTCACAACTGTGGTCGAACTAGGAGGCTGAAGAATTGTACTTCGGGTGTGAAATGGCAACTGTACTGTTGCACTCCATCACGGGGAAACCCGCAGAAATGCACTGGGGAAGCAGTGTGGGGTGCGTCTATACACTCTGGGAGGAAGCCGGGTGACGTCCTGGAGGAGGAGACTGAGCAGGTACCCCGAGGGTCCGAGCTGACTGTGCTAAATTCTGCCTGCTTGGCTGCACACCTGGATTTCACACATTGGTCCTCGGCACATTGAAGCTCTGTGTGGCCAGCGTCATGGGACACCTGGATCAGAAACCTTGGCGGTGGGGACACCCTTCCTGTGCACGTGCCGTGTACCGGGCTCCGGGCTGAGCATGGCACAGAGTTCATCCTCACTTTCAAACTGATGATGGGCAAGCTGAGACATCAACTGCCCTCCAACGTCACCCGTGCACTTGAAAGTGGCTGAGGTGTTGGGCCTCGTCTGGGCACCTGCTTCCCGGATCACTGGCTGTGCCATCGGGCAGTCTGGGAACAAAGCCTGGTGTCAGCACTAACGGGTGACAGGGGCTTGGACACCTGTTTGGCCTCTCTGCACCTCAGACTTCTTGCCCACAGGTGACACCATAGGGGTTCCGTTGGGAAACAGAGACGGTGTGAATCTGTGGGCTCTAAGGGGTCCTTTTTCTTCTCTGCACCCCCACCCCCTTCCTGGGTGTCTTGGCCCTTAAGGAGATCAGGAAGAAATGGAGAGATTTTGCCGTGGGATATGATGGCTTAACAGGGCAGGATTCGGAGACTCGGGAGTTTGGCCCTAAGTTTGGCCACGTGCCGACCAAGGGGTGCAGGCCACCTTTCGAGGTTCTGCCTCTCCATGCCACCCTGACCGTGGTGTGAAATCCAAGAACAGGCACAAAGTCATTATCAGGACTTTCAAAATAAGATCTTCAAGGAAGTAAATAAGACTAGGTCTCCAAACAGAAGAACCCTATCCCCTTCTCCACAGCCTTTGGGGTCTTAGTGGCCAGGTAAAGGGGATTGCCTTTGGGCAAGCTTGACCTCCCGCTGCCCATGGACCGTCGAAGAGGCACAACCACACAGCTTGGAATCCCTTACTGCCCTGACACGCCACATGGGTGCCCCCGCTGGCCGTGCTCCTGCCTGACCTCTGCATTCTCAGACGCTCAAAGACGAGGGACGGTGCCGGCCAATAAGAGGAGGGAGTGTTGCATCTGTGCGCCAGACACAGGAGGCCAGGTGCATGCTCCAGCCTCAGCTTTGCCACTAACCGTCTGGTCAACCTCCGTGAGTCCTGTTCCCCGTCGAGACAGATTCCCCGCCCCAGAACTGAGCCGTCTGATCGCACTCGGATCACCGAAAGAACGCAGCGCTCGTCGGGCAGTCAAGGCCACACTGCCCGCAGCCACACATGTGCTGCATCCAAGGTGCCACGTGCATTCGCTCACTTCCTCCCGTGGCGAGGGTGATACCGCTCAACAAATGTTTTATCTTTTCTATTTGCAATAATGTCTCTGGCATGCATGACAGAATGATGATTTGGGGCAGCTTCATTGCTTAAAGGAAAATGTTCAGTGATTTTTGGTCTGATGGGTGAAAACACAGGTACTGAAATGTTAAATCTGCTTCATCAGGTCCTACCTACGTTTTGAGTTAGCCTAGCAAGTGGCTTTCTTACACTATATAAAAATATACCTGCTGGACCCCCCATGGTCCCGTCCTATAGGGTCCTCAACCTCGGCACTGCTGATGGGGGGGGGCAGAAGGTCTCTCTTGGGTGGGGGAGGTCATCTGGTGTGCTGTGGGACGTTTAGCAGTGTCCCTGCCTCAACCTGCTATGTGCCAATGGCAACAACCAAAAGTGTCTCCAAACATTGTCAGATGTCCCCCGGGGTGAGGGGGAGATTCACTGCCCATTGAGAACCGCTCCCCTGCACCAACTCCCCCAAATGTAGATGGAGTGAAGCATGATTGCTATGATAGAGATTTTGGTTGTTTCAGTTTTTAATTTAAAATTCTAACCTCAACAAAGAGATGCCATCCAAATGTTGAAAACTGACTTCTTCAAAACTCTTGCTTTCCCCCCATTTAATTTATCTCCTTTGAATGTGATTCTCTGACGTTTACAAGCATTTGGTCATCATGGATGGGGGTAATTACCTGCGAACCTCAAGCCCTCCGTGATCGGGAGAGGACACCTTTGCTTCCAGGGTGGTGCTGAGCAAGGCTGTCTCATCTTGGGTAGATGGACGTTGCCCCTGATTACATTTGAAGAAGCAAGGACACCTGTGATTTGATTATCTGGATGGAGCGGTTGTACCATAGGTGATCTTATTCTCTCAAATCAAGGACTTGTTGCAATAAGTAAAAAGAAGAGTAACGTTTGGCTGAAGGCAGTGTAGTGTGATGGAAATTAATGGCACTGCCCGAGTAGATGGCCGGGCACATCTGTCTCTCGCTGCTGTGTTTTCTTAGGCATGCATTTGTGGTAACCTGCGTGACCCTGACTGCTCCGTGGAGCCCTCATCCCCGCCCCTGTGAAATAGATTTGGCACATGAATGAGATGGAAATTCAGGTGCTCCTATGTGCTAGGTGTTGGCCACTGAAAACTCACCTATGCTCACAGAGGGCTTAAATAAGATTGCAGAAGAGAACAATACAGTCCCGAATCTGCCGCTCCTGTATTGCTCAAACCCAAAGAATGACCAAGATCCCGAAGCACTGGGAAAGCCGGAGGAGGGCAATGCATCCGTGGTTCAGCAGAATGCCCGCAGGAGTGTATCTGGCTCATTTTCTCCCACTGACCTCGTCTGTGAGACATTCTCTCTGTGGACACATCTGGAGCCCGAGAAAGACAATTTGGAGTGTCCTGTCTCTTGCAGGAACTCGCAGGAGAAGGCTCGGTGTGGGCAGGAAGGACTCAGCTCAACCTGGAGGAGTGAATCTAAGCTGTTCCCTGCAGATGAGAAAAGTGCTACCGAAAATTTGTCACCTAGATCACAGCCGCCCCAGGCGCCATGCGGGGGACACGGATTAATGCTGGGGACATGAATGAATGCATGGGCGAGGCGGTGAGGAAATCAGTAAATCGCCTGTGGTGTTCATTTCAGTGAAATCCACCCTGGAAAAATGAAGGCGATGGTGACAACAGCCAAAGAAGAGCCACAAAGGCATGCAAGTTACTACGGGCTAAGCACCATTTTCAGGGCTTTCCACTCGGTAACTCATTTAAGCCTGGTCAGCGCCCTATGCGCCAAGCACTAGCAATATCACATTCTGAAGACGGAAACAGCGAGGCATAGAGAGGCTGCATCACTAGCCAAAGGTCACAGAGCTGGGGAATAGCAGTACAGGATTGAGAATCCCGGGGCGTCCCCCACCTGGAGGCTGCGCTCTAACCCTGTTCCGTATTTCCTCTCTATTAACGTGATATGGGGGCACCCGGGTGGCTCAGTCGCTTGAGCATCCGACTTCAGCTTGGGTCATGATCTCATGGTTCGTGAGTTTCAGCCCCGTATCGGGCTCTGTGCCACAGCTCGGCGCCTGGCACCTGCTTCCGAATCTGTGTCTCCCTCTCTCTCTGACCCATCCCCACTCACGCGCTGTCTCTCTCTGTCTTAAAAATAAATAAAAACATTAAAAACCATTAAAGTGGTATGGCATTATTTGCTGTACCTAAACAAGCCCGGGTTCTGCACAAACACGGATTGATTTGTTTACTTGAGTCGTGAGGTCTCCTCTTGGTGGTTTATCACAATTACCTGGGAAGTGTGTGAAGCAGAGCAAGTGTATGTTCCCTCAGCCCCCTCTGGAAACTCACTCGGGAAAACAAAACCGAAGTGTACAGATGGGCAAGCGGGGTTCGGTCTGCTAAAACTAGGTGTGCGGGCGTCTGCATATCCCTGCGTAACATGACGAATGCATTTCCCACGGAGGGTACCGCCTGGATTCGGAAGCCTTGTTTGGAGAAGGTAACAAGCTGGGTCCAGAAGAGAAACAGCTTCCAGGGCAAGATATGCCGTGGCCTCCGGGCCCTCGGCAGCAGTTGCTATAGAAATGCCCGGGCACATGTTCTGGTGAGCACGATGGGAGTGAGATTAGTCACAATCTTTACTACTGGTTTAGGGCTCCAGTCAAAACCGTGTCTCCATAGAAAGGAAACCAACCATCTCCATAAAAGTGAATCCATGATTAAGGGGGTGGAAAAAGCCAGTATATTTATAGTGACACGAGAATCAGGAATGGAACATAGAGGCCTTCTGTATTTAGCTCTTTCTGCTTAAATAATGCAGCAATGGGAGAGTTTTTTGTGGGAATGTGTAATTTAATATCATTGAGTGAGGGAATTGGAACGTTTCACCCGCTCTACTATTGAATGACACACTCTCAGGTCAGCAGTGGACTAGTGTCAGGGCCGAGCTGAGGTCTCTCTGGGATCCCAGTGGGGAAAAGGAGGCACAGTGAAGGTTGGGCACAAAGGGCAGGAACGGGGACTGTTTTGTAAATCCGAGCCTGAGGCACGGGCTGGGCGGCATGAGTGCGGAAGGTCTTCAGGCTGAGGGCAGGGGTGAGATGCACCTGTGTAGACAGGCCTTCCACACTTCGGGGTCCCTCCTCGGCGGTCAGCATGGGGCCAACCCTTTGCTGACACTGTCCGGCCCCACAGCCGGGGTTTGAATCTCATAGTAGAAGACTTTTCATTTTGGGTAGAGGATTCCCAGCCCCATCAAATCTCCCCAAACCCTGTGAGTTTCCTATCGTTGCCCCTGCACAAATTTCTGTAAACATCACACTTTGGAACACCACTCGAAGTTGCCACACGCCTCAGCGTCGGGGTCCAGGCAGGCCCTTCCTATGGTCAGGGTTTCCCACGGCTGCAGCCAAGGAGCAGCTGGACCGCCCAGCTCCTATGGAGCCCAGCTCCAAAATGTGTTCACTTGCTGTGGCCCCGGCTCCTGGCAGACGGCCCTCCCTGTGGGCCATTCACAGCCTGGATGTTTGCTTCTTCAGAGCCAGCACAAGCATATTGTTCTACTGGCAGGCTCTGATGTCAGAGAAGGATGAGATGCTCTTATAAAGGGCTTTCCATCCCTGGGTTAGATCAGGTCCACCCAGGTCAAACTCTATTTAATTATAGCCAGAGAAATAGAGACCTTAACTGCACCCAACATCCCTTCACCGTTGTCATATGATATGATGTGCTCATGACAGTGACTTCTCAACCCCTTTGCCCTATTCTGCTGGTCAGAAGCAAGTCCCTGGTCTGCCTGCTCTGGAGGGGAGGGGATTTGTACAAGGGTGTGACTCATCACAGGTCACCTTCGAGAGGTAGGTCTGCCACACCCTCTCAGCTCCGGCTCCAGATCCTTTCAGGGCACAGCGATTGGAGGAGGCCTGGAAAGTTAGAAGTGTGTGTGTTTTGTTCAGCTCTGGGATTCCCAGCACCCAGGCCCGGGGGCCCCAGATGTTCCATAAGCCTCCTTCCACTTTGCTTCCCTGCTTAGGTGCTCCAAGGAGGCAGGGGCTACATGTCCCATAGAGGGGGCCCTGGACCACTCCCCCCACCCATTCATCCATCCGTCCGGGTGTTATGGCTGACTGCGTGCCTACAGTGTCTCCGTCCCTACCCTGGCCTGGAACACCACACTGGCCCCCAAGTTGCTTATAGTTCAGTGCATGTGGTGGTGAGGGAGGACCAAGCCTGTTAGTTTCTGTGGGCATTACCCATGTCTCCTGGCCTGGCTCACAGAAAAGAGCAATCTATTGGTTGTCATAGCTTGGAAGTTGAGGGATGGCCTGTCTTCAGGCACAGCTGGGTCCAGGGCTCTCAGTCGTGAAAAATACGCAATCAAAAAAGTTCTTTTCTGTCCCGTTCTGCTCTTCTGGTGAGTAGACTGAGCCTCCTCGGCTGTGGGCTCTTAGCAAACACCACACAGCATCTACAAACTCTCCTGCCAGCTTGTGACGTCCTCACGCACAGACTAAGTTGACACACTCCTCAGCAGGGGACAGTGATTCACATCACCCCCCCCATCACCTCGTTTCAGCCAAGGCCTCGCTTTGTACCCTGTCACTTGCTGCCCTCCACTTGAAGGTGCCAAGTCAGTTTTAGGCACAGAAAGCCAATTCAATGCATTAGCTCTATGACCAGAAACACAAGCTGCAGGCATGGCTGGATCCAGGAGCTCTCATGATATCACTGGGGTTCTAGCTCTCTCTGTGTCTTTGCGCCGTTTCCCTCTCCTTCTCCAGATAGGCTGTCTCTCCATGGAAAGGAAAGATGGCTGTGAGGGACGATGGCCCTGAGGCACCAGAACCAGGGCAGGGCCAATCTGCAGAGATTCAAGGAGACGCTCACTCTCAGGGTCATGCCTGAGAGCTACGTCCCCCCTTACACTTTGTGTCCCGGCTGCCCCCCACCCTCGAGCTAGAGCCAGCCCTGTGCGCACTTCAGCAGTGGGGCAGAAAGAGCTCTTGGTTCAAGCAGTTTCCATAGATGATAAGGGAACTCTGGTAACAAGTTTGACTGGCCCTGCTTGGGCACACGATCCCACTTGTAGTACCGCTGAGCAGACAGGACCCCTGGGCTCCCGGGAGCCAGGTCTTCTGCGTCACGGTCCCTTGGGAACCACAAGTACCGGGGGGTCAGCCCCCAAAGCACAAGCTGGATGGGCAAATGTAACACATGGTCTCTGGGGTTCCACCCGAACCCGCGAGCACCTAAGTGTACCCTATCTTTTATTACCTGGTACTGCTGCGTGCTTACAGATCTCAGCCCTTCAGTCAAACTCAGAATCCGTGAGCATGAGGGCGGTGCCTTACACCCCCACAGCGCTGAACCCAGAGCCTCGTGCCTCCAGGTGCCCACGGAACCTTCCTACTATGACTTGATTCTGCACTGGGGCTGCTGAGGAAGTAGACTCTTACGCTGCCTGGTGGACGGCTCCCCCGACGACTGGCGAGGCTAATCCGCATCAGGGATGGGATGACGCTGTTTCCACGGATGGCCTCTTATGGGTCACATGTGCATGCGAAACGCAGCCTCCTCGTGGAGTTGCAAGAACCCAACTCTCTCTCTCTCTCTCTCTCTCTCTCTCTCTCTCTCTCTCTCTCTCTCTCTCTCTCTCTCTCTCTCTCCCTCTGTGATCCCTGCTTCGGAGAGCTCGGCCCGGTGGGGGAAATGCTGGATTCTACCTTTGTGCTTTGGGAACCCCAAAACCGGGCCTCATACATCCCGGAGACCCCTGCTTCTTCTAGCCAATGGGAAAACTGGGCGAATGGCAGCGTTCCGGGCCTCTGGGCCTCCACTCCAGAGCGCTTGGAACAATGAGGAAATATCACTGCCTGCCTTTGCTCTCGCTGAGCAGCTTGGGGTCTCGGCTGGGTCCCAGGGAAGGCTCTGCTTCCTAAGGACACCAGGGTCGCAGCTTAACAAAGGATGGGTCTTGTCGGTGGGAAGCAAGACCAGAAGACAGCATGGTGGGGAGCTTGGCAGATGCGTCTGAGCTCCGCCTTTACGCGTCGGGTCGGGGAAGCTTCTTTGAGAAAAGACTGGAGTCAGAAAGAGTAGCAGTCTCCTCCCAGGTACCAAAGGGTATGAGCTCCCAGTGGGCAGGGCTCCCTGCGACACGCAGACAGGCCTACTGAGGCCCTGCTGTCAAAGCGCCCGACGGCTGAGAAGCAGTGCTCTTCTGACGGCTCCTCAGAATAAGTGGGATGATGCCCAGACTGGGTGGGCCTGGTTCCCAAATTGGCAGGAGCGGAGTCAGACGGGCACCGGGTACAACTCAGGAGCTTGTTACAGGAAACAGGGAGCATCGAAAAGCAAGGGGGAGTCTAAAGCCGACAGAGGTGGCTCCACGGCTGACAGATTTCCTGCCCTGCGTCCTAAGGCAAGGATGGACTGATACTGTCTGGCGGTCGATACCTGAGGCTTTTGTTTCTGTCTCAAAATCTCAGTTCAAATGTACCCTCTCTCTTTTCAATTGTTTTCAAGTTGAACAAAGTTTTCATTTCCTCTAACTTTCTCGTTGATGGTCTCTGCACACGCTGGAGCATCTCTTCTGTAGGACAAGGCCTCCCCAAAGTGTGTTTGCTGCCACATAGTCCCAAGTGGTGTCTTAGGTGTTTTGTTTGCCTGTTTTTTCACCAACGGGGTGCCTTGTCTAAAAGGTCCAGGAAAAGTGGGTTAAATGAAGCAAAACCAGGGTTTGGAAATAAGAGGTTGGCAAAAATAATAAGAAGCGTGCTGGCAGGAGAATTAGAAGTAGCCGTGGTTCAGACGTGTGATAGTGAGGAGGACACCTCAACATTCCACCGTCCTCCTCGGTCACCGACTTCTATCCCAAACTTGCATCGTTTACCAGTCAAAACAAGCTTTTGCCAACAGCCCCACTAACTCAATCGCATCTGAGAATCAAGTCCTGTCCGGCCGGCAAGAAAGACACCAGGGTCAGCTTCTCCTTGGCTCCTGGGCTGCGGGTGTGCGGGGCACAGGAGACTCGGGTGTTTTCCCTTTTCTTCTTATCACAGCTTTCTCTCCAGGAGATGCTCTAGAAATGGAGCCCTTTTTGTGTCCATGCCTCCAGGTGGAGAGGCGTGCTAGGTGCAACTCGTGATTGGATAGATGAGCATTTTGGAGCCACTGGATATGTGATTTCTCTCTTTGGGGATGACACTTTAAATTCAGATGACGTTCTGAGTACCTGCCCTCAAGCTCACCCTAACACCCGTGGTCCTTCTGCATGTGGAGTGGTCCTGGAGCATCGATCTTTCCTAATGCTCTCCCTCTTCCGCTCCCTCCCTCCTCCCCCCCTTCCTCTGTCCTTCTGCCTTTCTTCTTCTCCTCTCCATTTCTTTTTCTTTCTCTCTTACTACCCTAGCCAAAAATGGCCGGACTAAGGCACTGATTGCCAAAACAAGGATGGATGGACCCTCTGAGCCGGCCAGCAAGCACTGGGTGGAAGAGTGCGAGAGCGCTGGCCGGTGGACGCCTCCCACACGAGACAGAGACCCACAGGCCAATCCAGTCCTGTATCTGAAGAAGAAGAAAGCTAGTTTGTGGAGGCCCAACACGTCACCCAAAGTGCCTCTTACTTTCTACATAACAGGATTCTCAACTTCATAAGAGTGGCATTTGAAGCCGCCAACAAAATGAAAAATACCAGCTCTAAAACCGAGAACGGTCGTGACTCACTGTGCCACAGTGGAGTGGATCTGGAGAAAAAACAGGAAGTAGAATGGCATTATCTCGGTGTTTTGTGCCATCAGGGTAGATGCCATCCACCTTCTTCGTGCAATGTGGTTATCCTGGGAAGCAGTATGCGGTCCCAACGGTGCCCTTACCATCTCCGCGAGCCAGCGCGAGCTCCCCGCAGGTGGATTACGCGGAGAGGACACGGCAGCCCCTTCCTCCCCTAGCTGTGCATTTACCCTTGTCCCCCGCACACAACTTCAGATCCCAGCACATACCAAATGGAATGCCAACATTCCTCACCGGCTTGTTTGGCGAACGCCTAGGACTTTTAATCATATCGTCAAAACCCAAATAAGCCAATGTGTCAAATTGTGTCTCCACAGTGTGGCCTAATTACCCGAGAATCATCCCCACCACAAAAAATAATAGCTTGAAAAAGCACTTTTCTTAATCACATCAAACCCAGTTGGTAGGCTTGCCTTGCTCATTAGAAACCAACAGTTAATAAGAAGAGGTCCCCAGATGATTTAGGGGAGAAAAAGAAATCCTTCACCTGACTTGCTTAAGGTAAAGCTAAGGAAGGCCACTGGAAATCTGGGACCAGGGCTGTGGGAGGAACCATCATTTGTAGTGGCTGCTAAGGACAGTCAGAGCCGACCCACCGTGGACGGTTCTCCTGTTCTACCAGCCCCATTAGGAACAAGCAGGACAATTGACTCTTTCTCCCACACATTTCTGCTTCTAGCTCCAATATCTGTACACAGGTTTTCTGAGCATTAAATGTAACTGAACTTCACCTAAGACATGTTTGGGAAATTCATACGAGTGAATGTGTTTTAAAAATATTTCATAATGAGGAAATGTTGGGGCACCTGGGTGGCTTAGTCAGTTGAGCGTCTGACTTCGGCTCAGGTCATGATCTCACAGTTTGTCAGTTCGAGCCCTGCGTCGGGCTCTGTGCTGACAGCTCAGAGCCTGGGGCCTGCTTTGGATTCTGTGTCTCCCTCTCTCTCTGCCCCTCCCCTGCTCATGCTCTCTCTCCGTCTCTCTCTCAAAAATAAATAAACATTAAAAAAATTTAAATAGGAATATCTCATGATGGGGAGATATATATGATATAATGTTAAATTAAAAAGCAGACTGTAGAGACTGCTCATCAATGGCATAAAAAAATACATTTCTTACCCCACAGTTTCCTCCAAACCTACTGGAAACAAAAAGAAAATTAAAAAAGAAATAATAGTAAGAGATAAATAGTAAGAGAAAAATAATAGTAAGAGGAAAAAAAATAGTAAGAGAAAAGTAAGCTACATTATCAATGAAAAAGGAAACGGACCAAAACAAAAATATGACACTTAGCTGCCAAATACTTTGAAATCTGGACAGAGGCAGGGAAGACAGAGAAAGCTCACAGACTTCCTAAGACAGGGGTCCCCATGAGGGGGGGTGGAAATCATCCACCAAAACCCACCAGCAAAGACAAGACATCCAGGTAAAACTTGAATCTCAGATAAAACACAGAAGAACAAACAACAGTGAATATCTTTTGCTATAAACATGTGCCAGATATTGTCTGGGTCATACTATCACTAAAAATTGTCTGCTGCTCACTTGATATTCTTGAACTGGTGTCCTGAATAGCACTAAATTGTCTCAGAACAGCAAAAGAAATCCGGCTGACCCATCAGTGAGTTTTGTTTGCTTTGCGCGGTGTTTTCAATTTTCTAACTTACCCTCAATATATGTAAGTAAGAAGACTTCAGTTAAAAATTTAGGTCTCTGTGGGGGCGCCTGAGCGGCTCAGTCGGTTCAGTGCCCGACTCTTGGTTTTGGCTCAGGTCACCGTCTCACAGTTTGTGAGTTCCAGCCGGAATCAGCCTCTGTGCCGACAATACGGGGTCTGCTTGGGATTCTCTCTCCCTCTCTCTCCCTCCCCAACTCAATCACCTCCCCCCTTAAAACAAATAAAATAAACATTACAAAAATTTTTTTTAAACATTTAGATTTTTGGTTCCTCCTGACAAATCTGATGATATGCCCACATGGACCCCAATTCCCATCTGGCAAGACTAGGCTGGGGGTTTTCACTGTCCGCTCTGGATGCTCAGGTTTATCGGTTTGCTCTTATCCCACATAACCACTCAATTCACTGAAATCACTGCTTAGGTCTTGGAAGCTTTGCTTTGTTTGGTGTTTGTGTTTGTTCATCTTTCCCTAGCACCTGAAGATGCAGGTTGGCGGTACATGTAAGAATGTCCCTTTAGTGACTGGCTAGACAGCCGAGGGTCACCGTGGCCACGGCTTGAACACTTCTCAGTATCCGGCCATTGTTATGTCTGGGCTTGAGTCACCAGACTTAGAGAATCTGCTGGAAGTCAGGAAAAGCAGGATGTGTGGCCGAGGGCCTTACACGGAGCCCTGTTGCTGCCTTGGAAGACGCGATGAGCTGACATGTCTCAGCACAAAGAAGAGAAAGCCAGGGGAGAGAATGGGCGGAATCTCTTAAAAGAACCAGTGTGGCCCCTGGAAACAGTTTCCAGTAGTGCCACAGTCCTTCAGCCTTGTGTTTTGTCCTTCTGGTTTGTTTATTGCCTTCCCTGAAATTACAAAAAAAAAAAATTTACCATTTTTGCATGAAAATAGCCTACAAACATCCATTTTTTGCAGAAGGTAATTTTTCTCTCTCTGAGAGAGCACAAATTAGACCATAAGCTGAAGGAAGATGCAGGATGGTTAACTTCCCTGGGTGAGAGTTCAGGGGAAAGTTTTGTTTTTTTAAGTTTATGTATTTATTTTGAGAGGGGGAGCCAGGATCAGGGACGAGGCAGAGAGATGGAGAGACAGAATCCCAAGCAGGATCCGGGCTGGCAGCATAGAGCCCATCGGCAGGGCTCGAACTCGTGAAGCCACGAGATCATGACTCGAGCCGAAACCAAGAGTTGAATGATCAACCCACCGAGCCACCCCGGTGCCCCCAGGTGAAAGTTTTTAAAACCTTTCTTTGCATTTTTCTGTATGGCTTGAATTTTATATAATAAGTTGTATCGTTTTTACCAGAATATTAAAGCCATCATTCTTAAGGGAACAGAATAATTTACGACTATCCAAACATGTAATGTACATACCCAGAAAAACTTAAAAACCTAGTTACCCCAAAATGTTAATAATGGCTGTCTCTGGGTGACAGGATTATGGATCGGTTTAGGTATCGTTTCGCGTTTTTTGGTGAGTGTTCCATACTGTCTGCAATTAGCATGCATTACACTTCCATTTAAAACACGAAAATGTGGGGCGCCTGGGTGGCGCAGTCGGTTAAGCGTCCGACTTCAGCCAGGTCACGATCTCGCAGTCCGTGAGTTCGAGCCCCGTGTCAGGCTCTGGGCTGATGGCTCTGAGCCTGGAGGCTGTTTCCGATTCTGTGTCTCCCTCTCTCTCTGCCCCTCCCCCGTTCATGCTCTGTCTCTCTCTGTCCCAAAAATAAATTTAAAAAAACATTAAAAAAATAAAAAAAATAAAAAAATAAAAAAATAAAACACGAAAATGGTATTTCTTCACAAGAGACTGAGAACTGTTGCCACACTGAGATTCAGGCACAGCCTCTGGGTCTGACCTGGTTGTAAAAGGCGGTGAGCAGGGAAAACTTCTTGATTCTTTGTTTCCTTTAATGATCCTGCTGATGGCTAAGACGCCCAAGTCGCCCTAAGAACCCATTACCGATTCTAAATGGCCCCACATAGATCAATAAATATGTCCTTTGTACGAAATTTCTTCAGCTTTCTTCCCACCTACCCTCATTTTATTTGGAGACACCAGAAAGCTTCTGAAGCCGCCAGCCCTCTTGAAGTGAATGTATTCTTTAGTTATTCATTATAATTGCCTTCGGAATGTGCTCACTAATCTTGGTCTCCTAGTTACTTAATGGTTTTGATTGGCTGGAGAACACTTTTATCTGGGTTAATTTACTATTCAGAGTACAACGATGGAGTATTCATTTTGCTACCCAGATTACAGCGGTAAATGGAGTTATATATCATCCACAGGAAAGCTACATGGGAGGTTAGTGTTAAAACGCCTTTCAGGCATCTTAAAGTAGAAAACAACATTCCTGCCAAAACTTTGTCACGCGCCGCATTTCCTGCCCGAACTTGAAGCTGTCCGTGGCCCTTCTGTGAATGCATGTGCTTCTCAATGCCTGGGAAGTACTCGCCCTGACTCCTTAGAGCGGCTCTCTCTGATTCCAGCAGGTGTGGGATCACAGGGAAAGCGTGTCCTGAAGGAGGCAAAGACGGGAGCAGCCAGAACTCCTGGGAATGTCCAGGTTTTCTTCAACATATTCCAAATGCCCTTAGAATTTCCTGCAACCCTTGCTCCGAACCTGACCCCCTGCCTACCAGGCTGTCCAGAGTCTGGAACCCCATCCCAGTCCAAAATCTCATTCCTACCTTCCTGACTTCTGATGTGCAGGCTCTATCTAGGGATTCCATTCTGCCAGGACTTAAGACCTGTCCTGGTCGTATCTAAATGTCACTGTCCCCCCAAACCCCAAAGGACTTGGCCTTCCTGCCTGTGCTCTGAAATCAGAATCCTCTACGTAAAATTCTTTAGAAGAATGGAGACAGATGGTGTGCATAATTTAACCGGTTGAAACCGGCTTTCTCCAATCCCCACCGGAACTCCTAATACTTCCACTGGAGGCCACACCATGAAATTATGACCGCCTTCTGCCTGCCGGCTATGTCAATGTCTGGACCCAGGAACCCTGCCTCCTCCTGGCCCTGGAAGGCCATCCGCTTGATGTTGTGACGCTAAATAGGAATGGGGAGAGGTCTACTTGCAGAGGTAAACAGAGGCTGGGCATCCAGGAGGGACCTAGACACACTTCTACGGACTGTTCTCCAACATAGAGAGTCAGTCACTCATTCCTGGGGACCTCAGCAAACCGCGAGAGGTACGGCTGATACAGGCTGGGGAGCCAAGAGTAAATGGGATGGGAGCCGAGAGCCTTGCACATCTGAGAAGATGACCCCAGGCCTCAGGTGTCTTCTGTGCAATGGGAACAAACTCTCTTCCAGGACAAGGTGGCAGTGGAGCTGAAAACAGCGTTTGCTTTCCCCAGAGATAGGCTCTGCAAACAACCACTTGCATTCCTTATCAGTGCCTAGAAGCCAGAGTTCTCTAGGAGTTAAAGACTGAGCTGGTGCATGAGGATAGGTACGTACATCGAGCACATTGTAGCCCTGCTGCCTGGCCAGTAAAACCCCCACCCCCCAAAAACAAAAAGAACTAGAAACTAAGTGGATGTTCGTCACTGGGGCAAAGGTTGCTAAGTTATTATATAGCCACAGAGCAACGAGTGTGCAACAGTTTTTGTAAAGCGTCTTGACTTGGAGATACTCCTAAATGAATACGCTGTCCAGCCCATCCCTCAAAGAAATGGTGGAGAGAAGTGGAAAGAAATAGTAAGTCGAAGGATTTGAATAAAAACGTCGAGTCACCATTTGCCACGGGTTAGACCAGGCCAACAGGGACTCAGGAGACTTTTACTTCCTTCGTGCTATTTTTGTGTGCTCTTCTGACTTTTAAGTGATCAACACAAATTATTTATAAACAGAGGACAGCCACTGAGGGTGTGGGAGTAAACACAAGACGTATCTAACAAGAGGGCAGAGAGGAGCCCGTGGACGGGGTCTTACGCCCCTCAGGCTGGGCCCCCAGAGCTGTGTTGTAGACACAGGTGTATAACCTGCCTGTTGGGGGCTAGGGGGTGGGGGACTCTTCCAGAGTGAGGCTCTCCGGAATTCTGAATATTCAAGAGATAGAAATAAAGGCCGGAGGCCCATCACGAGAATACAGAATGTTCGCTGACTGCAGAACGACCATTTTCCCATCCAACCTCTTGCCCTGAGCCGTCAGCCTCTCTACCAATGATCTGGGTATTTGGGGGACCTAACATCTCGCACAAACTGAAGTACGGTCGTCATTTTGCAAACGAGAAAGCCCGATTCCCTTCAGGATAGCAATCTGAAGCAAACAGAAACATCTGTTTGAATAATGAGCTCTGTTGTTGGCATGTTCAGGAGGCAGGAGGCAGCTGGTGATCAGGTACGGACATCCCAGACCCTGGCTTGGCCGCCGCAGGCAGTATGGGAGGGCAGTGGGTGGGGGTGGGGCGTGTTGATTGGCGTCTGGGAAGCCTGCACACATCTCCCCGAGGCCTTCCAAGGTCCCACGCCATCTCGGTGCCAAGATTAGTTCACCGTGGTGAGAATGATGGTGCTTTCTTGATTTTCAAGAAACCACCACCTCAGGCCCGACTTGTCCGCGGTCCCCTAAGCCAGCCCTCCCACCTCAGGGGAGCGATTATGGGTCTGAAGATACATCTCAGTGGATGCTAACTGAGACAAATGTTCCGCTCTGTGCATTTTCCAATTTTAAGCGAAGGGAAGTAACTAATTATCTCGGAGAAGCAGCCATTATACACTGGCTGCAGGCTGACCTTTAGCAGGAGATGTCTTAGGGCTTGTGGGGGCAGTGGATATGTTAACCAGTCATGAAAGCTGGAGATTTCCAAGGGAAGCAGAACATCTCCAACCCAGGATGGGCCCCAGCACTGGCTGCAGGTGGAGGGGAAGAACGAGCCTGTCATATTCCCGGAGAAACTGATGGGACGCAGTGTTGATAGGTAATGACTACAGCATCTCCCGGGGCCCCCATACCCGGGGGAAGCGGGAAGCGTGTCTGTGCCCTGCGGGCAGAGTGGCATGTCAGCTCATTTGCACAGCGGCCTTCTTTGGCCCAAATCAGACAGGTGTGGGGGTATATGGAGAACGAGGCACAGCGTAAACAGATGTCTCTGGCACTTGGAGAGGCTGTGATACTGCGTGTGTGTGCAATACTGCATGCGTACATACATTTGTGACGCAGGTGAAGGGCCAGGCCCTCCTGCCGGGCCCATAAAACACAAGTGAACACACACAGCCTGGAAACACACCCCCAGGCCAAAATACAGAGTCACTTCTAACACTCATGAGACCAGTATTGCCTAAAATGATTTCCAAAGCAGAGTTCCATGATCGCAGCAAAGGACAGAATTAACAACCATAAAAACCGGGGAACTGAACATCAGCAGGGCTCATGTGTCCCCTTGAGTGATGCGACCCCTCAAAGGGGGTGACGATGGGTGGGGAATGAAGCAGAGCAGTGTCCGGGCCTGGCTGGTCTGGCAACGGGCGACAAGTTCAAAGGGCACTCTTGCCTGGACACGGGATCTACGCAGTGACCAGAGCCACCCACCCCATAGTCAGCAACTCCAAGGGAGGGTCCCCAGGCTTGGCGCTTTCTTCTGAATGAGGTGAAATATTTCCCCCTCCTGCACACAGGTAGTCCAGGCCAGACCTTCCATCAGAATCACCTGCTTCTGAACCAAACCAACCAATCAGAATCACCAGAACCCCTCCCCTCCCCCCCCCAGATCCCTGATCACGTGGCCCAAATCAACCAATTAGAATCGTGGGGACCCCTTTCCCCTCTCCTTTAGAGAAGTGATTATATTTTTCTCTCCCTCTTTGCTGTCTGGACAAAAGCCAGTCTCCTTTAGCAGAGAGGGAGAGGCACAGAGTAGGAGGAGTGGAGGGGATAGATATAAACCCTTATCCCAGGGAGGCACCACACAGGAGCCACAGCACCTCAGCCCAGCTCCATCTGTAACTGCTGGGGCCGCTGCTCTGTTTTCTGGAGCCGGATGCCCCTGATCCCTGAGCGACAGGACTGGGACTGGCTCTTACATCCACACTGACCCCAAGATGCTGAAAGAAAGTGGAATGGCGTCAGGTTTGTCCTCATCGCTCGCCTGTGCTGGGCAAACCCTATCCAGGAGTTTTAATCCAGCTTTTCTTTTCTTTTCTTTTTTCTCTTCTTTTCTTTTCTTTTCTTTTCTTTTCTTTTCTTTTCTTTTCTTTTCTTTTCTTTTCTTTTCTTTTCTTTTCTTTCCTTTTCTTTTCTTTTCTTTTCTTTTCTATTTTTATTTATTGATTGATTTTAAGTGAGAGAGAGCAGGGGAGGGGCAGAGAAAGAGGGAGAGAGAATCCCAAGCAGGCTCCATACTGTCCGCACTGAGCCCAACGCAGGGCCTGAACTCACGAACCGGAGATCATGACCTGACCCAAAACCAAGAGTCGACCACCTAACGGACTGAGCCACCCAGGTGCCCCTAATCCAGCCTTTCTGGTCCCTGACAGAGCCTCCAGGCCTTACTGTGTTTGCCCCACAAATGAGACCTCCCTCCAGGATGGGAAAGAAAACACAGGAAATAAAAGACAACTAGTAGCTGTGGGAAGGGAGAAGGTAAGTGTTTCAACACTGTGGGACCACAGAGGGCCTCCTGCCCTGGGGCTCCGTCAGGTCAGTTGCCAGAACCCCCTGGTTGTGCCATGGGATGCGGGCCACTAGACCTCTCTGCTGGCTGGTTTTCTCCACTGCTCTGAGGGGACTGGACCTTCCTGCTTAGGTCAAGTGCACAGCTTTCCCTAGAGAAGTTCTACCATGACGTGGATTCTCAAGTACCAGGAGTTCACGTGGTCTCATTTTTCTCACCGACCGTTTTACTGAGACAGGCTGTGTATGCCACACTGCCCCTCATCCTGCAGGGGACAGGCAGGTTCGTCATCCCCGTCACACCAGAGGGGAAGCTGGCTGGCCCGAGCTGTTCAGCACTCAGTGTCTTTCCTTGTCACGAGGCAGAAACGGTGGTGTCTGCCCTGGCCACTGTCCTGGCCAGATCGGCACCAGCGGGTGTGGCCCCTGCACACAGTGGCCAGAGATGGGAGTCAAGATCCTGTATCTGACATAACGTTATCTCCCCCAAATTAAATCTGTGCAAAGCATGCTTGCCCTGGTTGCAAAACTGTTTCTACAAGCGTGCGTTCGAGTCATGTCTTCCCCTTACAAAATCAAGAGCAGGCTTTCTCTTTCATCAGTAACTAACACTTGTGACCTTAAGCGGTGCACAGTGCTTGGTTAGCTAACTGATGAGGAAATGAACAATAGTCATATCTGACCTTTAAAGGGCATCGGATGCCTCATAAAAAACATTCAGGAAGAAAATACAGCACAAAACTGTCTGCCTACAACTTCACCCCTTTGTCTGTCTTTCACTGTCTCCTTCATTTGGAATGCAAAACAAAACAAAATGTTTTCTCGGGTGTGGAAATCTGCCAACAATCTTCCAGATCGGATGTGTTCCGCTGCCTAGGGACAGGCCAGCCAGGGAGACGGGGGCCTGAGGGGTGTGGGCTCTGGGCCTGATGCTACAGGACTCAGGGACTGTGGTGTATATGTCCCCTGCACAACTGTGGGTTCCTACCCTGTATGGTGATGAGGAGCCGGGTGCTTGTGGCCGAGCAACGTCATTTGCAGAGTGAAATGCCGCCATGCAGAGTCTGGCCCCCTGAAAACATGGAAGCCACGTGGGCTCCGCGACATTCAGACCCCAAACACCCAGGGGAGGGCCCGGGACTCCCAGCTGGAGAGCCAGAGTCCAATCCTTGCCTCTCAGCCCATGGGCTTGGGAAGCAGCTGGGGATCTTATGAAAATGCAGATTTTGAATCAGAGGCCAGGGCTGGACCACAGTGGGATTTCTCATGGCTCCCAGGTGAGGCGGGAGCTGCCTGGCCGCTGGCCAGACTGGGAGCAGCTAGGCTGGGGACAAGTTGATGCAGGCCCTCGTCCATCTCAGGGACACAGGCTGGGCTGCACGGTCCTTGCGCTGGAGCTGAGCTGGGGACGCCATGTCCGAGGGAGCCTCAAACACACTGCCTCTCCCCTGCCCCACCCCCTGCAGTGCACCTCCCACTACTTGTTGTCCCATTTCTGTTCCCTTACTTCCCCTCCGCTTCTCACCTCCCAGTCCTACTCAGGTCTGGGAGCCTCTCACACTGCCAGCACCAGTGAAGCTCTGCAGAAGGTTCCGGATGGCACAACAGTAGGCTCAGGTGGTAATGATCACCATGACCCCAGAGCCCCACGTCCCCAGGTGGCGGTTCTCACTGGGATGCCACCACACCATCTGGATCCAAGGTCACAGAGGCGACTTCGCAGGGTCACTCTGGTGTGACTCCTGGGGCTCCGGGTGTGCAGCGAGAAACGTGGGACTAGGGTCTCCTAAACGTGGGGACCACCACTGACACAGCCACTGCCCCGCAGTGCACGCTGTCCCATTCCAGCCACCCCATCTCCCCACTCCCCTGCCCCCCCACCCCGCCCCCAGCAGGGCCGGCCAGAAATGCCAAGCAAGGAGGGGGCCTGGATCACGCCCCAGCCAGGGATGAGTGGGCATCAGGGGCTGTGCACCCCTGCCCCCTCGCCCCTGGGGGAGTTCGGAGGTGTTTCACAAGATCCCCGAGTCTGGTAACAAACACACCCTTCGTTGGCCCCTGCCCAACCCCTATGATTCTTCTGGCATCTCCTTGTAAGTGAACTCTTGGACCCAAGTCCTTGTCTGAAGGCTTGCGCCCGAGGGCCCCAATCGCAGAGCCCCTGGGCACCTGTCAGCCCCCGAGCTGCAGTGATGCTGTGTACCAGGTCCCCCACTGGCAGGTGCTTCTTTCTGGCAAAGGTTCTAAGAGAAGCGCCCTCAGGAGCCTGCTTCTGGCTCATGGAGTCCTCATGTATCCCAGGGGTGGGGGGCTTCCCTGTAGGCTGATGCAGTCTTCAGGTCCCAGAGCAGCATGCGGAGATGCAGACAAGACCAGATTTTGCGTATCTGCACATGCCCTAATTTCCTCACTGGGGACATGCTGCCCAAACCAATAAATCCATTTCCTCCTTCAACGTGTTGTCACGTTCGCGGGGCTAGCTGCGGGTTTCAGAGGAAGTGTGTTAAGTCCACGTTTGCAGAGCATCAAAGGGATGTGGAGGCTCCGTGGCAATCAATTTTTCGTAAATAATACACACGTGCAGCCTCATCACGTATTCAAAGAAGCAGTCAAGTGGTCGGGGAGAATGATCATTTATTCTGTTGGATTTCTTCAGAATGAATTCTGGGACAGATCAAACAAAATGGTTATAAAATAGGAATTATAGGTAATGAATGCCTGCTTGTTGCCAGGGAATCTGAGCACCTCGTGCATAATTAAAGCAGGTGAGGTCAGGGGCAAGCTCGAGGTGACTTTACGAGGAATCCCTCTGCATTCGTTCATGGGGCAGCAGTGACGTCCGTTTACGGTACAAGGCTTCATCATTTGAAGTGAGCGGAATTCAAAAGCATCGTATTAATGTGTTGTGACGAGCACATCGTCAGCACAGGACGGCCGACGGGTGGCCGCGGTCTTCGTGTTTGGATTCCCTGACGTTTTTCCTCTCTGCCCTCTTCCAGCTCAGGCAGATGGGGCTGGCCTGTGTTCTAAGGTCACCCCTCCCCTGGGGGCAATGACAGAGACTTGCCAGTGTTTGAATGGCATCTGTCTCGTCAGCAGGCAGGGTAAGGACGAGGCGGGAGAGAGCTGGAGGTTCGCGAGGCCTCTTGGATGAACGGTTGGTTCTAAACTACCAGGTAAGTCAGACCCTTCAGCCTCTCACCGTCGCATTCCCTACAGGAGCAAACTGTCACGGAGACGTGGGTCTAGGTGCACGTCAGTAACGGGCGAGAGTCCAGGCACGTCTGGCATTCAGACTCAGCTGGGTCCAAATTAAAAAAAAAATGTTTTTAACGTTTATGTGTTTTTGAGAAACAGAGAACAAGCGGGGGGAGGGGCAGAGAAAGAGAAAGACACAGAATCTGAAGCAGGCTCCAGGCTCCGAGCTGTCAGCACAGAGCCTGGCACAGGGCTCGAATGCAGGAACCGTGAGATCGTGACCTGAGGTGAAGTCAGTTGCTTAACCGACTGAGTCCCCCAGGCGCCCCTGGGTCCAAATCTTGATCCCACACTCTTCATGCTGTGTGTCTTGGACAGTTCCTGAACCTCTCTGACCTCTGCCTTCACTTATAAAATGGAGCTAATAGGTCGGTAGGAGGAATAAGTTAGAAGGTGGGGGAAGGACTTAGCACTCTGAAGGCACATGAAGAAAACCCTTACCGAAAAGAAGTTCTCCCTGCAATTCTTGTCATCGTCTGGCCAGGTGCCTCCCAAAGCACTAGGTCTTTCCTGGGAGCCCTGCACTCTGCTCACCGCAGAAACACCAATTCAGTTAAACTGCCTGTAACATGGGAAGCATGCGTGGCAAAGTCGGGGAAGCATCTGACTCTTGATTTCGGTCCAGGTCATGATCTCTCAGTTTGTGGGTTCGAGTCCCAAATTGGGTTCTGTGCTGACAGCGTGGGGCCTGCCTGGGATTCTCTCTTCTTCTCTTGCTGCCTGTCCCCTGCTCATACTCGCATGTGCAGGCTCCCCCCAGCCTCTAACCCAAACCTAACTAATTAAACACAAAAATAAATAGCCCATAACACTGAAGAAGCCGCTGAGCACTGACACAATTCCCATCCCACGACCTTCCAAACTCGGCCGTGCCTGTGGCTGGCATTGCCGCGTCAAGCTCCCTGGCCTCCAGCACTTCTGCCCACGCTGAGCTGGTGGGGGGCGCAGGACAGTCTGTCGGGAGAGCAGCAGGAGGGCTGTGCAGCCGGGGATGCTCTGCCACTGAAGACCTGGGACCCTCACTCATAGAGGCGGAGCCCAGGGGTCCACGCCCAGGGTGGTCTGGGCCGTGCAGAGGCACCAGAAGCGGTGGTGGGCCGTGCAGGGCATCTGGTGCATGAAAAGCCTCCATCACGCAGCCTCCCTGAGGCCTCCAGGGAATGCAGTGGCCTCTGTGCTCCCACTCTGCTGCCTTGCTGGGGTGAACAGGGGTGCGAGGCCCTTCTCCTGGCAGGACGGGGAGAATGACACCATGCCTGGGCGGCTCCTGCTCTGGGAGCACGAGAAACTTCCACCCAAGGGCCTCCGAAGTCAACAACGACTGAGTAGGCCACCTTGGGATCACCTGGATCCCAGATACGTAGTATGAACAGCTAGCTCTCAGCTTCCAGGGACTCTCTTGCTGTGAATAAAGAGGCCCCCACTCCAATGGCAGCCATACAGAGGGAGTCACCGGGCCCATCTTCCTCCACGTCTGGCTTCGGAGCACGATTCACCTGTCCCCCGGGCTGGCCTCCACCAGCAAGTGTCTGCAGCATGTTGCTGCCCTGACACACAGCAGAATCCCAAAGCCGAGGCTGGGTGTGAATGCTTGTGGCAGAATCCAGGAGGCCTCGTGTCTCCAGGACCCCCGGTGCACACATGCAGGCATGTGCCTGGCCCCCCAGGTGCGGCTGGCTTCCCTGGAGCCACGTGGACCTCCAGGCGGAGGGGCGGACGCAGGTGGAGACTCTGTGGGGAGAGAGAGAAGGGGAGGTGAACGTGGGACATGTGGTCAGCAGTGCCCAACGGCCCCTTTTCACACTCGGCTGTTGGAGTCTGTGTTTGGATTGCGGGCAGTTCAAAGCGAGTGCCTGCTTTCCCTCCACTAAGTCATTTGAAATTAAGTCCACAAAGTGAGTATCAATCTTTGACTTCCTCGTGACAGGCTGTCCGTAAAATTAAGGCGTAAACATGATGGTGATTTGTTTTTGTTGTTGTTCTCGTATATTTTTTGGCACCCCCTCACAGAAGCATAAAGGATTCTCTTTGTACAGGCCCCAGAAGAGCCTTCTTTTTCCAAGAGAAATAGAACATCTGGAGGCACCCAAGATTTCCGGTCCCTAAAAAAACCCACCCCAGCGTCCTCACAGCATGTCAGAGACAGCCAGCCATGCTCGTGGCCATGACTCTCAGCCACATGTTGAAGAAGAGCAACAATGAAGTGCCACACAGAACTGTGGGGACACTCGTAACCTGTCACCCAGCAAACCACAACGACCTGCCACTATCACTCATCACACCTTCCTCTTACTTCCTGAACTTGTATTAAAGCTCCTAAGAGCCCTGGTCCGGGAACAAGAGACGGAGAGATGGGCCAGGTTTAGGAGTTCCCTAGAACTACTTCTAGGGGTCTCTGCTTCCTTGAGAGGAATATTGGCTTTTCAGGAGAAACTCAGACAAACGTTCAGAGAGAGGGAAAACAGGAAACACCGAGGGCAGAGGGTGAGCCTTTGTGCCACACAGGTGGTGTCAGTGACACATCTGTAGCCCGATTCCATGTCCACTAAAGTGAGTCCGTACCGCTGCTGGCCCCCTCTTTGCAGAAACAGTGTCAGGACCCTGGCCATTCTTTTCTTAAGTTTTGTATTTATTTTTGAGAGACAGAAAGCATGAGCACACGTACGTGAGCAGGGAGGGGGCAGAGAGAGAGGGAGAGAGAGAAACTCAGGCGGGATCCGTGTGCTGTCAGCACAGAGCCCAATGGGGGTCTCCAACCCACGAAGCTGAGACCTTGACCTGAGCCAAAGTCAGATGCTTAACTGGCGGAACCACCCAGGTGCCCCGACCCTGGCCACGTGGTTAAGGGAAGCAGATAACACTCTTTAGTGATGTTGTTAGCTTGTCACCTAACAGGACACTCTGCAGACCCACGGTCCCCAAAGCTGGGGGCTGAAAGAGCAAGGGGTCTCCTCACAATCCCGCATCCTGCTCAGCACCAAAGCGGCATTCCAAATCGTGGGCGTGCCCACCCTCTGGCTCCACTCCCCACCTCCTCCGGGTGGCCACCTTCACGGGCTCCTTCCTGCCTGTCTGGCCAGAGAGGCCCTCTCCTGCCCCAGTGTGCATCCTCTAGACCTACGTCCTCCTGTGAGGTCATAGTTGAGCCGTATTTGTCCACTAACCGGCCCAGCATCAGCCCCAAGTTTTGGACCAATACATGTTTATAGAATCCTGTCTTCCTTACGCCCATACCTATCAGCGCAATTCCACACTTTCAAAATGCATTTTCAGCTCAAGTCCTTCTTGCTCTTAGTAAATCCCTTCCCACCCCCACCTTGTGAACTTGAGTTTGCGTTTACATTCTAGCAAGGTGCAAAGTAATCCATTTCACAGACTGAGTTCCAGCAAATTTGAACCCTGGGTCAGTTTCCACCATTTGGTGGGATCACACATCCTCATAAAAACCACTGTAGATTTCAGCAAATCACAGACGGGGTGCCCACTGGGAGGAGCTGGGGATGGAAGCAATGTCACACAGTTTCCATAAATAAGACCATCGGGGAGACTGGGGGGCTCAGTCAGTTGAGCATCTGACTTTGGCTCAGATCATGATCTTGCTTTCATGGGCTCGAGCCCCACATTGGGCTCTGTGCTGACAGTTCACAGCCTGGAGCCTGCTTCGGCTTGTCTCCCTCCCTCTCTGCTCCTCCCCTGCTCAAGCTCTGTCTCTCTCTCTCTCTCAAAATAAATAATGATTGGAGAAAAATTAAAAAAAAATATCTTTGGTGTTGTCTTGCCCATGTTTTGGCCCCGCTCCCCATTACCACAGCGAATTGAAAGTCTTTGGGAAGGGTGGGCACTGATGTCATGTAGTTTTGTTCCTTTCCTGGAGAAGCATCACATCAGGCACACTGTGGGGTGCTCCCCGAGTCTGCAGCAGAGGGTCACGTTTTGGTTTGTGGGGGGATGAGTGTATTGTACCTCCCACAGATGTGTAAGAAGACTATTGTTAACATGTGCATTTTCGCCTACATATGTTGAAATCGATGGGCCCCCCATCTGTACATGGGGCTCGAGGGCACCAGCCGGGAAGATTCATTGATGAGGGGACCATGCTTGGGTTCTCAGGGAGTTCTGAGGTGGAACCAACCCACAGGGGACCATCTTATTCTACAGGTTAATATTTATCAAATAGAAGCACCCAGCTCTATCTGGACCAAAACTAGTGCGTCTTGATTTTTTTTGCATCTTTCTTGCTATGAGAAAAGGCAAGTTAGTTTCAATCTGGGAAACACCCCAGGGTGACAATTTTAGGTGCCTTCAACCACCAAGCTCACCTTCCTCCCCATTGTTTCCAAAATGGGGCAGGATTAAGCAGAGTGCTCCCCAGTGGCTCAATGCCAGCCCCTGTGTCCTCCCTGTGGGTTGGATACCGCCTTTGCGCTAACCAGCAGACCTCCCTGGCTTCGCTCCGATAGGTACACGACGTCTGTCAGGGCAGGGGCCCTCCCGTGTAAGGATCTCAGCCACAACAGGCCTGGAGATGTGTGGACACGGATTTCGTGGTGTGGGCACTATGATCCGGGATCATGTGTTACATCCATAGCCACTGCTGTTTCCAGACAGAAAGATGATATTGCCCAGGGCTGGTAAAGCTTCAAAGGCACGATTGGATGTAAATTTCCCCGAAACGTCCATATCCTCTGAATGATAGCACCACTAATGTTGCCTTAAAAAAAAAAAAAAAAAAAAAAAAAAAAAAAAGGAAGAGGTTCCGAATGCAATGTTCCCAGATTAAAATATAGTTTCTATCTTTCTTCACAGGATAGTTTATCTCAAAAAAAAAAAAAATCTCCAAGCTACATTTTGGGAAGCAGACTCAATGGCAGGCCACAAAATGTATCTCTTAGGAGAAAGACAATGAAAATACAAACAGAAGTTGTCACCATCAGCACAGAGGAGGAGGGCTTCACAGAAGTGCGGCCGTCACCAGCTTTGAAGTCTGGGCTCCTCCAGGCACCCTGGATGGCTCTCGCACTACGCGGCTGCACTTGGCAGACAGAACTGCACCGGAACAAACATTCCTTGACTCTCCACTACGCTCACCTCGCGCCAGGCACTTTGCCGAGTGCCTCATTGCCCATACCTAACGCAGAAATGACCGGCAGCATGAAGCGCGCGGGACCAAGAATAGAAACGGCGACGCTGCCTTAAGTGGAGGCACAAAGCAGCCGGAGACCACTGTGTCTCTGTCTCTGCTGTGCGCAGTCTGCAGATCTCTGTGAGGACTGATGCTTTTAATCTTCAAAGCCTCTATGGCATGCGCACCATGACTGTCCCCATTCTGCAGGTAAGAAGCTGAAGCACAGGAAGGTTGAGAAACTTGTCTGAGGTCACACAGTGGGAGACAGAAACAGGGTTGCGATATTGGGCCAGTGCTCTTCTCACTCTGCTAGCATGTCTGGCAGACCCGCACAAGGGTATGAGTGCACCCCCAACACACACACACACACACACACACACACACACACACACACACACACACACGGCAGCGATTTGCATCTCCAAGGCCCAGGTCTGGTAACATCTCTCCCCCTGTGGTCTCTAATCAATCCCTGAATCTTCTTTTAAACAGTGTTGCCAAAGCCAGTGGGGACCACCTGACACTGCTCTAAGAATCTGATGAAAAAATTAAGGATGCTTTCCCCCCAAAATGCACACACCAGCTGGCTTGGAATCCCATATCCAGGACTACACGGACCCCGTAATGCTGAGCTGTGAGGCCCCAGCTAAGAACTTCTACCCTAAAGGACACCCTTGTCCAACCTCTCTGGTAAAGGCGTGAAGCCTTTATTGGTTTGATTTAGCTTGCCTTGTGCCAGTTCATCTTAAATTACCCCGAGATCCGCCATGGCCAAATTCTATTGATTGCTATCAGATTTGTTCTGTTTTCATCCTTATTCATATTCAAAACTGAATTAAGTTCTGTGGAAAAACACCCATCAAATGCTTCTCAAGGAGTAGAAAGCCATTACTATGGCCCTGAGATTCCACCCTACTATTTTTCTCCACTCCCCCCACCCCAGTCCACTCAGCTGGAGAAGGGAACATTAACTAATTGGATAATCAGCATGCAAATGAAGGAGACCAGGATTCAAGCAGCCAGCAGGGCTGAGTTTGCACTGGACCCAGGCCTGGGGCGGGACTCCGGTGACCTCACATCTCCCAGAATCTGAGGGAGAAGGGAGATCACTCCACCTCTCGACCTATGGCTTAAATTGCCATCTTGAGAAATTGCACTCCGGGTTGCGTTACATCCAGATGAGACGTCTGATGTGCTCACAAGCCCTGAAGGGGAATGCATGCCCCACGCTGCGTACCTTCCAGAGAGAATAAAGGAGATGACTGCCAGCTGCGGCAGGAGGAAGTGTGTGCAAGCCTAACTCACCCCTGATGCACCGCCAACCACTCTGGGAGCAAATTCCTGCTTGGCGTCTGTTCAGGAGCTGAGCTGCTCTCTCCCTCTTTTTAATCTTTATTTTTTCATCTTTTAATTTATCATCACTGTGTGATCGCTGCCTTGCTGCTAAATTTGTAGTGAGGTGCTGCAGACTTGTGCCCTGTGTCTGAATGGGCTTGTCCTGGCACACCCCCCTGCCCCCACCCCCCGCCCCCCCGCATGCCCAGAGCCCAGAGAGGAGCCTGGCTGTGCATCCCCGAGAGGTCCCGCAGCAGCTCGCGTTCTCTCCACTGAACAGACACGTGCACTCACCGTCTAAGGATCTGCCTTCCCTATTCTCAAATAAGAAATGAACAGTGGTTGATATTCAGCTTTGAATCTCTCTGGTTCGAGTCAGCTGAGCCACTTCAAAAGGCTGTGAGTGCAAAGGAGGTGTGCGATTTGGGGGAAGCGTTGCAATGTTTCAGACTTTGAACTGAAACAACTCTCCAGCAGGCCTCATTAGCCCCCCTCTCCCCACGCCACCAGCCAAGGCACCCCTTAGCCACGGGGGAGCAGGGAACAGGAGGACTGGGGGAAGGTCCCCTGTCCCTAAAGCACCACGCCTCTAACATTCCTAATGAGGACACCTTTGGGGCTCAGGCTGAGGCTGAGAAGGAGCCTGGCTTCCTAAAGGGGGAGCATGTGCCAGCAGAGGCGCCATGGTGTGGAAGTCCCCGGAGACAGGCACCTCCCTGGGAAGGCAGGACATCGTCCGTGTCCCCAGTGTAAAAGGGGCATCAGGCCACAGCCAGAGGGGCCGTGCCTCCCTAGCCTACGGTCTCCCTCTGTCCTCTGCCACCAGCAGGCCACAAGCTGTGCCTCTACACCCACCCAGCCTCAACCCTGCAGAGGGACAGAGGAATGTGACCCCAGTCTGAATCTTTACACGAAGAGACCAAACATGCTAAACTAAATTCAGGAAGTCCTTGGTGTGTGAGCATAATTCGTTCCAGAAACACACTTGGAATCCACAGCACTCATATATCAAGAACCATCGGCTCAGTTGTGATCATGGAACGTTCAGTGCCACCTACAACTCGTATGGCAAGACATCGCTCGTTTATCAAGCTAAAATTTATGACAAGTGTTTGCTCGTCTGGCAGAAGACTCACAGCACAAGTTACTTGCAATCCAAGGTTTTACCGGATGTAAATTATTTCTTCAGACCGAGCTCACTGGGCTGGGCTGAAGCTTCACCCCACTTGCTATATGGCAAATGGGGGACCCCCGAGGACACTGGAGCAGCCGCTTGCAAAAACAGAGCAACCACAAGGTGTGTGCACATCTGAGTGAGGTGTGAGACAGTCTGAGACCCAACGCCCACACACCGACCAGGAGCAGGGCCAGTGGGGACCCCCTCACCGGGAGGGCACAGGCCAGTGGGCATCTGTCCCGGCATGCATGGCTATGCTCCTCTCCCTGGTAACAGTGGAGACAGAGGGCATGGGAGGGGTTGTAGGGTACTTCTCCCCTCTGCCTACTGGGACTTGAGCTTTCTTGGTGCACAATGCACTCTCCCAACTGGAACAGAAAAAGGGAAGAAAGAAACTCATTGAAATCTACATGTGTAGGAGGAATATGTTCATCTTGGCTTTTAGGTTATAGTTAAATTGTAGTAACTTGTAGTAATTTGTGCCCCCCCCCCCCCAGAGTTCCTGGATTGGAGCCCTAATCCCAAATGTCACTGTGTTTGAAGATAGGGCCTTCAAGGAGGTAATCAAGGTTAGATGAGGTCACGAGGGTGGGGTTCTAATCCAACAGACTGTGCCAGGAGCACACGCACCAAGCACAGAGCATGGGCTCTGGGAGGACATCGGGAGCTGATGGGAAGCCACAAGCCAGGAAGGGACTTTCACGGAGACCTACTCTGCAGGCACCTTGACCTTGGACTTCCAGGCTCCAAAACCTTGAGATACAGATTCCCTTTGTCTGAGTTCCTGTCTGTGGTATTTGGTTCTGGCATTCAGAACCGAGACAACGGGCTTTCCTGAAACTTTCTTCTACTCTGTTCTCAAATGAGTTAGAAGCTTCCTTTGGTGCTTGGTATTCGCCATCACCCTGAAGGAGCACCCCACCTCCAGGTGGAGCCCCCAAATACATTTGTTAGTTTTGCGGCAGAAACGCCACCTGCTCTAGACGGAAGAGAGGCAGGGGACAGAACAGGAAGACAGAATGGTGGCCCCAGAGGCTGGGGGTTCGGCATTTTGACTGCAAATGAGCAATTGATGAGTTTGCTAAGTACATGCACGTAACAGCCAATCAGCACCAAACCTTTCTGGAAGAAATGTCTACCCCCTTCTGCAGAGTGGAGGGGCTGAATGGGTACCGAGGCTAGGGGCTTCCTGCACGTGTAGGCTCTAAGTCATGGAAAGAAAACTAGATTCATACACACACAGACACACACACACACACACATATATGTACATATATATGGATATATATATATATGTTATACATATATATATAGACACACATATATATACTTATATATATGTATATATATAATATTATATTTATATATTTATTATATATATAATATATATTAATAAGAGACCTTAAAACCCCAAAACATTTTCATCTTTTGTATCTGAGCAACCAGGAAGCTGAGTGTGCATGCGGGTGCCCACACGTGCGCGTGCACACACACACACGCGCGTGCACACACACACCACCCCCCCACACACACTTTCTAACTTGTTATTGTGAAACAACAAGCCCCCCCAGGGCTCCAGGTGGAGGAGGAGGGGTTGCTCGGTCACATTTGTAAGGAAGCGGCTGTCGTTTTCACCGGGCTGTGGTTTCCCCGGACGTGCACTGTGCCCACCCACCCCCGTCGCCAGCTCAGTGCCAGCAGGGAGACTGCAGGGCGCCTTCCAATTTCCAACGTGCAAAGGCCAACACCAGTGAGGGCGAGGAGGAGAAGTGGGGGTCAGACCCCTAGGGAGAAGAAACCCAGGCACCTGGGGGGTAAATGGATCAGGATAAGCTTCACCTCCGAGAGCTTTACACCAAGAGCAGTTACGGGGAATAAGAGAAAAGAGCTTCCCAGGGCTTTCCAGCAGGGCCAGAAGCAGCCATGTGCTAAAGTAAGTTTTTCTCCGGGGACACGGGGCCTGGCTACTGGGGAGATGGGGAGGGACGCGTGGGGAGCTCAAATGGAAAGAGAGGGCGCTTTCTGTTGTCTCACTATCTTTAGTTAGTTTGCAAAGAATGTATCGATACCACCACTTTTCACAGCACAGGTTTGAAGGAGTCAATGTTAGTGCTGCATCAGACAGTCCTGGTTGGGGTCCTGTCTCCTCTGCTTCTGTTCAACTCAGGTCAACCATCTGGGCCTCTCTGAGCCTCAGTCTCAGCTGTCAAACAGGCACAAGAATGACACAGCACTGGCCTCCTAGGGCTGCTTTGAAGATGAAAGGGGCAGTGTCCATTATGGCCACTATAGCACATGGCCTCATAGGCCGCCAGTGCTAATCGGGTGTTAGCCCTTGGTACTGAAGCCCTTTGCATGGAGTTTCCTTGCCTCTTATGTTAGCTTTGGCTTCAAGTTTGCTAAACGGTGTCTCTTTGCTCTGGGGAAGTGTTTGGTCTGAAGCCCAGGCAATGAACGAACAACCCTCTGTCACCTAGGCTGTCAGGGGACATGTCACTGTCTCCCAGAGCTGCATCCTGCCAGCCCTGCCATGCACTTCTCCAGGGTCCCCGGCACACGGGCCTCCTACGAGGCCAGCTGTCGACACACACCGTAGAACATTCACTCAGCTGTCAGAAAGGCCTCCCGAGTGGGCTTCTCGGCAAGGGGTCCACTCCGTAAATTCCGGAGCAGATGGAGAGAGCCCTTATCCTTCAGCCAAGGGTTAGAGGCCATGGAGGCAAACTCATCTGATGCTGTGACTCAGAGACTCGCTCATCCACAAGCACTCTGGGTGCAGAAGCAGTCTCTTGGCTGCTTCCAGCCCTGGGCCCATCTGCTACTCCCTGGCCAGGTTCCCGACCGTGAGGGTGGAGGTGCCAAGCCAAGGGCAGCAAGCGTCCCCAGCCAACCCAAAGCCCTCTTCCCCCTAACTTTCTCTGTGGTGACCACAATGCGGTAAGCAGGTGCACCTCTCCTTATGCCTCATCACATGTCTGGACTTGCGGGAGACCCTCCCTTCCAAAAAAGAAGAAAGATCGAGGGCTGGGTCTAGTGGTCACCAAGAGAGCACTCGAGCGCCCACAGCTGTAAAATACTGAGCTCGATTCCACGAAGTTGTCTGCACCTTTGCCAGATGTGAATGGACTGTTGCCTGGACAATCGTTTCCTTTTGTAAGAAGGCGAGAGCCTTCTGGAATCCTGGAATTCAATCTCTACAAGGAGCCTCAGACCTGGAGAAGGTCCAGTCTCTAAGTTGGCAAAAGACATCATTCAGGACCCTGGGCAGTCACAGGGCTTCCTGCAGTAGCGATGTTTTACATTTTCCATCTGGACGACCAGCAACTAAAGGGATGAAGGAGAAAATTCTGGAGCAGACATCTGAGGCACGTGCTCTCTCTCTCTCTCTCTCTCTGTCTCTCTCTCTCTCTCTCTCTCTCTCTCTCTCTCTCTCTCTCTGTCTCTGTCTCTCTCTCTCCCCCTCTCTGTCTCTCTCTCTCCCCCTCCTCTCTCTCCATATATATATATATATGTATTTTCTCTCTGTGTCTCTCTCACTTCCCACCATGTGCCCATGTGACAGGCAAGTGCCTCATGCTCCTGGTGAAGTTGAATGGGAGCACGTGTCTAGAGGGCAGGAAGCATAACTCAGCATTAGCTCCAGGAAGGATTGCGTTTTATGAAAATTCCACCTTCCCTGTCTTTCACTAGCTTCTTAGAACGTGCAGGAGAGAGAGGAATCTCCCAGAAGTTTCCAGGCACAAAGCTATGAGGAGCACATTCAGTATGAATTTGTTAATTGCATCAGAGATCAAGGCCAGCAAGACAAACTGCATCAGTGTTAGAATACTCCCGACAGCATCCCCTAGGCTCTGCTGTTTGCTCAACTAGACACAGATGTGGGCTGAATGGTCTGGCCTGACCTTGCTGACTCACCTAGCCCTCTGCTGACACCATCCATCTGTGCTGCTATGTTGGGAAAAAAGGCTCTCGAACCAGCAGTGGAAAGTTTCTGTGGGTGGTGATGTTTCCACCGGGCATCCAGAGGTGCTGGTTGGAGACATCCAAGAGCAAAGAAAAGACTTTGTGAGTTCAAGCTGTGGTGATTTGGAGTGACCCAGGATCATTGCACCCCGATCACTCAGTGTCATGTCCTTCCTTCTGGTTAACCTTACCTGGCTCTGATGTGTTTATAAGATGCTCTTTGTTGAGTGTCTGTGGTCTGGTAAGGGAAAGAGGGGACACGGTGTCCCCACAGACAGATGTATGCTTGAACTAGGAGCCTTTTTCTGGCAAAGGTAACCCTCTCCCTGAACAAGGAAATTGGTGAAAGAAAAAAAGGGGGGAGCCAGGATCACTGAGGTTCTAGACCATGCCCCTCCCTGCAAAGGGTGAGCACTGTAAGTCCTTTCTAAGTCCTACCTTGGGGAGGCCTCACCTGCCAGTGGCTCTCCTGTTGTTACCTTTGACAACTGCATAAGAAGCAAAGGCCCTTGGCCAGGCACTCAGAAGAAGGCCTTTTTAAGAGAGTGATCTGGACTTAGGGCTTTTGATCTTACAGCACAGACTTAGCTACTCATTCTGGAAAGCTCATCAAATTTTTCAAGGCATACTGGGCCATACTAGAAATTCCTCTGTAGCCAGCACAAGCCACAGGAACACATTTTGTAAATCTGTGAATGACCTTACAATGTCTTCCCTTGGAAAGAAGCCAAAAGGATCACTGAAATAAGCGTCCAGGCTTTGTACTGGCCTTGATTTGAAGTGAGACCACTGGGAATTCCACCAAATGAAGCTTCTCTGACTGTTCACAAGCAAGACTTGCTTCTGGGTTTAATTTCCAAAGGAAGGAAATGCATCCTGAAGACACACTTGTTAGTGGAGAACATAAGATTATATAGGTGGTGGTCTTGAAACAGTATTCTTCATCCCCTGCCTCCAATGACATGCAAATCTAAATTCAGGTGGATAATAGAGCGAAATGGAAGGGGGATGTCATATAAGCCTAGGAATAAAATACAAAGAAATATTAAAAACTAATACTAATTACTGGGGAGGGCAAGCCTTGCTAAATTAAGTCAAAAAGTACAGACAGAAGGAAGGAAAGAAAGACGTGTTTGGTTACATGAGATTCTTAAATTTCTCTATACTATGTACATAGTTTGACGGCAAAAGATGTGGAAATAACCTGAAACATACACAACAGAAAAATAATTGGTGCCTGAGATAGAAAATTTTCTATGACTCAATAAGAAAAATCCTTTCAACACAATAGAAAAAAATAGTCTAGGAATGATTCTTCATAAAACCAATCTAACTTGGACTTAAAACGTCAGCTTAAGACCAGGCAAGGTGGCCTCCTGTGCCCTCTACCAAACCCAAGTAAGCCAATGGGGGGTGTTATTGAGAAGCCACCCTATTGTGGAAAATACCTCGGTGACAGTGAGAGTGCAGCACTCTAATTGGAAAGCCTCCGTCCCACGAGGGACACCCCAGGAAACACAAACAACTGCTTCCATAATCCTCCAACATCCAGAGTATGTGTCACATTTCGTGTAGACCTCAAGGAACGCAGTTATTTCTACCTTGATGTGACTTATTTGGGTTTAAAGACATCATCAGGGAATATCCTGAAGTCTCTGACACCGATGGGCAGTTGAAATGAAAGCGTCAATGGGGCGCCTGGGTGGCTCAGTGGGTTAAGCGGCCGACTTCGGCTCAGGTCATGATCTCGTGGTCCGTGAGTTCAAACCCCGCGTCGGGCTCTGTCCTAACAGCTCAGAGCCTGGAGCCTATTTCAGATTCTGTGTCTCCCTCTCTCTGACCCTCCCCCATTCACGCTCTGTCTCTCTCTCTCTCTCTCTCTCTCTCTCTCTCTCTCTCTCTCAAAAATAAATAAACATTAAAAAAAAATTTAAAAAAAAAGCGTCAAGAACGACTTCTCCTGCCTGGCCCCCATGCCTCCAGCAACACAAAGGGAGGCTCAACACAGCAAGACGAATGACTGGATGTTCTCGTTCTGTGAACTGTGGGGAAGAGAAAGTGCTGCTTGACAATGAGAGACACATTCACCCCAACCCGTTCTCTACTTAGTCTCTTCTCTGTCAAGGCATTATCCATTTTGCATGATGGAACTGTCATCAACTGATTCAATAGAACCTATTTTGTGGTCTGCTATATCTATTTTTCAGGGACACAAAACCGTTCAGGATAGAGTTTTGATGCCTTAGGCACTAATTTACACCTGGCTCCTTCCTCCCTCCTACCACCCATCCACTATTTCCATCTTTTAGATTCCTGAATGGCAAATCCAAAGCCCCGGCAATACCCAAATCCATCTGGAAAGTGGAAAATTAACACTGTTTTCAAAATGTTGAATGGTTTTTGTGTGCCATGTGCTTAAGGCTTGCGGCTATAAAGCTTGGGAAAGAAATAACTTGGACACAACAATGTCTATAGTGTATTCCAACTCTAAAATGTTGGGATCTATCCAACAATAGAAACTGGCTAAATAAAGTATGTTACAACCATAAGATGGAATGCTATCTGGCCATTTAATGTGATGCGGTAGAACACGAAATGACAATAGGAAAATGCTCATGATATAGCAAGAGGGAAAGCAGATTATAAGAGCCTATGTACTGCATAATAACAGTTTTGTTAAAAAGCAAATAACAACCATGAGTGTGTGAACACACCCCTATGCCCATGACAAAAAAGCCTGGAAGGATTGACATTAAAAACTCACTGTGGCTACTTGTTAGTAGTGGGCACACGGGTATGTTTTATTTTTCCCATAGTGCTTCTGTGTGGGTGAAACCTTACTAGTAAACAAATACTGTTTTTCTGATCAGAAAAAAAATAGGCATTTAAAGTATAAAATTGCCAAGATGCATAATAAAAAAAATAATTTCATTGCTTCGGAGAAACTGGCCATAATAGCTCAGCTTTTTACTGTGGTAAAATACACAAAACATAGGGGCGCCTGGGTGGCGCAGTCGGTTAAGCGTCCGACTTCAGCCAGGTCACGATCTCGCGGTCCGTGAGTTCGAGCCCCGCGTCAGGCTCTGGGCTGATGGCTCGGAGCCTGGAGCCTGTTTCCGATTCTGTGTGTGTCTCTCTCTCTGCCCCTCCCCCATTCATGCTCTGTCTCTCTCTGTACCAAAAATAAATAAAAAGCGTTGAAAAAAAAAATTAAAAATACACAAAACATAAAATTTATCATTTTAACCACTTCAGGGTGTACGACACAGTGGCAGTGAAGTACTTCCACACTCTTGTGCAGCCACCACCACCATGTAGCTCCAGAACATTTTCATCACTCCAAGAGGAAATCCCGTACACATTGAGTTCCCACCCCACTATACACCTGTCCCCTAAAATCTACAAATCTGCTTTCTGTATATGGATTTGCTTATTCTGTATGTTTAATGTAAGTGCAATAACACAATATGTGGCCTCTGTGTCTTTGCTCACTTAACACCAAGTTTTCAAGATTCATCTGTGTTATAGCATGTATCTGTACACCATCCCCTTTTATACCAGAATGCTATTCCGTTGCATGGCTATACTACACTTTATTTATGTGTTCATCCCTTGATGGGCATTTGAGTTGTTTCCACCTTTTTGCTACTCTACTTAGTACTGCAACACACATTCGCATAAAAGTTTTTGGTTGAACACCTGTTTTCGATTATTTTGGATATATACCTAGGAGTGGAAATGCTGGGTCATGTGGAAATTCTAGGTTTAACCTACTGAGGATCATCCAAAGTGTCCTACAGAGTGGCTCCATCACTTCAAATTCTGATCAGCAATGCACAGTGTTCTAATTTCTCCACATTCTCACAAACACTTATTTCCTATTGATTATGATTATGATTCTAGATATCCTAGTGGGTGTGAAGTGGCATTATCTCATTGTGGTTTTATCTGCATTCCTCAAATGACTGTTCATGTTGATATCCCATGCATAATTGGGCTTTTAGTCTTTTTGTTGTTGAATTGTAAGTGTTCTTTATATATACTGGATACTAGACCCTTTTCAGATATGTCATTTGTAAATTCTTCCTCATTCTGTGAGTTCTTTTTTTCATTCTGAATAGTGTCCTTTGATGCAGGAAAGAGTTTTGAGATGAAAAAGTATAAGTCCTCCAACTTTGTTCTTCTATTTCAAGATAGAGTTGACTATTCTATGTGCGTTGAATTTTCTTACAAATGTGTGTCCAGCTTTACTACTCTTACAAAAAGCCATTGAGATTTTGATAGCTATTAAAAGGAATCCATAGATTGTTTGGGGGAGTGCTACAATCTCAACAATATTGTCTTCTATCACATTAACACAGGGTGTCTTTATATTTAGCTGCCTTCATTTTTTCAGCAATATTTTGTAGTTTTCATTGTACAAGACTTGTACCTCCCCAAATTATTCCTAAGTACCTAATCCTTTTTGATACTGTTGTAAATGGAATTGATTTCTTAATTTCTGTTTCAGACAGTTCATTACAGAAATACAACTGATTATATCCTCTATAAATAGCGACAACTTTCCTTTTTCCTTCCCAATGTTGGTGTCTTTTTATTTCTTTTTCTTGCCTAATTGCTCTGGCAAGGACTTCGCGTACAATGCTGAAAAGATGGTGAAAGTTGTTTCATTCAGGTGTGATATTAGCTGTGGATTTTACATAAATGTTGTTTATTACATCAGGGAAGTTCCCTTTATTCCTTGTTTAGTTTAGTTTTTGTTTGTTTTTACCTTGAAAGGGCACTAGATTTTACCAGATGCTGGTTGTTGTTGTTGTTGTTGTTGTTGTTGTTGTTGTTGTTGTTTTTAATCCACATTTATTGAAATGATTATGTGATTTCTTTTCTTTCTTCATTCTATCAATGTGAGGTATTACACTGATTGGTTTTGGTATGTTGAACTACTCTTGCATTCTTGGAGTGAATCACACTTGCTCATGGTGCATATTGCTACTATTGCTACTTGCTTTGATTTGCTAATGGATTGTTGAGGATTTTTGTGTTTTATTCATGGGCACATTAGTTTTTTTTTTTATGTATTTTGATGACTTTGGTATGAGGGTAATGCTGGCCCTATAGAATAAGTTAGGAAGTATTCCTTTCTCTTCCATATTTTGGAAGAGGTTGAGAAAGATTGGTACTGATTTCTTAGATGTCAGTTAGAGTTCATTGGTAGTCACGTGGTCCTGGGCATTTTTTTTGTGCTTGTTTGTCTGTAGGTTTTTGGTTAATGATCCAAATAGTTCAGCTTTTAAAAGAACCGTATTAAAACATAAATTGAAGCTTTTCCTTCAAATGACCAATTCAGTCACTTTTAACTTTGGCCCTGATGTGAAGCCCATGTGATTTTGCAATTTGGATGAACTTCTTCATTTAACCAAACAAATTGCTTCGAAGTTTATGCATATTCCCATTGGCAATTAGTTCATAAAATCTTGGAAATGTAGGTTTCCTCTGACTTTTCATTGCACATTCAAGCCCTCTTGTATCTGTGGACCCGTTTTAGGGTTAACGGCTTACTTACTACAAAAGAGACAAATAAAATATGAATAGCTTATAATGTCAAAGTATGGAAGGTAAGTGACTAAAAATGTAATTCCAACTTTTAGATGTTAGTAGCTATCAGAAGGCCAAAGTCACACTGTAAACATCACTCCATTCATTCATTACGGAATATAGTATTTATTCTATGGAATACCATGAGTGCTCCACTTAAATGCCTGTAGTGTTCATAACTCCATGTGAAGATTATATGTCCCTGGTCTCTGGGGTACTTTCCACCCATCAGATTTCTTACCCATAAGAGCGCTCTTCATGGGGATGATCTATTAAAATGCCTTTCAGCTTTGCTCACGTTTATTGTTGCTGTTGTTTTGTCATTGCAATTGTTTGGTTGCAGTGATTTTTACCCGCCCATCCCATGTACTTCCTGACTTCAGAAAATTCTTTCTTAGTCGAATTGTTGGGTTCACACTTCTTTAGTCCAAATATAACAATTCTGAAAATATATCTTATACTTGTGGCTACAATGGAATTTATGGGAACTTCAGTTTCATTACAGAAGCCGGACTTCCTAGGAAACTAACCATTCACCTAGACACCTAGACAGTTGCTCACAGAGAAGATATGATTTGCACAAAAACAAAATGCAACTGGAGACACAATTCCCAAATAAGCAAATGAGCTAGTTCGTGTGGTGGCTCATGGGTGAAAGAAGTGAGCTCCCAAAAGTCTGCTTCCTAGATGTGGGGGTCACGGCCAAACCAAACTTTCCCAGACTCCGTGTATTTCTCTGTAAGATGGATATGACACTAGTTCCTACCATGCTGGATTATTGCGAGGATTGAGTGAGAGGAACCAGCTAAATCCGTTAGCACTCTCTGTGGCAGGTAGTGAATAGTCAATACACGCTAACTGGTTAGAAGTGGCATCAGTACAAACAGAATCAAGAACATTAATGTTCTGCATTTTTCTGCGTATCAGATCCTCCGCAAATGTAAGCCAGTTACCGCTAGTGCCTTCGTGCTGAGCTTCTCAGCCAATGTACTCACGTTCGTTCGTTCGTTCGTACGTTCGTTCATTCGTTCGTTCGTTCGTTCGTTCGTTCGTTCCTTCCTTCCTTCCTTCCTTCATTCCTTCCTTCATTCATTCCTTCATTCAACAAATGTCCAGAAAATAAATGCCTGTCGGTGCTAGCCCAAGTACTGATGACGGAATAGTACCAGGTGTCTGACCTAATTGTTTACAGCAGGGGTCAGCAAACTTATTCTGCTACTGGCCAGAGAGCAAATATTTTAGGAGTTTTGAGCCATACACCTCTGATGGAAGAGGCATTCATTTCAGCCATCATACTGCAAGAGCAGCCATGTGTCAAAATGAATGGGCATGGCCGTGTGCCAAAACAACTTTGTTTACAAAAACAGGCAGTGAGCAGCATTTGGCTTGAAGTAGACGATTTAGAGATTTTCAGTATAGAGTCTAACAAAGGGAGTAGTTAAATAAATACAGTCAAGTATGAGAAATACTCCGGTGGTCTCAAAGAAGGCCAAGGATGTCTTCCCAGAAGAAGCAATACTTAATCGAGTGCCAAATGGATGCACAGAAAACAGTCAGGCAAGGAGGGAGAGAACAGAATTGTAGGCAGAGGCATGGTGTGTGCAGGGCTGGGAGAAGAAAGAGAAGTCAAGAGACAAAGACGCAGAAACAGAGATGGTTGGACAGGGATGATATTAGAGGAGCACCTCAAACTGAACAGGGCTTGAGTGCTGGGGCCTTTGGGATGAAGCTATAGAGGGGTGAGGACCGGGTTGTGAAGGGTTCTGGCACTGGGACTTGTCACCCCTCACCACCTGGTGCACATCTCTGATGAGAGCCGCGTAGGGCTGGCATCTCTCCATCTGCAGCCATTCCCGGGGCCAGGCACCTTCCTGACAGACCCCAGTAAACAACTGTCTATAATACCCCAACTTCTGAATATCCCAAACATGCCAGTGAAATCTCAAAAGAGATCAATTAAAAGAAGGGCTAAACATTCAAGGAAGTTGACTTCGTTTTCAACAGAAGAAAACTTTTTGACAGTGAGATAATTGTATGCCATAATCTTTCAGTTTTTTCAGGATCATGGACTAAAAAAAAGTTACTTCATGCTCATTCAGGATAAGAAAATAGATTTGCAAGTTTAGCATCCTCTATGTTCAGATGCACAATTTCCATGTTCATTATTGGCCACCACAACAGCCCGTTCCCCAGGAAGAGTAATGGTTTGCTTTACTTGACATTTTGAGCTGCCACATCTGAGGGCCAGGTCCCAGGGGACGCACATTTCCCTGTCACTTGGAAACAAACCAGTCTGTCCCCTCAGTCAGTCGGTCACCCCATGAAGCATCTCAGCACTGAGGTGGGCTCACACTACAGTGCCCTTCATCCTTTCCAAAGGCTCTGGAAAGTGAGGAGGTGGGTGTAGGAACATGAAGAAGACAGAGAATTCAAGAGCAGATAGTCACACTTGGCTTGAAAATATTCCAGTGGTGGCCGGCCCTGCCTCATAATAAGTAAACACTCAGGAAAACCAGCGTAGACCTCTGCATATAGACCCATATGAGAGGAGACACGGAAAAATTCTAGCACAGAAAGCTGGCTTTTCTCGCATACACTAAAATCTAAACATGTTCTCAAATATATACAGTAACCTATTCTCCTCTTTATTCTACTATTACCTTACATTTTAGCCTGAATTTAGTTCTTAGTTCAGGATAGCTTATGAACTCATACATGCTCGTAAACAAATGTTCGAAGGAGAAGGCACAGCAGAGATGTTTTCAGCTGTTAAAATTCTACATATAAAGAGCGATTAGTGCAACGAACGTACCCTAACATTTCATTCTCTTAATGGAATTCATGCTGAATTTTGATAGCAAGAAGTAAGAGGTTTTATTTTCATGAAAGCCCATTTCTGTTGCATGACACGAATACATGGCTAAATAAACACAGCATCACCAGGAAATAAATCCCAATTTGAAGTCTGAAAGGGCACTCCTATTTCTTGAATATCCCGAATGACAACTTTTTGATGGAAAAAGTAATACATAGCAGTGACTGTACACATAGGTCTATACTGGTTATCTTGGCCGTGTGTCCCGAGTTTCATTTGTTGAATCCCTCTGTTTTCTGTTCCAGAGCGTCTCGTGGCATTTATTATGTTCTCCTAAAACCGCAGCTCATGAAGGGGTTGGAAAGGTCACTGTTTCCTGGTCATGTTTTTTAAAAGAGTTTAAGTTAATATATATGTCCTCCAATAAAAGATGATGTTTCATGTGCATTTGTTTCTGAAATTGAGGTGTATCTGTTCCTGTTCTCCGGGAGCCATTGTTCAGTTTCCGAATGTTTCCTGAAGTTTCCCTACAGCAGGGTGCTCCCCTGCACATCTGTAATGAGGGCAACTTTGTTCCCACCTTTTTCTGTGGACAGGGACACAGCAGCGAGGCTCAGACAGCACAGGGCTCTCAGGAGACTCTCTTCTGAAGACAATGGTCAGGGCAGCTCGCACCAGCCCCTCTGTCCTTCAGGGAAGGGATCGTCATTACCACGGTTCCTACAAGTCGCCGTGTGTGATTATCTCAAGGGCACTTGACAATTTCACCGCCTGTGCACCCCCAAGGACTTTGTGTGCATGAACACAGGCTCCTGTGTTTCCGCAGCCTGTGGATGTGGTCGACTGGAATCAACTGCACAAAATCAGACCTGTGATAGGGGTCCATGATCTGAGCTAGAGTCAACCAGGTGCCAGGGAGGCGGAGGGCCCTGGTGAGGGAGGTCATGTGCAGACCCACTTGGGAAGGCTGATTCATTTGGCTCGGTGGGCTCTGGGGAACCAGGGCATGTCCAGCCCTCACCTTACCAACAATACTGCTGTGCCACGAGCGATGTGAGTCTGTAACAGAGCCCAGCAGCTCACCACAACTGTGTTAGGCCCTGGAACGTTGTCTCCTTAAACTCCACAACATCCCTACGAGGAAGATACTACTGACCCCATAACATATGGGGAAACTGAGGTTTTGAGGGATCACACAGCAGGAAAGCGCCTCAGCGGGATCCACACTGGACTCGTCTGCCTCCAGAGCCTGGGCTCTTCACAGCTGTGCTGTCCTTGGGGTGGTAACATCAATGCTGATCCTTGCACCCATGTTGGAAGGACCCACTTTCGTGGACCAGTGTCTGCTCTCACGCTCCAAGTCACACTCGGCAGTGTCACCACCTGGCCATGTTGCAATGTCACAGGCGGGAAACTTGGGTGGTAGGAAAATGACACAGCCCTTGGGGAGAAGCGTCCACTGTTGCTCCTGGTGTGTCAGGCGGGTTGGGGACCTGCTTTTCCGATCTCCATTTACTCTTTTCTCTTGAGGTGACATTCACATAACTTAAAACCGACCCTGTTAAAGTGTCTAATTCAGCCGCATTTAGTACACTCATAGAGCTGTGCAACCACCACTCCTATCCAGTTCTAAAACATTCTCACCCCAAAAGGAACCCTGACCTATTACACAGCCATGCCATTCTCTGCTCACACAGACCCTGCCAACCACTCATTCTTCTGTCTCTGTGGATTTCCTATCAGTGGAATCACAGAGCATGTGACCTTGGTTCTGACTCCTTTCACTCAGTATGACATTTTCAAGGTCCATGCACATGTTAGCATGTCGATACTGTCTCTTTTATGGCTGAATAATATTCCATTAAATTGTGCCTCTTAAAAGCTAAGTAAGAGGTAATGCGGTCTCAAAGAAAGAGCATTGACTCAAGAATCTGTGAAACTCTCATTCTTCTCACGGGATTATGGTTATCCTTCTGCATCAGACAGACTGACCTGGGTGCACACGTCACCTCCTCCGCCATGTGGCCTTACTTGAGACACCTAATTACTCTGAGCACCAGCATCCCTGCCCATTGGATAAGCGTAAGTGACCGTCCCTAACTCACAGAGCTACAGTAGTAGCAAAAGAGGAAAACACATATCCAAAGATTGTCAAATTGCCTAACGTGCCATCACGGTACCTAAGATGATACCTAGTTTCTCCTCTTATTGGTGGGAAAACTGCCCCACTTACATATATAAGTTGGGAACTCACCTGTACACGGCAGATGTGTGCCTGAGTTGCCCATGTAAATTAAAAGATTCATATCCCCTATTCACTAAGCAAAGGAATTCTTTTTTTTTAATGTGTATTTATTTTTGAGAGAGAGAGAGAGAGAGAGAGAGCATGAGCATGGTAGGGGCAGAGAGAGGGGGAGACACAGAATCTGAAGCAGGCTCCAGGCTCCGAGCTGTCAGCACAGAGCCTGCCGCGGGGCTCGAACTCACAAAATGCAAGATCGTGACCTGAGCCGAAGTTGGTGTTTAACCGACGGAGCCACCCAGGTGCCCCAAAGCCAAGGAATTCTTAGGTGGACAAAAACTATTACTGAAGAAAATCTGCTCTAAGTTCCGTGGGTGGGTTAGCCACCTTTTAAATGAACGTTTTCATCCCAGAGTCCAGCACAGTTCTTGGCTCAGAATAGGCACCCGGCATAAGTGTTTGTGTAGGCATCGGCAAAGACGGAAGAGGTCTTACACAGGACATATTTTGAGGAACGTTCTCCAAAACCCCTGGTTCTCAGACAAACGGTAACTGGCAGCCAAGTTACAGGCATAAGTATCCTTGTAGTCAATCCAACAACAACCCCTCTGGGGGTGGGCAGTACTGTGGCTTCTGGGTGCAAAGTCATCATCTCTGAGGAGCAGTGCTGATAATGGGTAGGCAATGGATGGCTCAAATCACAAACTCAGACATGGTGAATGAGGGCTGAGCAGCGTTTACAACGAGGTGAGCCCAGCAATGGGGCTCACTTGGGCACAGTCCATCCATGTTCTCTCTTCTGTCACTGGAATACTTAAAAAAAAAAAGAAAACAAAAAACAAAAAACAAAAAAAAAACAAAAACAAAAACAGAAAACCAAACCAAAACCCTTCCAAACTTAGTTATTTCTCACGCATGAAGGATCCAGAGCAGAGACAGTCTCAATTAGAGGTGACTTTCAAAGAGCTCTTGGGTTCAAAACCATGGATCTACTGGGACACCTTCTGCCACCACCCTAGAATGCAAAACACATTAAAGAATGCTTGAGGCCTTTCTGGAAGATAAGTGGCCTGTATTTCATTCACTCACAGAGCAATGTGATCTGCGGAATTTACACCAGTGATAATCCATGCACAGCGTCACCTTCCCTCCAATCCCAGCACCGTAATCCCAGCAAGCAGCGACCGGGTCCCCTTATGGCAGAGCTCAGGCACATAATAAAGGGAAACAGGAATAAGGAAAAGTATCAGTAACTGTAAAGTAAGGAACAGTGTACCTGCATGTGCAAAACACACAAAGTACAACAAGAAGAAAGACTTTCTGCAAGCCTACTGCAACAGGAGACGGGTCAGAACTCATCGGAGTGCCGAGGGCAAGAAGTGGAGGGGCTGTTAGCACTAGGGGCTGATGGGAAGTCCTGGGGGATCGGTGAGGGCTTGTTGATGGACGGGAGGTGTCCGGCACGCTGAGTCCTTCCTGAGTTCACGCATGTCTTCTTGTGTGACTGGGCATCTGTGTTTGCCACCTGGAGCCCATCAGCGTTAGGTCCCCACTCTCTCCAGAAGATGCCATCGCAAAGGTCCTCCAGCAATTATTTTCCTGGGTTGGAAGGACATCCTTCTCCGTGGGGTAGGGAAAGCATTTACAATGATGACCTGTCTGAAGTAAACTCTCTAAGAGAGGTCCAATGGCTAGCGCCATGAAGAAGCCTGTCCACGGTTCGGTTGAGGTGAACATTACGGCCACGTTAGTCAAGGGCTTCTGAAACCCTGCTCCCGATGCCAGGGCCCTCTCAGAAAAGGGTCTTCTGAGACTTTTGGGCATAGGCAAAAGTGCTGTGGTCTGGAAAGACCCAACAAAATTTCTGAACTTTGAATTAAATTTTTGAAAGCAAAACATCACTTTACCAAACTGTTTACCTCTCTGACGCCCCCCTGAAAGACTGAGTGGAGACACAGTTTCTTCATGTCCTGAGATTTAATGAATGCTACAAGCCCGGGCTAAAGAAAGATGTCCAGATACTGACACCAGTGGACACACGGCATCTCTCAGATATTTCAAAATATTTCTAAAGGCTAGTGAACTATATTAGGCAGAATGAATAAATAAGCATCGCCTTTGCGGCTGAGAGCCAGCTCCTGAAAGCCTTCTAGCATCATCAGTATTTAGCATTGATGGTCTTTGGTGGGGCTTTCCAGACAGCAATTAGCAATTCTGGAAAGCAAGACACACTGCCCCCTAGCCACACTGCGGACACCACAGCTCTGCGAAGAGCCACGCGACGGAAATCCTCTGAAGTCACCAGATGGCAGGAAAAGCAGCGAGTGCTGAGGAAAAAAGGCAGGTTTGGGTCAGGCCGCGTGTCTTCTGCTGTTTGGACTTCATGCTGAAGGAGCACCAATGGGGCTAATTCCCCGAGGAGCTGCACGTACCCATTGCCATTTGGCGTGGCCACCTCAGTGTTCTCAAAATCAGGAGACTGCGTAGAAATCTGGGTTTCCAGGTTCTCGTGGAACAGCACAGGGATCAGAGGGGGTGCACGCCTCGTGGCCTCACGGTCTCTGCACACCTCTGTTTCCCTCCCTGGTCTCCTGTATGCACAGGCTGGATGTTTGCACAATAATCCAGCCCTAACTTGGTGGCATTAAATGACACCAAGGATTTATTGCTGTTATTAATTCTCACAGTTCTGGGGATCAGCTGGAACGAGCTGGGTGGTTTTCACTTGGGGTTCCTTAGGCGGCGACGGTCCCACAGTGGCGGGCGGTAGAGAGAAGCTTCCTCACTTACGCGTCATGATGGGCAGCCATCCTCCGCTGGAATCTCAGCAAGGGCTCTTTGTGGGAAGGTCCGCACTTGGGTTCTGCAAAACCAGGCTTGCAGGAAAGCAACTTGGTTCTAAGAGTGAGTAACCCGATAGACGGCAGGGATGCTCTATTCACTTTCCTAAATGGGCCTCAGTGTCTACCTTGGCTGTATTCCATTAACGACCAGCAAGGTCCTCGACCACCCACGTGAAAAGGAAAGGGGTGTCAGACCCCTCCACTGACTAATGAGAGAAATGAAGAATTTGGGGTCTTGTCTCAAAACCCCTGTGGTCGTTCCTCAGGTCACAAATTACGTATATTCCTCCCACACGCCAAATCCACGCACTGTCCCCCATACCTGTCGAAAGCTGTTATCATGCATTAGGCTCAAGCTGGAGGTCAGGATCCTGACCTCAAATCAGGTCCAGCTTTGGATGAGGCTGCTCTCGGATCACTCCTCTGGTCCAGCTCTCTTCTCAAAGACCCCTGGTCTGCAGCAAGTCACCTGCCCCCACAGGAGGCACGGGGCCACCACTCCCTCTGCGACGTTCCTGTTAATAGGGTGATGTGGCGGGCCATGGAGGCAGGCTGCCCGGTCCTGCTGGCTTCAGTGGCTGTCCCCAGTCCCTGGCTCTGCCCGCGGGCTCCCAGTGCAGGCCTCCCAACTGTCCCTCCCTCTCATGAATATATAGCTCACATCTAGAGCAGCTGGTTTCTCTGTTTGCTTCCTGAGCCAACATGTTTGGGATTCAAACCCTTCTTTTCTTTTTTTTTTTTTTTCCACTGTGTCTTTTCCCGTTAGTCCTCGTGGGCAGCATTTCTGTGCACAGAATGCTCTTCAACACCCTGCACATCTTTTGTGAAACTTATTGGAGTTCATGCCATTTGACAGAAGCCATGCCTGCAAATCTGAGCTGAGGCAGCCTGGTTATGATGACCTGGGGGTGGCTGGGGACACGACGGTCCAACAGGGAGGGCCTGGGAGGCCATGGTCTGTGCAAAGGGTCTTTATTCTTTCTGCGTCCCCAAGGAAATTTTAAAGTCAGATCCATGGCTGTTTCTTTACACCGTGATTTTGAACAACAGACTCCCGGGTTTGGTTTCCCTGGAAGCTATAGCCTGAGTTGAGATTTGTGGGCTCTCTGGGAAGGCTGGGATGAGAAAGTACTGAATCTGGGACCCACCGTGTCCCGATTCCTCTCCATCTGATAAATTATTTTAAAAGCTCATCTCTTCCTTTGCTCCTCTGACTACAGTCAGCTGGAAAAAAAACATGAGGGTTCCTGTGAACACACGGCCTGAAAACTCACTTGGTAAAGAACTGCACTAACCATTTTCTGTTGCCTATGAGCAACGATGCTGGCCATGCTTTCTGGGACAACATAGTAAGGGCCTTCTGCCTGCTTCCAATCTCCCTTTACACCCCCCTGACAGTCTCCTCTAGGTTCTCTGCCTCCCTCGTGCCACACCAGGCTGTTTTATTGAAATACGTACTTTACCTTATTTTTAAGGGGTGCACTCTGTTGGTTTAATGCAGGATATATTGTGAAATGATCACCACAGTCAAGGTGGTTAAAAACCCCAACATCTCACAGTTACGATCACGTGTGTGAGGCGAGGACACTTAAGACCTAGTCTCTTAGCAAATTTCAAGTGTACAGTATAGTACCATTAACTGTAATCACTACGTTGTTCATTAGATTCCTAGAATTTATGCATCTTTCTCTTTAATTTTTTTTAATTTATTTTTGAGAGAGAGAGAGAGATACAGAGTGCAAGTGGGAGGAGGGGCAGAGAGAGAGAGAGAGGCACAGAATTTGAAGCAGGTACATACAAGGAAGGTAACTGTGGTGAAGAGGAAGGTACTTCAGTGTAGAAACAATGACATGGTCCCTGGGTGGCTCACTTGGTTAAGCGTCTGACTTCAGCTCAGGTCATGATCTCAAAGTTTTGAGTTTTTGTTTTGTTTTGTTTTGTTTTAATTATTTATTATTTATTTATTTATTTATTTATTTATTTATTTATTTATTTATTTATTTATTTATTTTTTAATATATGAAATTTACTGTCAAATTGGTTTCTATACAACACCCAGTGCTCATCCCAAAAGGTGCCCTCCTCAATACCCATCACCCACCCTGCCCTCCCTCCCACCCCCCATCAACCCTCAGTTTGTTCTCAGTTTTTAACAGTCTCTTATGCTTTGGCTCTCTCCCACTCTAACCTCTTTTTTTTTTTTCCCTTCCCCTCCCCCATGGGTTTCTGTTACGTTTCTCAGGATCCACATAAGAGTGAAACCATATGGTATCTGTCTTTCTCTGTATGGCTTATTTCACTTAGCATCACACTCTCCAGTTCCATCCACGTTGCTACAAAAGGCCATATTTCATTTTTTCTCATTGCCACGTAGTATTCCATTGTGTATATAAACCACAATTTCTTTATCCATTCATCCGTTGATGGACATTGAGGCTCTTTCCATAATTTGGCTATTGTTGAGAGTGCTGCTATAAACATTGGGGTACAAGTGCCCCTATGCATCAGTACTCCTGTATCCCTTGGATAAATTCCTAGCAGTGCTATTGCTGGGTCATAGGGTAGGTCTATTTTTAATTTTCTGAGGAACCTCCACACTGCTTTCCAGAGCGGCTGCACCAATTTGCATTCCCACCAACAGTGCAAGAGGGTTCCCGTCTCTTCACATCCTCTCCAGCATCTATAGTCTCCTGATTTCTTCATTTTGGCCACTCTGACTGGCGTGAGGTGGTATCTGAGTGTGGTTTTGATTTGTATTTCCCTGATGAGGAGGGACGTTGAACATCTTTTCATGTGCCTGTTGGCCATCCGGATGTCTTCTTTAGAGAAGTGTCTATTCATGTTTTCTGCCCATTTCTTCACTGGGTTATTTGTTTTTCGGGTGTGGAATTTGATGAGCTCTTTATAGATTTTGGATACTAGCCCTTTGTCCGATGTGTCATTTGCAAATATCTTTTCCCATTCCGTTGGTTGCCTTTTAGTTTTGTTGGTTGTTTCCTTTGCTGTGCAGAAGCTTTTTATCTTCATAAGGTCCCAGTAATTCACTTTTGCTTTTAATTCCCTTGCCTTTGGGGATGTGCCGAGTAAGAGATTGCTACGGCTGAGGTCAGAGAGTCAAAGTTTTGAGTTTGACAGGCTTTGTGCTGACAGCTCAGAGCCTGTAGCCTGCTTTGGTTTCTCTCTCTCTCTCTCTCTCTCTCTCTCTCTCTCTCTCTCTCTCTGTAAATACTAAATAAACATTAAAAATCAAGCAATGATACTTTTTGCCACATTCATTATTACGGTATTACAAAGAAACCTCTCTGTCTTAGGGGAACCTGTTGGCTGATTTATTAAGGGGGAACATATGCTTTCAAAGTTAAAGGTTCTGTATTCAGAAGATTACAGGGGAAGGAAGAAAGGAAACTCACATCAAAAATGGGCAAGGGAATTGGGTCTCCTTGACCAGACTATGGATTTCATGAAAACAGGCTCAACATGTGACACATGTGTGGGTGGCAGAGTAGATGTCACAGAAGAAAAAATCAGCGACCCAGAAGACACAGTGATACCAGCTCTGAAGAATGAAACACAGGGACTAAAAAGATTCAAAACATAAAATGGAGTATTTAGCTACCTCATAATTTTAAGAGCCCTAGAATAAGAAGCAGTTCAAAGAGAAAAATATTTGAAGAAATGATGGTGAAAAATTTCCAAATTGGATGAAAACTATAAACTCCCAGATGGAAGAATCTCAATGGCCCTGAAGCACAAGAAACATGAAAACCACACAAAGGTACAGCATAACTAATTTCTTCAAAACCAGTGATGGAGAGAAAAATCTTAAAAGCAATCAGAGATTCTAGACTAAAAATAGCTCACAGGTTCATCGTCTAAGTTGTAGTTAACTAAGAGCACAGGTTCAGAGATGGGGATGTTATCTAGGAATGAAAAAGAGAAAACTTCAGATAAATGTACAGATTGTGGTAGAATCTTTAAAAACGCACCCAGTTGATGGGACACCTGGGTGGCTCAGTTGGTTGAGCATCCGACTTCAGCTCAGGTCATGATCTCACCATTTGGGAATTCAAGCCCCATGTCAGGCTCTGAGCTGACAGCTCAGAACCTGGAGCCTGCTTCCAATTCTGTGTCTCCCTCTCTGTCTTCCCCTCCCCTGCTCACGCTCTGTCTCTGTCCCTCTCATAAAGAAATAAACATTTAAAAACTTAAAAATAAATAAATGAAAACATACTAAGTTGAGAAAAAGATAACAAGATATTTTAAAAAGCAAAAAAAAAAAAAAGCATTCAGGGAACAAAGAAACATTCCATAAACAGGAACAAAGGTAAGTCTAAAGACCCCAGGGAAGAAGACAGCAGAGAGCATCTCCACTGAGGGAAAACAAACAACAGCCTGTCCACTTAGGATACTAATCAGAACAAAAGTATATTTCAAAAGTGACGCTGGAATAAAGACACTTTATGTGTAAAAGGAAGGCTGAAAGGATTCGTGATGAGCAGACCTGGTACAAGAAATAGTAAAAGAAGTTCTTCGGGAACGAGGGAAATGGTAATAGATGGAAACAGGGATTTACGTGAAAACCAATGAAGACCACAAGTGGGGAATAAGTGAGAAAACATATAATTTACTCATTATTCAAGTCTCTTTAAGAGACTTTTAGCTCCTTAGAGAAGAATAACAACACTGAGGCGTGGTGTTTGTAACACACGCGGAGGAAAATACACAACAACAATAGCACAGAATCTGAAACTCGACCTGAGTCACATCACTTACACAGAAATGAATAGAAATGAATCGTGGGTAGAAAATATAAAGCACAAAACTAAAACTTGAAGAACTATAGTAGGGGAGAAACACTTGGGGATTTAGGATTAAGCAAAGGTCTTGACACCAGCATAATTTGGTGGACTTCCTCCAAATTAACCACTTTGCTCTTCAAAAGGCCCTGTCAAGATAACAAAATGACAAATTAGAGACTGGGACACATATGTTCAAATTATATTTCCAACAAAAGCCTTATTTTAAACCATATACAGAATCTGTGAAAGTGAACATTTAAAAAATCCAATTAAAAACTGAGCAAAAGATAGGAACAGATATCTCACTAAATAGGATACAAAGATGTCATATCAGCCCATGAAACAATGTTCAACCTCTTTTCCACTAGGGAAATGGAAATTAAAAGCATACTGAAATCCACACCATCAACACAACAGAAATTTTAAAAATAGTGAGTACACCAAAAGCTAGTAAAGATTTGGAGAAACTGAATTGTTCCTACATTGCTGGTGGGAATTTAAAATGGTGGAGTTACTCTGGAAAATAATTAGAAAGTTTCTTTTAAAATTAGTGATGGAATTATCAAAGATCGAGCAACAATACTCCCGGGAAAAAATTCTAAACTTATGTTCATGTAGATACTTATAGACACAATTCATAGCTTTATTAGCAACAGTCAAAAATGGGAAGTTACCTAAATATCCTTCAGTGGGTTTATTGTTAAACTAACTGTGGTATATCCATACCATGGAATATTACTGGGAAATATAAAAAGGAATACTAGCAACTACTTGGGATTAATCTCACGGGATTTACTCTGAGTGCAATGAAGCTCATCTCAAAATAGTTACATCCTGTATGATTCCATTTATATAACAGTCTCAAAATAACAAAATTGTAGAAATAGAGAACAAATTGATGGTTTCCAGGGTTAAGTTAAGCAGGTGGAGGTAGAAAAAGACAAGTGCCTGTAGCTACATCAGGGCAACATGAGGGATCCCTGTGGATGTAAATGTTCTGTACCTTGGTTATAGCAATGTCAATATCTTGGTGGTTATATTGAAGTATATTTTTGCAAAGTGTTGCCTTTGGTGGAAACTCAGTAAAGGGTACACGGGACTTCTCTGTATTATTTCTGACAACTGTGTTATTTCTTACAATCTCAAATATACATGTATCTCAAATACAATTTTTAATTTAAAAAGATATATCGGGCTTTATCAGAATTAAGAACATTGCTTTCATAAGACACTATTAGGAAAATAAAATGTAAGCCAAGCCACAGAGTAGGAGGAAGGATTTTCAAAACATTTACCTGACAAATTATTTGTTTCCAGAATACGTAAAGAATACTTACAAGTCAATAATAACAAGATTAAACAAGCAATAAAGGACCCAAACAGGTAATTCACCAAAGAACATGTATATTGTTAAAGACACAGCTAAAAGAACATTCAACAGAATTGATCACTAGAGATAGGGAAAATGAAAACCACAATGAGATACCAGTGCACAACTAACATAAGAGCACCAAACAAAAAGACTGAGAATTCCGGATTTTGTAGAGTGTTGGAATACATGAAATTCTTAAATGTTGCCAGTGGAATGGAAAGCATGTCAGCTATGTTAGAAAATTCCTTGTCGGGGCGCCTGGGTGGCGCAGTCGGTTGAGCGTCCGACTTCAGCCAGGTCACGATCTCGCGGTCCGTGAGTTCGAGCCCCGCGTCAGGCTCTGGGCCGATGGCTCGGAGCCTGGAGCCTGTTTCCGATTCTGTGTCTCCCTCTCTCTCTGCCCCTCCCCCGTTCATGCTCTGTCTCTCTCTGTCCCAAAAATAAATAAAAAATGTTAAAAAAAAAAAAAGAAAAAAAAAAAAAAAGAAAATTCCTTGTCAATTTAGTATAAACATGCATTCAACCAATGACCCAACAATTCCATTTCTAGGTTTTTAAGAAAAATGAAACTGTGTGTCCACATAAAGAGTTCTACATAAATGCTTTATTCCTTAGAGTCAAAACTGTTCAGCAACCCAAATAGATGAATAAATTGTGGTTTATGTACACAATGAAAAACTACTCAGCAATAGGAAACTATTGACATGTGCAACACAGGAAGAATTTCAAATGCATATCATTAAGTAAAAGAATCTAATTTCGAAATGCTATATAGTGAATTATTCCATTTATATAATTTTTAAATGTATACATTTCAAAAGAATTAAATCATATAGTGTAGGTTCTCTAACCACACTGGAATGAGGTTAGAAATTAATGTCAATCATGGATAAAGATGTGGTTTATATACACAAAGGAATACGGCTTGGCAATGAGAAAGAATGAAATCCTGCCATTTGCAGCCACGTGGATGGAAGTGGAGGGTATGATGCTGAGTGAAATAAGTCAGTCACAGAAAGCAGCATATGTTTTCACTCATGTGTGGAACTTGAGAAACCTAACAGAAAACCATGGGGGAGGGAAGGGGAAAAATAATTTCAAACGGAGGGAGGCAAACCATAAGAGACTCTTAAATACAGAGAACAAACTGAGGGTTGTTGGGGAGTGGGGGAGAAAGGGAGAAATGGGTGATGGGCATTGAGGAGGACACTTGTTGGGATGAGCACTGGGTGTTGTACGTAAGCAACGAATCATGGGAATCTACTCCCGAAGCCAAGAGCACACTGTATATACACTGTATGCTAGCCTAATTGACAATAAATTATATTTAAAACAGAAATTAATGTAAATCAATAACCTGATAAAAACTCTAAAATCTTATAAATTGGAGAACACACTTTGAAGCAAGCCAGAGATCAAGGAATAAATCACAAATGAAACAGAGTATTTTGAATGATATAACACTCTACACCCACTAGGATGGCTAAAATGAAGAAGACAACATCACAAGCTTGGCCAAGGATATGGAAAAATTGGAACGATCAGACTTTGCTAAGTGATTGTAAAATGGAACCGCTGCCATCTTGGAAAACATTTTGACATTTTTCTCAAAATGTTAATCATAGAGTTCCTAATGACACAAGCAATTAATTGCACTCCCAAGTATGTCTGAGAAAACTAAAAACGTATTTCCACACAAAAACTTGTACACAAATTTTCCTAGATGCATTACTCATGATCGCCAAAAAGTGGAAACAATCTGAGATGTCCATCAACATATCAGAAGATAGAGTGTGATTTCCATACAGTGGAACATAAAAAGAAATGAAGGGCTAATGAAGGAATGCAGGGCTACAACAACATGGATGGACCCTGAAAAAATTATGTAAAAGAAAAGGCCACAGTTTGTATGACTATCATATGAAATGTCCAGAATAAGAAAATCCACAGAAACAGAAAGTAGATTGATTAGTGGCTGCCAAAGGCTGGTGGGAGGGGACCCATGGGGAGTAATTAAGGAAATCAATTGACTTACCTGAGGAAATTATAAGTAGGACAGCAATAATTAGTAAAATAGGAAATAGACAAAAGCAGAAAGAATTTTAACAAATTCAAAAGTTTTTCTTTGGAAAGAGTAATAAAATTGCTAGACCCCCCTATTAATAATGTATTAATTTATTTAATTTAACTTTTATTTATTTAGTTTTTAATTTTAGAGAGAGCAACAGAGCATGAGTGCAAGGACGGAGGAGACGAGAGAGGAGAGAGAAAGAAAACCTTAAGCAGGCTCCAGGCTCAGTGTGGAGCTCACTACAGGTCTTGATCCCACGAACCTGGGATCATGACCCAAGCCAAAATCAAGACTCGGATGCTCACCGACTTACCCACCCAAGTGCCCAATACTGTGTTAATTTTAAAAAGAGAGAGAGAAAGAGAACATAAGTTATTGACATAAGGAATAAAAATATGTACATCCTTACAGACCTACAGACATTGAAAGGACAAGGAAAGAGTCCAAATATCCATCGATGGATGAATGGATAAAGAAGTGGTATATATACACAATGGAGCATTACTTGACAGTCAAAAAGAGTGACATCTTGCCATCTGCAACTACGTGGATGGTACTGGAGGATATTATGCTAAGTGAAATTAGTCAGAGAAAGACAAAAATCACATGACTTCAATCATATGAGGACTTTAAGAGACAAAAGAGATGAACATAAGGGAAGGGAAACAAAAAGAATATAAAAACAGGGAGGGGGACAAAACCGAAGAGATTCATAAATATGGAGAACAAACAGGGTTACTGGAGGGGCAGTGGGAGGGGGGATGGGCTAAATAGGTAAGGGGTGCTAAGGAATCTACTCCTGAAATCATTGTTGCACTATATGCTAACTAATTTGGATGTAAATTTAAAAAAATAAAAATAAAAAATAAAACACGTCAATAAAATAAATGAATGAATGAATGAATGAATAAACAAACAAATAAATAAATAAATAAATGGACAAGGAAATGTTTAAGTGGTTTTATACCAATAAATTTGACAAGTTAGATGAAAAAGAAAACACAACCTACCAAATCTGTCACAAGTAGAAACAGAACGTCTGAATAGTCCAGCAGGACAGCAGTGCTACTTTTCCATCCAGAGGACCTGCGATTCCTCCCATTGAAGGTTTCTACCCAGCAGTGTTGTCAGAGCTGTGCGTTTGAATATCCTGGGAAGCTTTCGAAGATATCGAATGTGCGTGTCACCCTTCAAAATTCTGATGCAATTGAGCAGACTGGGCCCAGACATGGGAATTTTTAAAACATTCCAAGGTAATTCTCATGTGCAGCCAGGGTTCAGAACTCAAGTGTACAAAAACTTCCATCTCCTAAACAGTTCTGGGTCCCGGCCCGGCTCTGCCACTAATCACCTGTGATACTGACAACCTCCGTTTCCCTGTTCCCTCGGTTACTCTTCTGTATAAAACAAGGGAGGTGGATTCCATCCCTTTACAAAGTTGTTTGTGCAGTGAGACATGAAAACATCATGCCCAGGGGACCCCATCGTGGAGGGAGCTAAATTAAGAGTGTCTATGATTGAGCAGAAACAGCCAGGAACACCCGTCCTCCCCCAATGCTCCCTGGAGGCACTTGTGCAGAGTTCTGGGGCCTTGGGCAAGTCACGGGCTTCGTGCCTCTGATGTGCCCTGTAGCCCCACTGTAAGCCTCCGCCCACCGATGGGGTTGACATTGTGGAATGCGCAGGCACCTCCAGCGCTCTCCACACTGCCATCTGCACCTGTCCATAGTGAGACCTTCTGACGCCTCCTTGTAGCTACTTAACTGATGGTCAAAGGGGGTTCCTCTCTTTTTCTTCCAGCGGCGCCCACAAGCCATGCTCAGAGGGTGCTTTTATTTATTTACTTACTTATTTGTTTGTTTGTTTATTTGTTTGTTTATTTTTAACGTTTTGTTTACTTTTGACACAGGGAGAGACAGAGCCTGAACGGGACGGTCAGAGAGAAGGAGACACAGAATCCGAAACAGGCTCCAGACTCTGAGCTGTCATCAAAGAGCCCGACGCGGGGCTGGAACTCACCGACAGCAAGATCATGACCTGAGCTGAAGCCAGACGCTCAACCCACGGAGCCACCCAGGCGCCCCTCAGAGGGTGCATTAAAAAAAAAAAAGTTTTTGAGGGGCACCCGGATGTCACAGTCCGTCAGGCATCCGACTTTGCCTCAGGTCATGACCTCCACGTTCCTGGGTTCGAGCCTTGCGTCCAGCTCTGTGCCAACAGCTCGGAGCCTGGAGCCTGTTTCGGATTCTGTGTCTCCTTGTCTCTCTGCCCCTCCCCCACTTTCCCTCTCTCTCTCTCTCTCTCTCTCTCTTGCTCTCTCTAACTGTTTTTCTCTTTCTCTCTCTCAAAAATACATAAACATTAAAAAGAATTAAAAATTGATAAAACAAATTGTTCACTAGAATGTCCTGGAAGAACAAGACGATGAGGTTTCAGGCCAGTGGGGAAATTTGGTTTGGCTCTGGCCAGCAGGGGTCAGGATGAGCTGTTCCACAGGGGCCCAGTGAGACTCCTGGTAAGTCCTGTGTGCTTCTGCTGCGTTCGGAGAAAGTGCGGGCTCTTAGTCAGCAGCTCGGTGTCCAGTCATCTGTCATGCGGAACGCTCACACAAGTGTGCGAAAGACAGAGAGGCAGGGATGCTCAGGCAGCCTCTGCCGCTATGCCCCTCCCATCACCATCACCCACACGACCATGACCTTTCCCACCCTCAGCCTCCACTGGTTCTTGGCTGGAGAGCTCTTCTCATTCCTCATCCAGAGAGCATGTGTCACTTCCTCCAGGAAGCCCTCCCTGATATCCCCGACGAGGCCGTATCCACAGACACATCTAGCCTACAGACAATAGTGGAAGCATTAATATGCGACTCCCCTTCTGGGTAGACGATTAGGAAGGCTGCTGCCTCTGGCCAAACATAGCCCTGGGGACTTATGGCTTGGGGAGGGATGGTGGTGCCCCCAGCGGGTGGATACAGCCCTACATTAGGGCGCAGGGTTTGGTCAGCAAAGTGTGGGCTAGATTTCAGTCCCCTCTCATTATACCCTCTTGAGAAAGCCCTTGGTCAGTACACAGACCACACAACGGTGCAGGTAGCCCCCTTCAGAGCTTCCGTGACTCATTTCCATAGCACGCTTTTTGCGTGTGCTATGAACACATAATTGCAGCGTCTTTGCAGGCAGAGACGTGTTTAATTTTGCTCATATTCTATTCCTAGCCTAGTTCTCGATTCTTAGTAAGTGCTCAAAGATGTACACTGGACAATCAGCAGACAGAAGGAGATTTGGAACACGAGGCATGTGGTAATCTTGTCTGAACGAGCCTCTAACTTGTGGAGGCTGAATGATTTTCAAACCCAAAGGACAGGCTGTGTCCCAGAGGGAAGCCTCCTAAAGGAGAGCCTTTTCCTTCAAATATGGAGACAGGCAACAATCTACTCCATTTTGCTTCCAAAGCCTGCATAGCTCCTCCTTGTAAAAAATACCAACAGAAAGAGCTTCAGGGGAATCTCCTCACTGAGCGTGCACATGGCTTCACATCAGCCCCAACCATCCCCACGATCTCTGCCATCGGAGAGGTGACTTTAAATTACCTAAGAAAACTGGACATTCTTACGTTATTACAAGAAAGTAGTGAAAATTTGGAGGGGCTGGCTGGCTGGCTTAGTCGGCTAAGCATCTGACTTTGGCTCAGGCCACTATGTCACGGTTCGTGGGTTTGAGCCCCGCTTCAGGCTGTGTGCTGACAGCTCAGAGCCTGGAGCCTGCCTCGGATTCCGTGTCTCCCTCCCTCTCTGCCCCTCTCCCACTCGCACTCTGTCTCTGTCTCGCTCACAGAAATAAGTAAATAATAACAATTTTTTTAAAGTAGTGGAAATTTAAACAAAAGGATGCGTACCCCCAGCAGCTTTTCAAACACGCAAACGTCCCTTGTTTTCTTTCACAAAGTGATGGGGCTTGGTGATATTCCTGTATTGGCGTAAATGCTTTTGCCTCATCACGGAGAGCTTACTTATTTGTACTTATTCATCTCATTTGACCTGGACTTGCCCAGTCTCCTGTGCATGGGGCGGGGGGGCATGGTGGTGGCTATTACAACCGTGCTACGATAAACATCGTTGGCTACCCATCTTTGCATACATACGTAAGTATCCCTTTAGGACACATAACTGGAAGTAGAATTTCTACATCTAACTGTGCAGATACCTTTACATTTGAAGCAATAGTAGGCAAGATCTACGGCTTTAAAGCACTAGCTTGATGCATACAATTATGCTGTGTGTGTCTGTGGGTGTCTGTGCATACGTGCTCACGCACCTACCTATTTACACACACAGTCTCCTTCCTCCTCCCCATCACAGGGCCTGATGCAGGCACCTGACCCCAGCACACTAACAATAGACACTGCCTCTCAGAAATGGGGATGGTGGCCTCTTTCCCTGGGCTCAGGGGACCCGTTTCCGCCTTCCTAAATGGTCGTAGGCAGCATCCTTCTGCCGTCTCAATCTCCATGGCCTCCATGTCTTCAAAAGTCACCCTCATTCTTCACAGACATTCTTGATCTTCAGCTCTCCTGCCCACCTTTACTCCACAGGGTTCACGCTCCAAAGGAGAACAATGTCTCTGCGGGAGAAATGCTATAAGCAGTTCAGAAGGGAGCAGGTGGAGAGGAGAGGGAAGCCCCAGGGGGCGTCCACTTCAGAGAGCAGGAAAGGGGGGACAGGGGGCGGGCCTAGAGGCACAGCCAGGGCAGGGCTGGGCTTCCAGCACAGGGGAAGGCTGAGCTATTCAAGGCAGATGGAGGACACAGGAAGAGGGTCTCCGACCCACCAGTGCAGGGGACACGCAGGCACACCTGGGCACAGCTCCCAGGCCGATTTCGGTCTTCCCTCAGGAAAGAGCTCAACTCCGCTCTCCTGGGAAGGCCCCTTGACTCCCTTGGCTGGAACCTGCGAGCTCTGATTAAACTTTGTGCATTCGTTCACTCATTCACTCATTCAGTCCTTCACTCATCCTACCAATGCCCACTGAGCACCTCCTGTTTTCTGGGTGTCGACATCATAGATTGAAAACACAAGTGTATAAATGTGAGGGATTCTTACTCCAGGTGCAGCTGCACTCCAGCTGCACCTTCTAGAAGGGAAGAAGGGCAGGGGTGGAGCGGGCAGTGGGAGGAGCCAGGGATTGGGAATCACAAATAACGGTGTCCCCCTTTCTCCTTCCTCAGCCACTAAGCAGCACCCACTCACTGCCAGGCACGGTCTGGACACTGAGGACCCGGACGTGAACAAGCAATTTGCCCTTCCCCACCCTGCATGGTGTTCCAGTAGCTGACATGTGCAAAACCAAGAAAGCCTGTGTACCTGCAAGGACAGATACAGTCAAAGGTTAACAGAGCCGGAGAGTGATGGAGTGAGAGGGTCCCACGGAAAATAATAAGTAGGGAGGGCTTCCATGAGGGGTGCCTTTTGAGGTGAGAACAGAATAACTAGAGAGAAAATAACATCTGGGAAAAACATGCTAGTTAGAGAGAAGAGCCAACGCAAAGGTCCTGGGGCAGGAGGAAGCCCCAGGACAAAGTGCTCAAGGATCTGAGTGGAGAGGAGGAGAGGGCTGTGCAGCAGTGAGACAGGGGAGAGAGCAGAGAGGTAGAGGATGGGGGGGGAAGGAGGAGGAGCTGGTAGGGAAGGGGACAATGTGGGCCCTGCAGGCTGGCATAAGAATGTGGTTTTTGCTCTGAGTGATATCCAGCAGCCGGTGGTTTTAAGCACACAAGTGACGTGGTCCAACCCATTCTGAAGGACACTCAGGCTGCTATGTTGAAATCAGATCACAGGGCAGGTCAAGGATGTACCAAGTTCCTGCCTCCAGGGTGTTCTCAGGCTATGAATGGTGTTGGGTGGTTCCTTACGTCCCCCCTTCCAGACAGAGACATCCAAGACAGCCCCGTTTGTCCCAGGCTCCTGGCCCTCTGCACAGTGTTGGGTGAATCCGGGGTAAGTTTTGCTGAGGGAGCAGGGGAGGAGGGAAGGAAGGAGGTGACAGTTCCGCAGTCAGAAGGGGGCCGAGTCCGTAACATCACATTTATTTCCTAGATTCTGTTCGGATCTGCCTCCTGGTTTATCTTGCTTATTTTGCACATGACAAGCTGATAGCCATTTAGCAAACACTCTGCTCTATTTTGGGTGAGACCAGCATATGGCAGCAGGAACAACTGTGCCCAGAACCAGCTCCTGGAAGCCAAGCTCTGGCAAGGTCATGGAGACTCTGTTCCACAAAGAGCCAGGTGCTGAGAAACCACAGCTAAGAGCAGACGCAGTCATGGCCCTTTCCGTCAAAGCTCATGACTCCATGGCGGGGGATCGGGGAAATGCAGCTGCTACAACTCTCTCAGAGCGTCGACCCATGTCCACTGGCCAGACACACCAGTGGTGCAAACTTCAGGACAGAGAGCATGTCTTCTGTTAGAGAGTCACGGTTGTGGGGGGTCATTTACTTACCTACTGTTTTTGATGTGAGTGTGTTTGGATGGGGGACAGAGGGACAGTCAGTGGATCTGACTGACTGAAAGAATCCACTTTCAGATTCTAAAGGATCTGAAAAAGTTTTTGACTCTCCATTAATATCTCTCTCTCTCTCTCTCTCTCTTTCTATCTCTATCGCTATCTCTATCTCTATCACCATCTATCTCCATCATCTCCATCTCCATCTATATCTATATCTATATCTATATCTATATCTATATCTATATCTATATCTATATCTATATCTATATCTATATCTATATCTATATCTATATCTATATCTATATCTATATCTATATCTATATCTATCTATCTATATCTATCTATATATCTCTATATATATCTATATATCTATATATCTATATCTATATCTATCTATATCTATCTATATCTATATCTATATCTATATCTATATCTATATCTATATCTATATCTATATCTATATCTATATCTATATCTATATCTATATCTATATCTATATCTATATCTATATCTATATCTATATCTATATCTATCTATATCTATATCTATATCTATATCTATATCTATATCTATATCTATATCTATATCTATATCTATATCTATATCTATATCTATATCTATATCTATATCTATATCTATATCTATATCTATATCTATCTATGTCTATCTATGTCTATGTCTATATCATCTATATCTATATCTATCTATCATCTATATCTATATCTATATCTATATCTATATCTATATCTATATCTAATCTATCTATATATCTCTATCTATATATCTCTATCTCTATCTCTATCTCTATCTCTATCTCTATCTCTATCTCTATCTCTATCTCTATCTCTATCTATATCTATATCTATATCTATATCTATATCATCTATATCTATATCTATATCTATATCTATATCTATATCTATATCTATATCTATATCTATATCTATATCTATATCTATATCTATATCTATATCTATATCTATATCTATATCTATATCTATATCTATATCTATATCTATATCTATATCTATATCTATATCTATATCTATCTATCTATCTATATCTATATCTATATCTATATCTATATCTATATCTATATCTATATCTATATCTATATCTATATCTATATCTATATCTATATCTATATCTATATCTATATCTATATCTATATCTATCTATGTCTATCTATGTCTATGTCTATATCATCTATATCTATATCTATCTATCATCTATATCTATATCTATATCTATATCTATATCTATATCTATATCTATATCTAATCTATCTATATATCTCTATCTATATATCTCTATCTCTATCTCTATCTCTATCTCTATCTCTATCTCTATCTCTATCTCTATCTCTATCTCTATCTCTATCTCTATCTCTATCTCTATCTCTATCTATATCTATATCTATATCTATATCTATATCTATATCTATATCATCTATATCTATATCTATATCTATATCTATATCTATATCTATATCTATATCTATATCTATATCTATATCTATATCTATATCTATATCTATATCTATATCTATATCTATATCTATATCTATATCTATATCTATATCTATCTATCTATCTATCTATATCTATATCTATATCTATATCTATATCTATATCTATATCTATATCTATATCTAATCTATATCTATATCTATATCTATATCTATATCTATATCTATATCTATATCTATATCTATATCTATATCTATATCTATATCTATATCTATATCTATATCTATATCTATATCTATATCTATATCTATATCTATATCTATATCTATATCATCTATATCATCTATATCTATATCTATCTATCTATCTATCTATCTATCTATCTATCTATCTATCTATCTATCTATCTATCTATAACGAACACAGAGCTTGCATAAAAATTCAGAAAGTTCCTGAAGCCCTTGCATGATTCTCTGGAGAAGAACTCAGGCCTTCAGGACACCATCCAAGGCAGAAACCCACAACAGTCAACAAAATCCATGGTGCGAGATGTGGGAACGCGGTGTTTTCCAGCGGGACCTGGGAGAACTTATATGCCTTTGCTAAACCGATCAGCAAATATCAAGTGTGGCTTTGGCTTTATCGTTGCTTTGGAGGGCTGGCCTCTTTGTTTAATGGAGAAATCCTCCCGCTCCCCACTGGACAGGCTAGAGCACACACCTTACCGGCAGGGTGGAGGTCCCTGGGCGTGGCTGTCTAAATTTCAGCTGCTAAGCTGCGGGCAGGTGAGTACTGTGTGCACACTCTGATGGGCAGAGTGAATGGTCCACGGTGTAAATGGTCAGCAAAGGGAGAGTTCACAGCTCAGATCTGCTGGGGCCAAATTTAAAGCATGGGGAGGCTCAATTTCCATACTGCACACCTGGAAAGATGAGAAGATTTATTTCTGATTCACATGAGGACGGAGTCCGGAGAGCACAGAAGGACCAAGAGACAGATCTCTACAAGGAAGTCCCTCCGTGTCTGGACCCTTTGTTCTTGTTAGGACGTCCACAAGAGCCCCTTTGATAACCCTCATGTTAAAAGGTGGGGGTAATTCCTGTCTCCTTAAGCATGGGGTGTACTTAGTGGCTTGCTTGTAATGAACAGAATGTGCTAGAATGTGGATCCTCCTGGAGGTGGCTGTGCGGTGAGGACTGGAGATGTTCAACTATCTGGAATCTCCTCCTTCTTGAGACACAGGCTCAGCAAACATTCACTGTGTACTGACCGTGTTCCAGGGATGTGCTCTAGGGACACAGAATCATGTGAGGCGAGGTCCCCGTGAGATGGGCAGGGAGACATGAGACAGACGCTGTCACTGGGCTAACCCTCTGGGTCTACTGGGGTTGCATTAGTCGGTGAAACTCCCCTGCTTGTCCCCCTTTTTCCAGGAGCAACACACAAGGACAGCCCAGAAGCAAACACTGGGCACCAAGGGGACTTTGCCCTCAGGAGCTGGGGGACAACTCCGCGTTAGGACCACTTACCAAGTAACAAGTCCCCTGGTTCCTGCTTGGGGAAAGGCCGGTCCTGCCACAGAGAAGGCGGCCAACTCCTAAGATCCCAATTGGAAAAGACACTCCACTTGGTGGGAGAAGATCCCCACCTGAGCATTTGGGGCAGAACAGCCCCAAGGGGAACTTTCCAGCATCCACAGACACACAAGCAGAGGCCAGGTGACTGCCTGGCAGAGAAGACTTGATGACATTCTTGCGGGGAATAGGGAACAACTCTATAGTTGTCCTTTATGGGACACGACGGGATCCATGGCCACTGACCTTGAGGAGTGGAGCACTGGAAAAGTTCATGGCAACTGGTGACCTGGAGTTCTTTTGGGCCCCAACATTCTATTGAGATAACGTGGACCTGTGAGTCCACAAGTGGCTGGAGGTGTGCGGAGTGGCTTCGTGCAGAGCGCAGGAAGCAAGAGGAAGGAGGAACACAGGGTCAGTGCATGGGGACGGGGAGGGAAGGGAGGTGTACTTCGAGCAGGGATGGAGGGCCAGCTGGGGAGGCATGGACTATGTCTAGGACATGATGTATAGGGATGAGACTGCGCCGCATGTCCCCAGCACGCCTCTGGAGTGCCCCCGCCTCCCCCAACATGGCACTGCTCTCGGGGATTTTCTCAGTGAGCCCTCCACACACTAGTCCATGTAGCCACTGTACCCAAAGTGCTGAAACCCAAAACCTGGACGTCACGCTTGCAGGCTCTTCCCGCAGCCTCGAAACCCATCAAATGCTGAGTCCAAGAATTCTGACTCCCAGAAGTCTGGGAAATGTGCCTCTTCTCACCCCCCGCCCCCCTCTCCCCCCCCGCCACGGCCACCTTCCAATCCAGAGGACCATCACGTCCTCCCCAACGGCACCCAACTTGTGCCTAGCTTCAATCCAGCCCCTGTGAAGCACCAGGAAGTTTTCAGTCATGGGTTTGGTCATGTCCCTCTGCTGCAGAAACTCCACTGTGCCCTTGCTTGTGGGATCTGAAGAGTGCCATCTGTGGGAGGAAGGGATTAGTGGGGTAGGACAACAAGTCTACATGGGGCTCTCCTCTGATGGAGAAAACCCTGGTCCATCATATCCCGGATGGAGATGCTCGTCAGTGGCGTTGGCCTGTGGCAGCCCAGTATGGGATTCTGCTCTCGCCAGCCTCACCTCCCACACAGTGGTCTCCTCCCCTGACTCCTCCAGGTCTCCTGGCCAATCCCCTTCATGGCCACTCACTCAGGCCAGGCCCCCATGAGCTCACTGCATCAGACCATAGTCACCTGTAGCTATAGCACCTGCCCTTCTCCATAGCACTTGGTCCAATTATCATTTTTTACATGAATTTGCGTGATTTCCTCAAAATTAATCCTTTCCCTTGCTCTGGACTGTATACCTCAGAAAGATGGGAGCTGGATCTAATTTGCAACTGGATCCCTGGGCCCCAAATGGACTGGCCAAGGGTCTGGAACGTCACAGAGGGTCTGGGTTGAGCTTTGGAGCCCTGACGTACCCACACACCTGCAGAAGGCTGTGGGTACATGGACGCTGAAGGCACGACAGTCAGGGGAACGGGGCGGGGGTTGGGGGGGCTCAGTCACGAGGTCCCTTCTCTTTCTCTCTCCAGCAGAAGGCCGTCTCAGACCTAGAGGAGAAGGCTGTGTGTCTGGGGCTGTGGGGCAGCCCCCTGGGCTCTGAGGACAAAGTGTGACAGCACAGTCCTTAACCAAATGGTGTGATCTCAGAGGTGTGCACATAAAAGAATCTGAGGGGCAGCCTGCAGCAGTGATCATGACAGGCATCCGGAGGAGGCACCCAGGACCCCAGTGGGGAGAGACATTGATAATCCTTATCTATAACCTGTGCCTCCTTCAGGCCCTGAGCCTTTCCAAAGGCCAATAAAACTTTTACATTCTCACTTCAACTCCAATGTGGGGCATGTACTCCTTTTCTTTGGCTTTTCAAAGGGAGAAGGACAAGGCTTAAGATAAGGCTGTGGAAGCTGTGAACTTCCTCCAGGGTTAACAATGACCAGCAGTATTTACTGAGCATTTACTAGGAGCCCACCCAGGAGTTACTTTCAGCTCCTGTGGCCACACAGGCATTGCTATTTTCCCAAGGAGGAAAGGGAGGGGTGAGAGTTTAAGCTTTCAGGATGCCTGCACAGCTGGTAGGCGGCAGGACAGAAGCTGGAGCTGCCAAGCGGCTCCCACAGAACCTGCAGACGTGTGATTGGCGGCTTCCGTGTTACCTGCCATGCTGTCCACGAGGATCTTGCCGTCCAGTGAGGGACAAAAAAGAAGAAGGGTCACTGAGATTTCACACCAGATGATTCTCTGTCCTGGGGGTTGGGGGCGGGGCAGGGGGAGACTGTCACCATCCTGGGCACTACAGGGTAGTTATCAGCATCCCTGGTCTTTACCCACTAGATGCCGGGACCACATCCCTTCCAGTTATGACCAACGGAAAGTGTCTCCAGACACTGTCACACATCCCCTGGGGCAAGGGCAGGGGCAGAATCACACCCCGCTGACAGCCCCTGACACTGGGGACATGTGAGTTTTGCAAAGTAGAGACAAACTTGTAGAATGTTGTGCAAAGGAAGGCCCTGCCTTCTCATAATGGTGTGCAACAGCACACATTTTAAGAACCCTGAAACCTGAGCTCTCCACGCCGTCCTGGAAATTGACATGAGGGAACAGGATTTGGGGTAAAGAGAGTTGTTCAAAACGCAGATTAGTTTTCTCTCTCTGCAACCACATTCCTAGGGACGACTCCACGCCCTAAATAATTCAAGGTGTGCCCTCCGTCTGTTCCTTGGGGTCTCTTCCCATAATATGACTCCCATATTTAGGTGCCCACGTGTATTTCTTATCAATCCTGGGATTATGTATGCACGCAGGTACCTGTGGGCTTAATGTCTGTCTCTTCTCTCAAATGGAAAATCCATTGGGAAGAGCCCTGTGTCAAATCCTTTGTGGCCCACGGTCAAGCCTTGCACTGATCAGCTCCTCAGTAATATTGTTGAGTAGATATCTGGGCATTGATTCTTTCAAATTCTTCCCCAAATCATCAGCATAAGTTAGAAATATCCAAGTGTACACACTCACAAGTCACAATGTGGTGAGTATTTGCAGAGAAGGGGGTAAGAACCTCACACATGTAAAACCTGGGTAAATTTAGCTCCAACCTAATGGCAGTGTCATTGATTTTTGTCACACTTCACATCTTCTATTTTAGAAATAATAGTCATCAGCTCCTGTAATCAAAAGTCTCCCTGTAAACTTACTGATTTGGGGGGTACTTTTTGTTTTTGAAATAACACCTGCAGAGCAATCATTAGAACCTTGATTAATTCTGTGCGACACAAGGGAAAAAAATGAAATACATCTTTTAAAAAGCTGCAGGGTTTTTGGTGTGAATACTTTTCAGAGAATATTCTAAGAAGGGAATATTCTGCTAAGTAGGAAACAGTACAAATATTAGAAGAGGTGGTGCATGCACTTGTGTGGGGGGTGCTGTGCGTATATAGTGTGTAAATGTATGTGTTCACAAAAAAGTAGAGAAACTATTGCGGAGAAAAATCGGAAAACTCTTGGTATCTTGCAGAAGATGATCAGGTTGACGTCGGTTTAAACATTCCCCCAATTCAACAAGATGGTGGAGGAAAAACAAGAATGCCCAGGCCTTATGTTTAGATATGACAGAGAATTTGAATTTACTTTGTTCCTTCCAGCTTCTTAAGAAATACCCCAAAGCTAGGAATTAAAGTCATAAGGAGACTCTGTGTACAAAAGAAGTGGAGTCTTGAGTGATGGCTCCATCGGGGAAGCCAGACCATCCCCTGCATAACCACAGGTAAAGGGGCCTCCTGGAGAGCCCCCACACGGAGGGAAGACCCCCTCTCCCTCAGGAGGCTGCCCGGAGTGGGGGCTGTCAATGATGCCCCAAATGGGTGTGGAGAGCACTCCTGGCGAGGTGGGAGCACTTCACACTACATGCTCCTGCTGGATACACACACACACACACACACACACACACACACACACACACACACACACACTTTACTTTGGGTCTATTTTGGCCACTGTAATATTAGGAAACTGACAAACTGGGAGAGAAAATTGGAGACTGATTTCTCAGGGGCTCTCTTCCACTGAAGCCCTCCCAACCCATTTATGCTTGGGACGTAAATGTGGCAACCAGGGACGTGCCAGGGATTTCATCAAAGTTAATGAAGAAGCAGCATGAAGGGCCAGCTGGCTTCCAGACTTGGCTTCCACTCCTATCCAAGGAGCTTCAGCCTCTTAAGATCCGAAGGGAATCCTGTTTGGAGCATCCGACGGGCTGTAGGGCTGCACAGAGATTCAGCTTAATTAAGCCACATTCATGTTCAATCACAACACCCCTTCTTTACCCATTTCACACACTTTAGAAAAGAAGCTTCTTTTTTAATCACCAGAGGAAGGCTGCACAGAACCAGGGTATGCCTGAAGCATAGAACCTGCTCCCATCTCAGGTGTGACTAGGAGATTTGGGCAACAATGGGGCAGATTCAACACGAGGAGAGCATGTGGCCACCCTGGCGAGAGGTCATGTGTTTACTTACCTGGAATGAGTTTACACCCCAGCCTGAGCAAGCGGTGTGATGCTCACCCCCATCGGGGACTCCGACTGTTATCCCCTCGTCAGGCAGATTCCCAGGGTCTGAGCCTCTTAGGTGGGAACAACGGACACTTTGTTCGTCTGTCCGGTAAGTTAATATTCCACAAAATGAACGTGGGAAATTAGGCCATCTCGCGGCTATTTTAGAAACCTGCCATGCCTTGGCTCCGCACTCTTTCCAGTTCGTTCTGGTGCTAACTCAGGGTTTCCTTGCCACGGAGGGAATGCGTCTGTCACAGTGACAGCACTGCTAGCTGTGTCCTCTCATTCTGCAAGCCTCAGGGTGCTCCTGCGACCCACGGACTGTCCTCCCCGCCACCCCACACTTGCTCACAGCGTCGTGTTCCCCAACTAACCCTCAGAGTCCATCCAGACCGACAAACGATGTCAGACGTGGGGATGGCTGCTCCCAAGCTACAGGGATTTGAGTCCCTGATGCTCAAGGACCTCTCCTCCTCCTCCTCCTACTCTGCCTTCTTTTTAAGAATCCACATGTAGGTGATACCATGCAGTATCCATCTTTCTTTTTCTGGCTTATTTCACCGATCATAATGCCTCCAGGTTCATCCATGTGGTCACACACGGCAGGATTTCCTTCCCTGTTATGGCTCCGCAAGATTCCATTGTGCATAATGGAATATTACATATGTCATATACAAAGAAATATTATATATCTGGAGATGCCCATTCATTCAACAGACACAGGTGGTTCATTATGCATCCCAACCGCTGTGCATACATATTATCACAGAAACAGAGATTGACTGGTGGTTACAAGGGACCAGGGTGAGGGCGATGGGGAGAGGCCGGACAAAGGGTGCAGAGGAGTAAGTTCTGGGGTCGACTGCAGTTAACAATACCATATCCTATACTTGACACTTGTTAACAGAGTAGACCGTAAGCATCCCCATAAAGACAATGCTATGTGAGGGAGGTGATGGATGTGTTTGTTCACACAATAGGTTGTGGTGAATGTTTCTCAGGACGGAACACAGTCATGGATGTTAATGTTAAGAAAGGGCTATCCCCTCCCTGGAAGAAACAACCGCAATGGGAAAGAAAGACCTGTCCCCGCCCCGCCCTTGCCCTCTGTCGCCTACCTCTCTTCTCTCTTCTTCAATGTAAGCCTGGGTGCATGAAGCTCTTCCTGGAGTAGGCACAGGGTGCCTGCTGCTAACTGACTAATCTGAATCAGCTACTCCAGGAGAGGAAAACAGTGGGTCAGCGCTCCCAGCGGTGGTGCAGGGACCAAGCCCCTGTGCACAGACCCTGCTCCTGAACCTGTCCCTTTCAAGGCTGGATGACACCCTGATCCAAAAGAAGCAGTGGGCCACAAATGGCCAACTGTGAGTGCAAACAGCACGAAGATCAGAGCTGGATGCAGGGCTTGGACCCATGAACCATGAGCCGAAGTCAGATGCTTAACTGACTAAGCCCCCCAGGGGCCCCAGGCCTTGGCTCATTTTTAAGCACATGACATCAGAGTCCAGAATGCTACTAAAGACAACTGCACAGTGAAAGTTCCAAAACAGAAGAAACTTCTAGAGCCAAGCCTCGTGAGGAGGGCCCTTTTACAGATGAGAAGCCGGAGTGAGCCACTCTTCCTGGTATCTGTGGGCACAGTTCATCTGTACGTTCAGCCAGCAGACGCTCACTGACACGCCCCACCGGGCTAGGTCCTCGGCTCTGTGCAGTGGGAGGGAAAAAGATGAATGTGACTTAGCCAGCCTTAAGGTGCCCCCCATCTAACTCGGCAGACACATCCTCAGGGTTCATGAAACCCTTGCATTAAACTACTCCTTTCTGTGGAGAACGATTTAAATGCTTACTCTATGTGTGTGTGGCATCCCTGTCTACTGGCTGTCATCTGAAGAGCTCACCTTTCTAGAAGAGCCCACTGTGAAGAGTAATGTGGGTGGGTTTCATTATTCCTATTGTATCCCTCCCCCAACTTCCCCTCCACCAACAGAATTGTGTTCTGGACACTGATGCTTGGAGAAGCATGGTTTTGACACAGCCTGCCCACCAATGTGCAATCAATCCCCATGTTTCCAAGAGACTGGACATTGGGCCTGGGGTGGAGCTGTGGCAGGGGGCTATCTTGAGCTACTTTATTGTTTTTTTTTAAAAATATATCATCAAGTTAGCTAACATACAGCATATACAGTGTGCTTTTGTTTTGGGGGGTAGATTCCCATGATTCATCACTTACATACAACACCCAGTGCTTATCCCGACAAGCGCCATCCTCAATGCCCATCACCCATGTCCCCCCTCCCCCGCCCTCCCTTCATACTTCAATACCACCTCTCACCAGTCAGAGTGGCTAAAATGAGCAAATCAGGAGACTCTAGACGCTGGAGAGGACGTGAAGAAATGGCAACCCTCCTGAACTGCTGGTGGGAATGCAAACTGGATAACCCACTCTGGAAAACAGTGTGGAGGTTCCTCAAAAAATTAAAAATAGAACCAACCTACAACCTAGTAATAGCACTACTAAGAATTTACCCGAGGGATACAGGAGTGCTGATGCACAGGGGTACATGTACCCCAAAGTTTAGAGCAGCACTTTCAACAACACCCAAATTATGGGAAGAGCTCAAATGTCCATCAACTGATGAGTGGATAAGGAAGATGTGGTTTATATATACAATGGAAAAATACTACTTGGCAATGAGGAAGAAAGAGCTGCTTTAAACAAAGCCTGGTCTTCAGTGTGTGTGAGATGTTCTCTGGGACAGGAGGTGTGTAAACGTGTCCTCTGGCCAGACTCCAGCCTCGAGGCAATGAACACCCTACGGGGTTCCCAGAAGCCCACCAGGCTGTCACAAATGGCTACAGAAAATTAAGTGGTTCTAGATCTCCCAGAGGTTCTCCTTGTGGGTATACAAGAGAAATCAAGTGAATATAATGTTGTTGTTGTTTTTTCCCCCAGAGATATATCGTTAGTAGAAATATTCCCTACATTTTATTTTTTAACTTAAATAGTTATTTCATGGCCATCAAAGGCTTCTCAAGCACTTTTTAGAGATGATTTTGTCTCAGAACGGAATTTCATGCCCCATTATCTTGCAATGATTGTAACTTTTACATGATCTGTATTCACTTTTTTTTTTTTTTAATGGGGGCATTGGGACACAGGCAGCATTGTGAAAACACTAAGTTGTTTGCCTTACAGATGGGTTCAGGGTTGAGTGCTTCTGAAGGTGCACCTATCCTGTTTCCAATGCTGGTAATGAGAATATTGTTAAATAAAGGTAGAAATTAGAAATTCAGAATATATTTTACATAATTAGTATTTTAAACTTGTGTGATTTATGCACCATTTTAAAGAATGCTTTGCCATACTTTAATTCCCACCATAAATCTCGCCCATAATATATACATTAAAGTACTCTGAGATTGCTCTAGAATGTAAATCACTAAGTGTTGATGAATAATTTTGAATAATGTGACTGCTTTCACCATTGAGTGGAAAATTAAGATTGTGGTATTGCTCTATTTAGAAATGATTGGTTTGCAAGAGTGAAACTCACAGCTGTTGGCCTCCTCTAAATGATGGTGCTTCCTTCCAGAACAGAGGAGCAGAAACTAAGACTCGCTTGCAGGGTTTATCACGCTAAAATGTTCCTATGGCAAAATAATGTTTCCTTCTAGGTGCCCAGACGACCAGTAAATCTTGGACATCTCCAGGGGAAGGCTGGAGAGTCCTTGTCATGGTGTGTGAGGGTGTGTGTGGGGGGGCACATCCATGGGTGCCTGCCCACATGAACTCCATGATGATTCTCTCTGGTTTGTGATAACAGGCGGTGGGCACTAAAACGAGGGCATGGCCTCGCATGACCCAGGGCTCCACTCTGGTCCAATGGAGTGCTTTCCCAGGACAGAGAGCTTTCCTGGGACCCCAGACTTTCAGTGCTAAAACCAGAGAAGAGTCTGGGCCCAGCAGGGACTACTGGTCACCCTAGATGACAATGCTGATGTTGGTGCCAAAGACAACAGCACAATGATGGTTTTAATAATACTAGCGACAGCAACTGCTAACACATGCACGGCTCTGGCTATGGGCTGGCCCTGTTCTAACATTCCAGAATGTTAACTGCTTCGACCCCCACAACGATCTCATGCAACACATATGACTGTTTCTCACTTTACCAATGAGGACACTGGGGTTCAGGGAAATTAGGTAACTTCTCTAAAGTTACACTTAATAAATAAAGGGGACTTGGTGCAAACTCTGATGGTCTGGGTCTAATGTCCAGGCTCTTGATCACTTTGCTGATATATACATATGAATATATATATGCATATATATATATATATATATATATATATATGCATATATATATATATATATATATATATATATATATATATATATATATATATATATATATATATATATATATATATATTTTTTAATGTTTATTTTTCAGAGAGAGAGAGAGAGAGTGAGATAGAGAGAGAGAGAGAGAGAGAGAGAGAGAGAGAGAGAGAGAGACAGAGAATCTAAAGCAGGCTCCAGGCTCTGAGCTGTCAGCACAGAGCCTGACGCAGAGCTCAAATTCACAAGCAGTGAGATCATGACCTGAGTCATAGTCAGATGCTCAAGAAACTGAGTCACCCAGGCACCCCTCCCTTTGTTAATTTTAAACCAGCAAGAACCACCACCAGTTCTCAACTGTTTCATATGAATCGGGTTCTTTGCTGGATATTTGATATACTTTGCATGCTTAATGTTCACAAATGTTGTGTAAGGTGCAAATTTACGTCTCAGCATAGAAAGATGTGCCCAAGGTCACACTCTTGGTGAGCGAGGCAAAGACTGGACTCACACCTCATGGACTCTAACCAGAGGTGATCTGATGTGGCAGGGGCCACTCCTGATTGCACTGCCAGCAATCACTCCACATTGCCACATACTCACCGTGCAATGGCACACACAGCTGGTGTCTCTTGAAAATGTTCTTGAGAAAGGAGTAGAGATGATTAGTTTGGGGGTATATTCACTTTATGATATCTCAAAACTTGACTACATACCCTTTTGCTGCCCATGTGACAGAAAGTACTTCTGGAACACATCTGCAGCAATGGCAGCTGTCTAAGAAAACACATTTGTGTGATTGTGTGAATTGCTAATTAAACCGATGTCTTTTTGGAGACCACTATTCTTACCTGAAAAACAAAACAAACAAACAAAAATGACTGAGAGACAAATTGTGGTGTTTCAGACCTAGGTCTATGGAACCGATATCAGATTTAGAATTTGGAACATGTTGGGGCACCTGGGTAGCTCAGCTGGTTAAGCGACCAACTTCGGCTCAGGTCATGATCTCGTGGTTCATGAGTTCAAGCCCTGCATCAGGCTCTGTGCTGACAGCTTAGAGCCTAGAGCCTGCTTCAGATTCTGTGTCTCCCTCTCTCTGCCCCTCCCCTACTCACATTCTGTTTCTTTCTCTCTCTCAAAAATAAATAAAAATGTAACAAATGAAAAAGTGAAGAATTTGGAAAACTTCCATTTTTCTCCATGAACTTTACAGCTTCCCAATACTGAATGATTTTTCTGAATAAGTCAGTGGTGTTATTGATGAATATGAGATTTTGATATTGCATAATGGTCCATGTCCACATTTGGGAGATCTGCCCCAAGACTCACCAGCACTAATGCACACAGAGTCCGACAGACGTCAGCATGTTTAAATATGCCAGGGTACACTTGTGGGTTCATTACAACACCCGAGGTCATCAGTTTGGACACAGTTTGGGAATTGCAAAACCATCGAAATACATAAATGCATACTAGAAGATACGAGCAGCATTAGCGAACACCTTGACTTCATGGATCATACAGAACACCACACTCAACAACCGCAGAAGGCATGTCCTTTACAAGGGCATGCAGTGAGCTCCCCGAGACAGACCCCACACTGGGCCACAGATAAAGTATCAGTTAACTTAAAAGTACTGAGATATACTGAGTATGTTCTCTGACTCCAACGGAATTAAATTAAAAATCAATAACAAGATTCCTAGAAAACACAATTCCGTATTTGGAAATTTAACAACACACCTCTAATTAATCCATGGGTCAAGGGAAAAATTAGGAAGTATTTCAAAATCAAATGGAAACAAACATACAACCTATCAGATAAGGTGGTACTTGAGGGAAATGGATAGCCTTAAATGTTTATATTGGAAAAGAAGAAAGGTCTAAAATTGATGACCTAAATTTTCCACCTGGGGATACCCAGAAAACAGAGTGCTGGGCAAATACAGGAATTATAAGGATAACAATAAAAATCCAGGACGCAGGAACCAGATGAGCAATAGAGACATTTCATAGTGCCCAAATGTGGTTCTTTGAAAAGGTGAACAAAACTGGTCTTACCTAAACTGGTCCACAGAGAAAGAGAGAGACACACGCTCCTGATACCAGAGATAAAGGGAGTGCCATCCTCACTTGTATTCTACAAGTGTACACGGGAAATACGGAATACTGGAAGTGACATTGCATGAATCAAATCTGAAAGCTTAGACGAATTGGACAAAGTCCCTGAAAATGCAAATTTAGCACAATTGAGGCAAGATGCAGCAGAAACTCTGGGTAGATCTCTGTCTTTTAAAAGGAACTGAATTTGTTAGCAAAACCATGTGTGAAAAGAAAACCTCAAGACCACATGGTTTCACTGGTGAATTTCATCAAATATTTAAAGAAGAGGGGTGCCCGGGTGGCTCAGTCAGGTAAGTGCCTGACTTCAGCTCAGGTCATGATCTCATGGTTCGTGAGTTTGAGCCCCGTGTCGAGCTCTATGCTGACAGTTCAGAGCCTGGAGCCTGCTTTGGATTCTGTGTCTCCCTCTCTCTCTGCCCCTCCCCTGCTCGCACTCTGTGTGTATGTGTGTGTGTGTGTGTGTGTGTGTGTGGGTGTGTGTGTGTGTGTGTGCGTGTGTGTCTATCTCTCTCTGTCTCAAAAATAAATAAACACTTGAAAAAGGTTAAGGGAGAGATAGCACAATTTGTACATAATTCTTATAGAAAATAATAATGTGAGGATATTAATTTCCAAATCATGTTATGAGGATAGCACAGCCCTGACATCAAAAATTGACGAAGATGATATAAACAAGGGAAATTACAGACCAATATCCCTCGTGAACTAACACTCTTGGCCAACATGAACACCCTGAATGCAGAAATACACAAACTGGGAGGCATGTCACAACTAAATCCCTGGATCACAAATACATGTTCACATTCCAATGTCAACATAATTTACCCTATCAGTACGATAAAGAACAAAACTTTTGACAAAATTCAGTGCTTATTTACAATTGAGAAATGTCAGCAACCTGTCAGAAACAGAAAGGAGTCTCCTTGATCTATTGAAGAGCATCTCAGAAACCCTACTGCTAACATCATACCTGTGAGCTATGAAAGGCTAGCACACCTGAGATCAGGAGCAAGGCAGACATACCCACTTCTGCCAACTCTGCTCTACATGAGATGGCAGTGTTGGGCCAGGGAGTGGGACAAAGACTGCTTCAGAGACAATCCTAAGGAATCTACAAAACAACAACAACAACAACAACAACAACAACAACAACAACTACAACAACAACAAACCCAAACAAACCATTAGACCTAATAAGACAATTTAGCAGAATCACAGGATACAAGATCACTACAAAAATAAATAAATAAATAAATAAATAAATAAATAAATAAATAAATAAATAAATAAATAAAATCCATTGTACTTAGCAAACAAGTAGAATATTAAGTTTAAAACTTTAAATAACAAACTCACAATATTCCATTTACAATAGAAACATGATTAGAAATAAATTTGATGAAATCCACATGACATATGCACTGATAGCTTTCACATATAGCTGACAGAAATGAAGTAAGTCCTAAATAAATGAAAATGTATACCATGCACATGTACCTTGGAAGACTTGAGAATGTTAAGATATCAATTCTTTGTAAACTGATCTATAAATTCAACAAGATTTCAAGCATATTTAGAAGAATTTCTGAGACACTGACCAGCTTATTTAAAAATGTGTGTGCAGATATGAATAATTTAGAATCACCAAAGCAATCTCAAAAAATAAGAACAAAATTGAAAGTCACCTGACTTCAAGGCTTATTATTATGAAAAACACAAGAAATAACGTGTTGGTGAAGATATGGAGGAAAGAGAGCTTCGTGCACTATTGGTGGGAATGCAAACTGGTGCAGCCACTGTGGCGAACAGCATGGAGGTTCCTTGAACAATTAAAAGTAGAACTACCATGGAGTGCCTGGGTAGCTCAGTCGGTTGAGTGTCTGACTGGCTCAGGTTTGTGAGTTCGAGCCCCACATCGGGCTCTGTGCAGACAGCGCAGAGCCTGGAGGCTGCTTCGGATTCTGTGTCTCCCTCTCTCACTGCCCCTGCTCACACTCTGTGTCTCTTTCTCTGTCTCTCTCAAGAATAAATAAATATTAAAGAAAAATAAAAATAAAATAGAACTACCATATGATCTAGTAAATTCTACTGCTGGATATGTACCCAAAGAAAATGAAAAAGATACATGTTTATTGCAGCATTTACAATAGCCAAGATACAGAAGCAGACCAAGTGTCCATCAATAGATGAGTGGATACAGAAGACTTGGTCTATGTACATATATGTATACATGGATATATGTGTATATGCTATATATACATACACATAGAATGGAACTTTACTCAGCCATAAAAAAGAATGGAATCTTGCCATTTGCAACAACATGGATGGCGCTAGAAAGTATAATGCTAAGTGAAGTCACTCAGAGAAAGACGAATACCATATGATTCCACTCATGTGGAGTTTAAGAAAAAAACGAACAAAGAAAAAAAGAGACAAACAAGAAAACCAGACTCTTAGCTTTAGACAACAAACTGACAGTCACCAGAGAGGATGCAGGGAATGGGATTGGTGAGACAGGTGATGGGGATGGAGAGTAAACTTATGATGAGCACGGAGTCATGTACAGAGATGTGAATCACTCACTCTATAGTACACGTGAAACTCCAATGGGAAAAGACCACACCCTCTCGAAATGACTACCACTGAAAGAATGGCAACATTGCATGTCGATGTGTGTGTCGAAGGACTGCACTCTCACACGTTGTTGGTCAGTGTTTCATCCATCTCTCTCTCTCTCTCTCTCTCTCTCTTAAAATAAACTTTATATAAATTTTATTTTATATAACTTTATATAAAGTTATATAACTTTATATAAACTTTATATACTTTATATACAAACTTTATATATAAACTTTATATACAAACTTTATATATAAAGTTTATATATAAACTTTATAAGCTTTATAAACTTTATATAAACTTTACTATATATAGTAAATAAGTATATAAGTTTATATGTATAAATTATATATATATTACATAATATAAATATATATTATATATATTAATTATATATAATAATATATATAATATATTTATATATTTATATATAATATATATATACATATTTATATAATAATATAAATTATATATATTTATAATATATATATTTATAGTATATATAATTTATAATATATAACATATATTTATATATATATAAAGTTTATATATATAAAATTTATATATAAAGTTTATTTTACTTATTTTGAGAGAGAGAGAGAGCACATGAGCAGGGGAGGGACAGAGAAACATGGAGACAGAGGACCCAAAGTCGGCTATGCCCTGAACAGCAGAGAGCCCGACGCGGGGCTCAAACTCAAGAACTGAGAGATCATGACTTGAGCCCAAGTCAGATGCCTCACCGACTGAGCCCTCTGGTGCCCCAACTGTTAGTCAGTGTTTCTAAAGAAGCTACACATGTACAGCATGACCTGGCAATTCTGCCGCCCAGGCGTTTTCCCAAGGAAAAATAAAAACAGGTGTCCACAAAAGACTTACAAACCCCATAGCTTTATTCACCGGAGCCAAAAACTAAAAATAATCTTGACATCAGTGAATGGGAGAATGGATAAACAATCTGTGTGTCTATCTACACAATGACTGTGGCTCAGTAACTTAATCGAACAGAGTAGGGACATAACCTGACTGAATCCTGAAAATCATTATGCCAAGTGAAACAAGTCTACAGAAAACAGCACGCAGTATGGTACCATTTATCCAAAGTTCTAGAACAGGCAAAAAAATCCACGGTGGAAAATAACCAGCAAGCGACTGTTTCTGGGGAGTGGGAAGGGAGCGGGAGGTGATGGGAGATGGGCAGAAGGGAACGTTCTGTGGTGAGGGGGATGTTCAGCGTCTCGCCAGGAGTCTGGGTTACTTATACACGTGCATTTGTCAGAGCGAAATGGGATGATTCACTTAAAATGTGTGCGTTTAGTGTTATGCAAATTTTACCTTAAAAGAAAAAAATCTAAATCAATACGAAACTCTAGTTTATGACACGTATGTTGAAGAACCCAGGGAAATGTGCACTGACTTCCACAAGTGACTCCGAAATACATAAAAAGCATATGATGGTTTGATGCTTGGAGGGGATAGAGAGATGGATGAAGCTGTGATAAAACAAGAATAGTAAAAGCTACATGGAGGAATCTCATGCAGGCCTTCACTGTAAAATTCCGTCAGCTCTTTCGTACGTGTGAAGTTTGTACGGTGGAACGTTGGAGGGGAAACAAAGTAGTGGCTGAGTGCACACTGGGCTCAGGCACTTGTGTTCCGTTCTGCTGGATGCAGTTCGCTCTGCAGACGGTGGCCCTGAGCCCTGAGCCCACCAGAGATGCCGTGTGGCTAGGCAACCTGCTCGGTGCTCCCTGGCTGTCATCCTCCCTCAGAGGGGTGCACAGGCACGGCAGGCAGGTGGGGTCCAGCACGGATGCCAAGTCATGAGAACATGGGCTCTGAAATCTGATCTCTGGGGTGTGGACTTAGTTCCATTTCTGATGAGCTATTCAATCTCAAGCCGGTGATGTAAACCCTCTGTGCCAGAGTTTCACTGTCTGCAACATGTGGGTAATACAGCGCCCTCCTCCTCAGGTTGTCACGAAAAACATACCAAACCCATGCTTTTAAGTGACTAAGAACAGTGAGTAGCACCATCGTCATTGTCACTGTCGCTCTGTGACTCTCATATCCTCTCTGTTCACCTCAGACACAAGGACATACAAGCACTCCCCAACTCCTTCAGCCAACATCCTAATTCCCCATAAAAGTAACCTCAGAAAATGGATGTCTGTCCCAGTAGCCAGCCCACCTCTGCCCTCAACATGCTCAAGCCACAGCATTTATGAAGACACTGGGTATAGCTCCTGGCTTCTCTCTTCCAGTAACCTCACCCTCCATGCCTCAGTCACCCATCCCTATGGCTCTCTCCTGACCCTGTGGCTGGTGAAGACACACCACCTCCATACAATCACGTCGAGCACAGCACTCTCAAAACACCACATGTATTTAGACACGTATCAGAGCGACTCACCCGCTCTGGTCATTTTACAGCCAAACCCCAGCCATTTCTGAGAGTCTCTGAGATGCAGATCTGGGGGCCTGTCTGGGGTCCCGCGCCTTCCTTCCTCATGCAGCTTGATCCCTCCTGAGCAGTCAACCCCCTTGGCCTCTGCCCACATGGCCTATGTCCCCAGAAGACCCTGCCCTGATTAACCCAAACGCTCTGCCTATGTGTGCCTGCACCCACCCAGCTGACCGTGGCAGTAGACCAGCACAGACATGTGTCCAGGTCGCTCCAGGACTCAAGGCCACCCATCTTGCAAGGGCCGGGGGCTGCTGGCCTCCCGTCTCCCCATGACGGCCTTCCCTCCCAGATCACCAAGGGAGACAGAAGCAACAAGAAAGAGACACAGGTCCTCCCAGCCATCGTTCGCCTGGCACCCATGTCCCCATGTCTCCTCTGCCTGCTCACTCCTGCAAACACACACCCGTGTGCCCTGCAGAGGCTGGAGACCCTGTGTGGACACCAGAGCCCTGGGCCCCTCACAACTTCAAGGCCACCTCTCAATCACGGTCATCTTGTCTTTCGTTACCAACTCTCCTCTCTACAGAATTCCTTCTGGCCACAGATGTGCCAAAAATACCTCCCACCTTGAACAAACCACGTAAGCTCCCTTCTCCCACAGCAGGTACCTCACTCTCTTCTCCCCTTTATGGAAAAGGTCTCAGAGGCTGTACCATACTCAATGTCATCACCTCTGTTCCTCCCATTTTCCCTGAAACCTTCCCACAGAAGGGCGTTCACATCCCCTACTCCCATCACCTCCTCCAGCAAGACCCGAGGGATCCCATCACCAAATCTCACAGTCAGACTGTCACCAGGGTGGCACCCTGCATGTTCTTTCCTCCGCCCCCAGGGCTCACGCTCACCTGGCACACCTCCTACCCTGACAGTCACTGTTCCATCCTCTTCTTGCACCACTGCTCATTCCCAGGTGAGCTCGCTCAGGCTACCGGCACCAGCTATGTGTCCATCTCTGTCCTACAGCTCTACCTGCAGCCCACATCACCGACGCAGTCAGACAAACATCCGGGGCACACTTGGCTGTCCCATTTTATTCCTCCTTTCAATTATACAACACAGACTGATTTAGCACCTACCACGTGCCCCACGTTCTTCTGCACGCTAGACATGTATCAGAGAATAAAACAAACACAACTCCCCACTAATATTCTACCAGGAGATTCTGTTCTGCTATGAAAGACAATTAACAGTGCAAATGACTAGGTTACACGATATGTTAGCAGATAACAAGTAGTAGTGAAAACATACCGTGGCCATGGGGCAGGGAGCCGGGGGAGAGGGCAGTAGGATGTAGTTCTTTAGAGGATGGTTCAAGGAGCCCTCGGCAGAAGGTTACACTTTTTAAAAAAATTTTATTAATTTAATGTTTATTTATTTTTGAGAGAGAGAGAGAGAGAGAAAGAGAGAGAAAGAGAGCGTGAGCAGGGGAGGGGCAGAGAGAGAGGGAGACACAGAATCCAAAGCAGGCTCCAGGCTCTGAGCTGTCAGCCCAGTGCCCAACGTGGGGCTCGAACCCACCAGCCATGAGATCATGAATGACCTGAGTTAAAGTTGGACACTTATCCCACTGAGCCACCCAGATGCCCCATTTTACATTTTAGAAGAGACTAGTGAGCTGGCAGGAAGCTGGCTGGGGAGGAGTGTCGGGGGCAGCTGGAGGCTGCAGGGCAGGGAGGGGTATGGTGCAGAGGTCCAGGAGACTCATGGTCAGGACGTGGAGAGGATTGTAGGGACCCTGACTTCTGCTTGGGGTGACATGAGAGTCCACGGACGGGCTCTGTGCTGAGATACAATGTGGTCCTCGCTGCTCTGCAGGCTGATGGGACATGATCTTGGGTACAGGGGGCGCAGTGAGGATGGCTGGCTGCCATATCCCAGGCAGGTGTGATGTTGGTGGCCCAGGCCAGAGGGGTGGCGCTGTGTGGGGACAGCACGGGGTTCTGGTCCAACCAGATGCGTTGAAGAATCAGCCATGGGAACCTCAGGGGCGTGTTTATTCTCAGCGTCCCGGTCAGCATCCTCGATCGCCCCTGATTGGCCCATATTGTCTCCAATCCAAATATCTGCCTTTATCCATCAATCGAGATTAATTTCACAAAAATATTCAACCCCCAAAAAAGAAAACTGCAGAACAACAGAGGATTCCATGTGTGTAAAAGAAAATATTGAGTTTTTTTTTGGGGGGGGGAGATGTATGCCTATGTGATGAATTATAAGAAAAGCAAAGAGGGGAGCCTGGGTGGCTCAGTCGGTTAAACGTCCGACTTTGGCTCAGGTCACGATCTTGCGCTCCGTGAGTTCGAGCCCCGCGTCGGGCTCGGGGCTGATGGCTCAGAGCCTGGAGCCTGCTTCCGATTCTGTGTCTCCCTCTCTCTCTGCCCCTCCCCCGTTCATGCTCTGTCTCTCTCTGTCTCAAAAATAAATAAAACGGGGGCGCCTGGGTGGCGCAGTCGGTTAAGCGTCCGACTTCAGCCAGGTCACGATCTGGCGGTCCGCGAGTTCGAGCCCCGCGTCAGGCTCTGGGCTGATGGCTCGGAGCCTGGAGCCTGTTTCCGATTCTGTGTCTCGCTCTCTCTCTGCCCCTCCCCCGTTCATTCTCTGTCTCTCTCTGTCCCCAAAATGAATAAAAAACGTTGAAAAAAAATAAAAAATAAATAAATAAAACGTTAAAAAAATTTTTAAAAATTAAAAAAAAAGAAAAGCAAAGAAATAATTATAGCATTTGGAGTAACAGGAGAAGGGGTACAGTTGATGGGTGTTCATGGGCTTCCTTGTGTTACCTGAGTAGGGTAAAGAATCCACTCATTGCCATTCTTTAAGGAATGCACCCAGTATATGTACTCTTCTGTACATATGAAATATTCAAGATCGGATAAGGAAAAAGGTGCATTTAGAATGGGAAACGTTCATCTAAATCAGGCTTCTCAAATGTGCATATGTATACATATGGAGATGCCTTATAAGTACCATAGAGATGTATTATATAGATGACATTGTGGTAAATGCATAGATATTTCTATAAAGGTACATAAGAAATAAAGTAGCTAACAGCTAAAAATACTACTTCTAGAAAATAAACTTACATTGCTTCTCAGCCTTGTGGCTAAGATCAAGTGTAGAAAATGAGTACACAGTGGAAGGTCAAGTGTAGAAAACAAGCACACAGTGGAAGGGGTGGAGAGAACCCTAACTTAGGCTTCTACATCCTCCCCATCTTTGAGATCCTACTTAGAACGGTAGAAACCACTCCTGTGTGTAGCATCTGTCTTCTACCTTCTTCTCTACATTTGACTTTGTAAAAGTCATATGTTGTATATATTACCTTTATAATATTTTTAAATAGTGGTGAAAAATGCCACCCTAGGGCGCCTGGAGAGCTCAGTCAGTTAAGCGTCCAACTTCGGCTCAGGTCACCATCTCACGGTTTGTGAGTTGGAGCCCCACATCTGGCTCCGTGCTGACAGCTGGGAGCCTGGAGCCTGCTTCAGATTCTGTGTCTCCCTCTCTCTCTGCCCATCCCCCACTTGCTCTCTGTCTCTCTCTCTCAAAAATAAATAAACATTAATTTTTTTTTTAAATGCTACACTCAGCAACCTGAAGATTCTGCATCAATAATCACAATGAAAGTAAAGGTATTTGAAATTCCTTGGCCCCAAACCCTGCCAAAACCAAGAATCATCTCATCAATATGCCAGTGCTGGAGTAGAGCCTGTGAGCTGTCCCCTCTCATCAGCAACCATTGTGTGGGAGGGACAGCCTGTGGTCACTGCATCCCCAGACATAAAGTGTCAGGAGGCGCGTTCAGTCAGCTGTCCGTGGTACTGCACTGCTGGCCCCTTCCCAGACCGCAGATAAGGGTCGTCAGGGTCTCTTTATGTCCAATGTGCTATAAAGGCCAATGCTGAGACGGAACTCGGCATCCAGGTCACATTTGGCACAACAAACGAGACCTCGGGCCAGAAGCACCTGACTCCACTCATTTGTTGCAAAGAGGAGTGGGGACACATGAAAATGGCCATTTCAGATCACAAGTGTCATGAATACAAATGAAAAATAAACTCACAGTGTCTGCAGGTCGTGAAGCCTGTCATGTTTGGCAACTAGCAGGCGGGACTGAATTTAAAACCATAATCAGACCTGCTAATTGTTCACTCACTGCCAACCGTCTGAGAAAACAAACATATTAATATGGCTTTGAATTTTGATGAGTACTTGTGCGCATCGCCAGATGGGAGAGTACACAGAGATGAGAACACGGGAGGAGAGAAGTAAGGCAGTTTGGAAAACATCAGATGATGTATTGATTTTGTACATAACGTTTCCTACCTCTCAAAGAGGGCTGCTGGACTTTCACAGAGATTCCCAAATTTTTCATTAGAAAAACTTTTCAGAGGGGCACCTGGGTGACTCAGTCAGTTAAGCATCTGACCCTTGATTTTGGCTCAGTTCATGATCTCAGGGTTCGTGAGATCCCAAGGTTCAAGCCCCATGTAGGGCTCTGTGCTGACAATGCGGAACCTGCTTGGGATTTTCTCTTCCTCTCTCTCTGCACCTCTACTGCGCACTCTCTCTCTGTCTCTCTCTCCCTTTCTCTCTCTCTCTCTCTCTCTCTCTCTCTCTCTCTCTCTCTCTCTCTCTCTCTCTCTCTCTGTCTCTCTCTCTCTCTGTCTCAAAATAAACATTAAAAAAAAAGAAGAGAAAAACTTGGGGCACCTGGGTGGCTCAGTCGGGTGAATGTCTGACTTTGGCTCAGGTCATGATCTCATGGTCCATGAGTTCCAGCCCCACATTGGGCTCTGTGCTGACAGCTCAGAGCCTAGAGCCTGCTTCAGATTCTGTGTCTCCCTCTTTCTCTGTCCCTTCCCCACTCACCGTCTCTCTCTATCTCTGTCTCTCTCTTTCTCTCTCTCTCTCTCTCTCTCTCAAAAAATAAAAAAAAAGTTAAATTTTTTTTAAAGTAAAACTTTTCTTAACACCTGCTGGCCTATAAAGAAGAGCGAACAATACAAATATTTTTAAGGATGCTGAACTTTTTTACAAAGCTTAATTTTTTAATTATTGGCTGCTTTGAGGAGCCTTCATAGGGCATATCAATTGGATCAGTAATTGTATAGCACCCTGAAAAAGTCGTTGCCTCAGAGTACTAATGTCAGAACAAATGATTTCCAACTCATTAGAACTCAACAGAGACCAGAAGAGTGTAAGAATGAACTCTCAGGAGCTGTGAGGCATTTACATACAGCATGCCCAGTCTTAGACAACCCCACAGGTTGATTTCTCAGGGCATATTTCCAGATGAAGGAGTCAGGGAAGTCAGCCAAGTTCTTGGAATATCTCAACTAGTAAGTGACCAACTTGGATTCAAACTCAGGTCAGCCTGTGCCCATCCCAGAAGTCCACACTTCCTTTCAAGCACAGTCTTCCAACATCTTTTTTCTCTTTATGAAACATTCCAGAATTGATGCAGATTCCTTTTGTCCCACAGGTCAATCAGTGCCAGCCCACAGAGTGATGGATTTCCTTAAGACACTAGAGCCCAAGATTCATCTTCTGGTTCAAAAAATAAAGTTTATGTGCTTCTAAAGCCCAGTGTGTATACTGGTAAGTGAGCTAGGTTGAACAGACTTGACTCTGACCCTCATCTTCCTCGTCCTTCAGTTCATGGCACCCTTGCCCGCCCATCCCACGCCTGGACCAGTTTGGGACCCTTGTGCTACCACCTCTGAACTGTATCCACAGTGTTCACTTTAAACGTAAACCAGATGTGCGGGCAGAACAGTGCTCCCCACAAAGATGGCTCATCTGTGGACCGCAGGATATGGAGAGTACCCTGGGTCACCCAAGTGGGTCAGCCCTGAAGGTGGGAAAGGGAGCAGAGAAAGACTGACGGGTGCACCGTCATGGGTCTTAACCACCGAGCAGGCGGACTCCAGCCCACGAGGGCCGCTAGCGGCTGGAAGAGGCCAGGAGGTGGGAGTCTCCCTGGGAGCCTCCAGGACGAATGCGGCGTGTGGGCATCATGACTTCAGCCCCGTGAGACCACAGGTGAGTCCGGAGCTGGGAAGAACAGTGTTGCTTGAAGCCACTGTTTACCGTCATGTACATCAGCTGATGCCACTCCCTGCTTAACAGGCCACAGCACTTTCTCACTGCTGTTGCAAAAATCTCAGCTCCTTGCTGAGCTCAGTGGCCCCAGGTTGGGGGACCTACCTGACACCAAATCCCCCGTGTGTCACGTCCCTCCTCCCCTCTCACTGGACGCCAGGCTCGGGGCCCCTGTTGTTATGATCGGGTTGTTCCTACCTCGGGGACTTTGCCCTCGATGCCCCTCCCTGAAATACTCTGCCCCCTTCCTCTCCTCCAGGCCTCAATTTCCACGTCCCCTCCTCAGAGTGTCTTATGCACCGGCAGAAGCAGCTCCAGGGATTGCTGCAAATGCACACTCTCAAACCCCGTGGCACGCCTGCCTGATCAGAGACTCTGGAGATGGTGGGTCCCAGGTGCACTTGTTGACTGAGCCTCCTTTCCTCCCCTCGTTCCCCAGGGGGTGGCAACCTCACCTATCTCCATCTCTGGTACCTAGAATGAGGCAAGCTGCACAGCAGGAGCTCAGTAAATATTTGTGGGATGGATTACTGAAAGTATTTTCTAGAAGCCGCCAAGAAGGCACCATGCTATGTATAAAAAGATCAAAACAGCATGGCTCTGCCCTGCAGAACTTACAGTGGAGTGGAAAAGGTCTTTTCTCATACAGCGTGGTGCACACCATGACAAATGCCTATGACAGCCCGAATGAGGGCCCCTGAACCCATGTGTCGCCTGGCTTGTGCCAAGCACAGGACAGATTGTGTGTGATGCCTGTCCTCATCCATGAAACGTATACTGACTCCCCTGCTTAGAACATGAGTCCCCCATATGGCTCGTTCAGAGACACACCTATACCTGGTGCCTCCCATCCAGAGGAAGTCATCAAAAAAATGGGTTGGGCGTGGGATGCCTGGGTGGCTCAGTCGGTTGGGAGTCCAGCTCTTGATATCGGCTCAGGTTGTGATCTCACGGTTCATGGGTTCGTGCTCTGTGTGGGGCTCTGCACTGACAGCGTGGAGCCTGCTTGGGTTTCCCCCTCTCTGCCTCATCCCCACTCATGTGAACTCTGATTGCTCGCTCTTGCTCTCTCCCTCTCTCTCAAAATAAATAAACTTTAAAAAATATGTGTCGGGGTACCTGGGTGGCTCAATCAGTTGTGTGACTTCAGGTTAGTTCATAATCTCATGGTTTCTGAGTTCAAGACCCGCATCAGGCTGTGTGCTGTCAGCTCAGAGCCTGGAGCTTGCTTCCAATTCTGTGTCTCCCTCTCTCTCTGCCCTTCCCTGCTAGCGCTCTCTCTCTCTCTGTCTCTCTCTCTCTCAAAAATAAACGTTATAAGTATATGAATGAATGAATGAATGAATGAATGAATGAATGAATGATCATAGATTCAGAAGGTAAAAAAGTCTTAGAGGAATGTGGACAAGGCAACCAGGCTTGGTATGTTCCAGCTAAAAGGTGCAGTCAGAGCAAAAGCGCTGAGGGGTGGGCAGCTTGAAGAAAGGCCAGAGGGGTGGTGGCGGGGGCGCCTCCAGTGACCGTGGCGTCGGCAAAGCTGTGGTCCCAGCTGAGGCACGCTGACCCACACCAGGCAGAAGCCTGCGGCGGGTGGGGGAGAGGGCTTTACCACAACCCCCTCGGAGAGTATTCCTGTCCAGGATTCTCTACCCAGGTAGTGGTCCCCGGTACAGGATGGGGTCCTATAGAAGAGGAGTCACTGGCCGACCCAGCCTCGGGGGGCAGACGGACTGTCTTCCCCACCCAGCAGCTGAAGACGCTGCTGGAAGGGGAGAAGAGACTCAACCCAGAAGGCAAGTGGAAACTTCCCACCTGAACTCTGAAAATAAGGAATGGGTGGTTTGAACTCTGCTTGAAACTATGCATTGGGAGACACTTAGTCCTTTCAAGGCCATGGGCTAAATAATCTGAGGCATTTTCACAGAGCAGTGACTCATCTGAGATAGATTCACCACTTCACCTCACAGCTGGCCTTGTGGGGACTAATTTGATGCCGTGTTTCCCTTTAGTGAATTTCCAAGAAAGGGTTTTGTGCGCCTCTATTTATTTAAGATGAAAAACACAATAAAGCTCTTTATTATCAAACCTATCCGGATTCAGTTGAAGCCCCACAGGTAAAATCTTCACGTGCCCCTGTGTGTAAACAAACACGGACACTGTGCACGGGGACAGGCACTTCTGCACACACAGGACACTGAGCACGCAACGTCGGCATACATAAAATTACACCAAAACCCAGGGTACTTTTTTTCTCCTTATCAAAAATGTACTGGGCCATAGCTCTGTGAATATACTTGGTGATCTAAGCTATTCATTAAAGGTAATAGAACAGAAAAATAACTTTTGATACACAGCCACTCCAACATGTTATGTTTTAGAGTCTTTGCTAAATCACATTGTCAGAGTTCACTTAATTTTACTATTGAGTCAATGTGAAAGAATGAACCCTCTCTCTCAGAAATGTCTCTCCTTAATGCTCAGGACCTGCTCTGCTAAGTTTAATACACTGACAGTTCCAGGCTTAATTTACTCCTTGGAACAAGCCATTAAGTATGCATTGCAGCTCTGTGCCTGCTGTGTGAACTGTCCCCTTTTCTTAAATACACAGCCACGTAGTAAAGGTCCCCCAGGGGGGGATTTGAACTAGGTTTGGTAGTTAGCAGAAAATCAGTCTTAATGTGCACACATCCAGAATCTTTCATGTGACATCAGGAATTTTTCAATCATCATCAAGAATCATAAAATACTTAGGAATAAGCCTAACCAAAGATGTAAAGGATCTGTACACTATAGAAAGCTTATGAAGGAAATTGAAAAAAAAAAACACAAACAAATGGAAAAACATTCCATGCTCATGAATTGGGAGAGTAAGTACTGCTAAAATGTCAATACTACCCAAATCAATCTACACGTTCAACGCAATCCCAATCAAAATTGCACCAGCATTCTTCTAGAAGCTAGAACAGTCAATCCTAAAATTTATATGGAACCACAAAAGACTTCAAATAGCCAAAGTAATATTGAAGAACAAGACCAAAGTAGGAGGCATCACAATGCCAGACTTTGGCCTTTACTACAAAGTTGTAATCGTCAAGACAGCATAGTATTGGCATAAAAACAGACACATAGACCAATGGAATAGAATAGAGACTCCAGAATTGGACCCACACAAGTACGGCCAAGTAACCTTTGACAAAGCAGGAAAGAATATCCCATGGAAAAAAGATAATCTCTTTAACAAAGGGTGCTGGGAGAACTGGACAGCAACATGCAAAAGAATGAAACGAGGCCATTTTCTTACACCATTCACAAAAATAAACTCAAAATGGATAAAGGACCTGAATGTGAGACAGCAAACCGTCAATCCCTAGAGGAGAAAGCAGGAGAAAACCTCTCTGACCTCAGCTGCAGCAATTTCTTACTTGACACATCTCCAAAAGTGAGGGGATTAAAAGCAAAAATGAACTATTGGGACCTCATCAAGATAAAAAGCTTCTGCACTGCAAAGGAAACAATCAACAAAACTAAAAGGCAACCGACAGAATGGGAAAAGATATTTGCAAATCACATATCGAAAGGGCTAGTATCCAAAATGTATGAAGAACTCACCAAACTCCACACCCAAAAAACAAATAAACCAGTGAAAAAATGGGCAGAAGACATGAATAGACACTTTCTGAAAGAAGACATCCAGATAGCCAACAGGCACATGAAAAGATGCTCCGCATCACTCCTCAACAGGGAAGTACAAATCAAAACCACACTGATATATCACCTCACGCTGGTCAAGGTGGCTAAAATGAACAAATCAGGAGACTCTGGATGCTGGCGAGGATGTGGAGAAACAGGAACCCTCTCACACTGCTGGTGGGAATGCAAACTGGTGCATCTGCTCTGGAAAACAGTGTGGAGGTTCCTCAAAAAAACAAAAATAGAACTACCCTACAACCTAGCAAGAGCACTACTAGGAATTACCCAAGGGATACAGGAGTGCTGATGCATAGGGACCCTTGTATCCCAATGTTTATAGCAGCACTTTCAACAATAACCAAATTATGGAAAGAGCCTAAATGTCCATTGACTGATGAATGGATAAAGACATTGTGGTTTATATACACAATGGAATACTACTTGGCAATGAGAAATCTGGCCTTTTGTAGCAACGTGGATGGAACTGGAGGGTATTATGTTAAGTGAAATAAGTCAGGCAGAGAAAGACAGATATCATATGTTTTCACTCATATGTGGATCCAGAGAAACTTAACAGAAGACCATGGGGGAGGGGAAGGAAAAAAAAAACAAGAGGGAGAGAACCAAACCATAAGAGGCTCTTAAAAACTTAGAATAAACTGAGGGTTGATGGGGGTGGGGGGGGAGAGGAAGGTGGGTGATGGGCATTGAGGAGACCACCTGTTGGGATGAGCACTGGGTGTTGCATGGAAACCAATTTGACAATAAATTTCCTAAAAGAAAAAAAAAAAGGAATTTTGCAGTCATTAAAAAGTCAACCGTATGGGGGCGCCTGGGTGACTCGCTTGATTAAGTGTCTGACTTCAGGTCAGGTCATGATCTCATGGTTTATGGGTTTGAGTTTCGTGTCAGGCTCTGTGCTGACAGCTCAGAGCCTGGGTCCTGCTTCTATTCTGTGTTTCCCTCTTAGCGCCCCCGCCCACTTATGCTCTGTCTCTCTCTTCCTCTCTCTAAAAATAAATAAACATTATTTTTTTTAAGTCAACCATATGCCTGTTCAGGTATTTTCTCCTGCATAGATGGACTGAGAATTAATAACAGTGACTACATTATTTAACAGACTCAGTAAAGAGATCATCACCATGTGAGGACCATCACTGCCACCAACAGCTTCCCCAGCCAGATATGGGGACATATGGTGCCTTCTGAGAATGTGCAAATGCAGAGTATACTGTGCATACTGGGGCATACTGGGGCATACTGGGGGCAGACACAGGCTGGCAACTCCCATTCAACTTTGCAAACAACGAACCTGTGCGTTCTGACTCCAGGAATGCCTGGAATACAGACTGGCTCTAATTAACAACCGAGAGAAACGCAGTCGTATAAAATTGATAGAAGAAATGGAAAACTGATCAAATGAATAATGTTTAAATGGAAAAGCTATCTGTAACTCCCAGCAAATTATATTTTATGGCATCAAAAATATGCATTTTTTTTCCCTGAAGAAAGGATCTAGAATTTCCAAGGTAAAGAAGTTTGGCATAAAATATGAGAGGAAGAGGGTATTGAATTTAGAAGCATGTCAGGCCCAAGAGGCACAGATGCTAAACTAAACAGTCAGGAAAGGCCTCAAATCCCAAATCAGAGCACCCCCTCCAGCATGCTAAGGGCAGAGGCGCAACAGCGTGAGCTTCGGCCACCTGGCTAGCTTTCCTTCCTTCCTTCCTTCCTTCCTTCCTTCCTTCCTTCCTTCCTTCCTTCCTTCCTTCCTTCCTTCCTTCCTTCCTTCCTTCCTTCCTTCTTTCTTTCCCTAAATGCCCCTACGACAGGACCTGTGACAGATGGCAGGATTCTGTCTTGAGGATGTGAGAGGCAGTCTCTATTCCCAGCGGGAATCGTGGCTCAAAGACAAAGTAACACCCCACCTCAGAGCGGTTTCCCCAACTCAAAACGCAGCCAGAATTCGTCAGTGCCCATGGGGTGAGATCCAGGGTCCCCAGCCCTCCTCTCTGGCACTCCCCCACCTGCCCCACCCCCGATCTTCCTTCTGGGCTCCCAACCAGCTTCACTCCAGCCTCAGGGCCTGCACCTGTGCCCTCCACCTGAAATGCTCTTGTGCTCCATCACTGAGTGGCCGGCTCTCTGTCTGTCACCTGCCCCTCCTTGACTTCACGCCAGGTGAGCTCCAGTCAAGGCAAACAGACAGCCTCATAGACAGAGGCGTCCAAGCAACCGGAGGTCATGTATAGTGAGGGCAGTGGTCTGAGGAGGAGGTTTCGGCGAGCCCCGGCTCTGTTCACCCCTTGGGTGGCACTGCTGGTGCTCAAGGTCACCCAGAGTTGCAGAGCAGGAGCGATATGGGGAAAGTCAGAATTCTCACCATTCTTAACAAAATTCAACTGCTTTTCCTTGAAACAACAACGGAAAACCAGAACACAGAAAAACTTATGTTCCTGGAAGACTTTGATTAATTTCTAGAGTTGTGGAAAAGCTTCTTCTGACCATTTCGGCCATCTTTTCTTAGTGGGAGAGTGACATTCAGAGGTCGTTACTCTGTTGTTTCCCTTCTCTCTCTCTCTCTCTCTCTCTCTCTCTCTCTCTCTCTCTCTCTCTCTCTCTCTCTCTCTCTCTGTCTCACACACACACATTTAAACTCCCCTCTTGGCTGCATCCACCTGTATGCAGCTTCAGTACTTCCCTTTGAAAACTCCTTCCACTTCTCTCGAGTGCTCCCCCAGCTACAGACTCTGGAGGCATCTGAGGGCGCCAGACCAGCTTCTCAGGTCATCCACTGCTGCATCCACTCCACACTGCTCCTACCCCTCAGCTGGCCCGGGAACCTCCCCAGGGTCTCCTCAGGCCTCCACCCGCCCACACCCAACCGCCATCCTCCATACCCGTGCTGGACCTCCCAGCACCGACTTCCTTCCAGAAACACTCCTCCCCTGGCTACAGTCTCCAGTGTCCTTCCCGCTGCTCCTCAGCCTGCTGGTAAGGCATAGTCTCTTCTACCCAGCTGGCAGCCATGGCATTCATCAGAGACAGAAGAGGGGGGAGAGAGGAGAGACAGAGGGAGACAAAAGAGAGAGAGAGAGAGAGAGACAGAAGGCAGAGACATGGAGAGACAGGGGGGAGACAGAAACAGAGAGAAGAGTGGAGTGAGAGACAGAGAGATGGTGGGCCTCACTCCCTCATGGGTGACATCCTCACTGTTGCTCTGGAACCTCACCCAGGCCCTGGCCTCAGCCGCACAGGAATGAGTGATTCTCACATGATTTTCTCCAGTCCAGCCCCCTCCTCTGATCTGCAGCTGGCATCTCCCACTGTGCCCCTGACCCATCCTCTAAACACAGAACCAGGGTGTCCCCAGTAAGTACTGACCTCCTGAAAGCATTGACACATGACCTGGGCTGACAGACCGTCCACTCAGGCCCTGAGACCCTCTGGGACTGCTAGTCCCTACAACTTTTTCCAAATCCCCTGTAATTCCCCTTGGGGTGTGTCTGTGAGCAGTTGCAACATCCATCCCATTCGAAAGACAGGACCCCGGCAATAATCCCCGGAACACTGCTCACCTACACTGTCCTTGCCAGGCCCTTGCAACATGCTACCTGCTGACCTTCCTGTCAGGGCACCTGCTCGGAACTGCTGACCATCCCAGTGGGTCACCTGCTCACACCTGCTGACCATCCTGACAGAGTCCTGCTCACACCAGCCCCCTGGAGCTGGCTGGGCACAATATGTCTGAATCTGCTATCAGTGAAGTCAGCCTGTAGTTGAAAGGAGCAAATACTACAACCACTGTTGTTACACCTGAGAAGAGGTAGTTGGCACTTCCCAGTTGCCATCATTCCCCAAGCACCTTCAAATGTAAAGATGCTTCCTCGCGCTGACATAGCCATGCGGAGCACCTGCCTGGTTTCAACTCTGGAAGTCAGTCAGGAGAACCTCCCCTCTCTCTCATCTGGAAGTCGGTCAGGAGACCCTCCCCTCTCTTGTCCAGAAGTCAGTCAGGAGAAACTCCCCACTCTCTCATCCAGAAGTAATACAGGAGAACCTCCCCTGTCCGGTCAAGAAATCAGTCAGGAGAACCTCCCCTCTCTCTCTCCTGGATGTCAGTCAGGAGAATCTCCCCTCTCTCCCCTGCAAGAGAACCTCCACTCTCTGATCCAGAATTCAGTCAGGAGTACCTCCCCTCTCTCATCCAGAAGTCAGTCAGGAGAACCTCCCCTCTCTCTCATCTGGAAGTCGGTCACAGAACATCCACTCTCTGGTCCAGAAGTCAGTCAGGAGAACCTCCCTCTCTCTCGTCTGCAGGTCATTCAGGAGAGCCTCCCCTCTCTCTCATTCAAGAACCTTCCCTCTCTGGTCCAGAAGACATTCAGGAGAACCTCCCTTCTCCCTCATCCACAAGTAAGACAGGAGAAACTCTCTGTCTGGTCCGGAAATCAGTCAGGAGAACTTCTCCTCTCTCTCGCCTCGAAGTCAGTCAGGAAAATGTCCTGTCTCTCTCATCCTACATCGGTCAGGAGAACCTCCACTCTCTGGTCAGAAGTCAGTCAGAAGAACCTCCGCTGTCTCTTATCTGGAAGTCTGTCGGGGGAAACTCCCCTCTCTCTCGTCCGAAAGTCATTCAGGAGAACTTCCCCTCTCTCTCGTTCAAGAACCTCCCCTCTCTGGTCCAGAAGTCATTCAGGGAAAACTCCCCTGTCTCTCATTCGGAAGTCCGTCAGGAGAACCTCCCCTCTCTCAATCAGAAGTCAGTCAGGAGATCCTCCCCTCTCTCTCATCTGGAAGTCGGTCAGCAGAACATCCACTCTCTGGTCCAGAAGTCAGTCAGGAGAACCTCCGTCTCTCTCATCTGGAGGTCTTTCAGGAGAGCCTCCCCTCTCTCTCATTCAAGAACCTTCCCTCTCTGGTCCAGAAGACATTCAGGAGAACCTCCCTTCTCCCTCATCCAGAAGTAAGACAGGAGAAACTCTCTGTCTGGTCCGGAAATCAGTCAGGAGAACTTCCCCTCTCTCTCGCCTCGAAGTCAGTCAGGAAAATGTCCTGTCTCTCTCATCCTACATCGGTCAGGAGAACCTCCACTCTCTGGTCGGAAGTCAGTCAGAAGAACCTCCACTGTCTCTTATCTGGAAGTCTGTCGGGGGAAACTCCCCTCTCTCTCGTCCAAAAGTCATTCAGGAGAACTTCCCCTCTCTCTCGTTCAAGAACCTCCCCTTTTGGGTCCAGAAGTCATTCAGGGAAAACTTCCCTGTCTCTCATTCGGAAGTCCGTCAGGAGAACCTCCCCTCTCTCATCCAGAAGTCAGTCAGGAGAACCTCCCCTCTCTCATCCAGAAGTCAGTCAGGAGAACCTCCCCTCTCTGATCCAGAAATCAATCAGGAGACCTACCCTCTCTCTCGTCCAGAAGTTAGACAGGAGAACCCTCCGTGTCTGGTCCAGAAATCAGCCAAGAGAACCTCCCCTCTCTCTCATCCAGAAGTCAGTCAGGAAAACCTCCCCTCTCTCTTGTTCAAGAACCTCCCCTCTCTGGTCCAGAAGTCACTCAGGAGAACCTCTCCTCTCTCCTGTCCAGAAGTCAGTCAGCAAAACCTCCCTTCTCTGTCATTCATGAGAACTTCCACTCTCTTGTCCAGAAGTCAGTCAGGAGAAACTCCCATCTCTCTCACTCAATCAAGATTGTCCACTCTCTGGCCCGGAAGTCAGTCAGGAGAAACTCCAGTCTCTCACCCAGAAGTCACTCAGGAGAACTTCCCCTCTCTCGTCCAGAAGTCAGTCAGGAGAACCTCCCCTCTCTCGTCCAGAAGTCAGTCAGGAGAACCTCCCCTCTCTCTCATCCGGACTGTGGTCAGCAGAACCTCCCCTCTCTCGTCCAGAAATCATTCAGGAGAACCTCCAGTGTCTCTCATTCAAGAACCTCCACTCTCTGGTTGAGAAGCCAGTCAGGAAAACCTCCGCTTGCTCCCGTCCAAAAGTCAGTCAGGAAAACCTCCCCTCTCTCATCCAGAGGTCATTCAGGAGAATCTCCCCTCTCTCTCATCAAGAAGTCAGTCAGCAGAACCTCCACTCTGTGGTCCAGATGTCAGTCAGGAGAATCTCCCATCTCTCAACCAGAAGTCAGGCAGGAAAACCTCCACTCTCTCTCATCCAGAAGTCAGTCTGGAGAACCTCCCCTCTCTCTCTCATCTGGAAGTTGGTCAGGAGAACCTCCCATCTCTGGCGCAGAATTCATTAAGAAGAAGCTCCCCTCCCTCTCGTCCAGAAGTAAGACAGGAGAACCTCCCCTGTCTGGTCCAGAAATCAGTCAAGAGAACTTCCCCCCTCTCTCGCCTGGAAGTCAGTCATGAGAATCACCCCTCTGTCTCCTGCCAGAAACCCCCCCCATCCAGAAGTCGGTCAGCAGAACCTCCCCCTCTCTCATGCAGAAGTCAGTCAGGAGAACCTCCCCTCCGTCTTGTTCAAGACCCTCCTCTCTCTGGTCCAGAAGTCAGTAAGGAAAACCTCCCCTCTCTCTCATCCAAAAGTCAGTCAGCAGAAACTCCCCTCTCTCATCCAGAAGTCATTCAGGACAACCTCCCCTCTCTCACATCTGGAAGTCGATCAGGAGAACCTCCCCTCTCTCATCCAGAAGGCAGTCAGGAAACCCTCCCATCTCTGTCCAGAATTAAGACAGCAGAACATCCCGGCACTGGTCCAGAAATCAGTCAGGAGAATATTCCCTCTCTCTCATCTGGAAGACTGTCAGCAGAACCTGTACTCTCTGGTCCAGAAGTCAGTCAGGAGAGCCTCCCCTCTGTCGTCCAGAAGTCACTCAGGAGAACCTCCCCACTCTGTCATCCGCAAGTCGGTCAGCAGAACATCCCATCTCTGGTCCACAAGTCAGTCAGGAGAAGCTCCAGTCTCTCGTCCATAAGTCACTCAGGAGAACCTCCCCTCTCTCATCCAGAAGTCAGTCAGGAGAACCTCCCCTCTCTTGTCCGGAAGTCAGTCAGCAGACCCTCTCCTTTCTCCTCCAGAAGTCAGTTAGAGAACCTCCCCTCGCTCTCGTTGGGAAGTCATTCAGGAGAACCTCCCCTCTCTCTCGTTCAAGAACCTCCCCTCTCTGGTCCAGAAGTCATTCAGGAGAACCTCTCCTCTCTCTTGTCCAGAAGTAAGATAGGAGAACCTCCCCTGTCTGGTCAAGAAATCAGTCAGGAGAATCTCCCCTCTCTCTCGCCTGGAAGTCAGTCAGGAGAATCACCCCTGTCTCTCCTCCAAGAGAGCCTCCACTCTGTGGTCCAGAGTCAGTCAGGAGAACCTCCACTCTCTCATCCAGAGAGAATCTTGTCAATCAGGGGAACATCCCTGTCACTCATCCGGAAGTCGGTCAGCAGAACCTCCGGTCTCTGGTCCAGATGTCAGCCAGGAGAATCTCCCCTCTCTCTCATCTGGAAGTTGGTCACCAGAACCTCCAGTCTCTGGTCCAGAAGTCAGTCAGCAGAACTTCCCCTCTCTCGTTCAGAAGTCATTCAGGAGAACCTCCCATCTCTCATCCAGAAGTCAGGCAGGAAAATCCCTCTCTCTCGCCCAGAATTTAGTCAGGAGAGCCCTCCCTCTCTCTCATCTGGAAGTTGGTCAGGAATGCCTCCCCTCTCTGGTCCAGAAGACCAGAATCTTTTGGGTTTTCCATATCGAGTATCATGTCATCTGTGAAGAGTGAAAGTTTGACCTCCTCCTGGCTGATTCGGATGCCTTTTATTTCTTTGTGTTGCCTGATTGCAGAGGCTAAGACTTCCAGTTAATTCTATGATGAATAATAGTGGAGATAGTGAACATCTCTGTCTTGTACCTGACTTTAGGGGAAAAGTTCTCAGTTTTTCCCTCTTGAGGATGATATTAGCGTTGGGTCGTTCAATATGGCTTTTATGATCTCGAGTTAGGCTCCTTCTATCCCTACTTTCTTGAGAGCTTTTATCAAGAAACGTTGCTGTATTTATTCAAATGCTTTCTTTTTTTTTTTTTAATTTTTTTTTTTAACGTTTATTTATTTTTGAGACAGAGAGAGAGACAGAGCATGAACGGGGGAGGAGCAGAGAGAGAGGGAGACACAGAATCGGAAGCAGGCTCCAGGCTCTGGGCCATCAGCCCAGAGCCCGACGCGGGGCTCGAACTCACGGACCGCGAGATCGTGACCTGGCTGAAGTCGGACGCTTAACCGACTGCGCCACCCAGGCGCCCCTCAAATGCTTTCTTTGCACCTATTGAGAAGATCATATGGTTCTTGTCCTTTCTTTTATTGATGTGATGAATCACGTTAATTATTTTGTGGATATTGAACCAGCCTTGCATCCCAGGTATAAATCACACTTGGTTGTGGTGAATAATTTTTTTTTTTAATATTGTTGGATCAGGTTGGCTAATACTTTGTTGAGGAACTTTGCATCCATGTTCATCACGGAATTTGGTCTATAGTTCTCTTTGTTAGTGGAATCTCTGTCTGGTTTTGGAATCAAGGTAATGCTGGCTTCATAGAAAGAGTTTGGAAGTTTTCTGTCCATTTCTGTTTTTTTGGAACAGTTTCAAGAGAATAGGTGTTAACTCTTCTTTAAGTGTTTGGTAGAATTCCTCTGGAAAACCATCTGGCCCTGGAATCGTGGTTTTTTTGGCAGATTTTTTAATTACTAATTCTATTTCCTTACTGATTATGGGTTTGTTCACATTTTCTATTTATTCCTGTTTCAGCTTTGGTAGTGTATATATTTCTAGGAATTTGTCCGTTTCTTCCAGATAGTCCATTTTAGAGGCATATAATTGTTCATAATATTCTCTTATTATTGTTTGTGTTTCTGTTGTGTTGGTTGTGATTTCACCTCTTTCGTTCTTGATTTTGCTTATTTGGTTCCTTTCCTTTTCCTTCTTGATCAAACTGACTAGTGGTTTATCAATTTTGTTAATTCTTTCAAAGAACCAGCTTCTGGTTTCATTGATCTGTTCTACTGTTTTGTTTTGTTTGTTTGTTTGTTTTTGGTTTTGATAACATTAATTTCTGCTCTAATGCTTGTCATTTCCTGTCTTCTGGTGTTTTTGGGTTTTATTTGCTGTTGTTTTCCAGCTCCTTAAGGCATAAAGTTAGGTTGTGTCTCTGAGATCTTTCTTCCTTTTTTAGGAAGCCCTGCGTTGCTATATACGTTCCTCTTATGACCACCTTTGCTGCATCGCAGATGTTTTCGGTTGTGGTGCTATCATTTTCTTTGAATTCCATATACTTAACTTCCTCTTTCCCTTCTGTGTTAGCCCATTCAATTTTTGGTAGGATGTTCTTCAGTCTCCAAGAATGTGTTACCTTTACAAATTGTTTCTTGTGATTGATTTGAGTTTCATACCATTGTGGTCTGAGAATATGCACGGTATGATCTTGATCGTTTTGTACTTACTTAGGGCAGATTTGTTTCCCAGTATATGGTCTTTTCTGGAGAATGTTCCATTTGCACTGGACAAGAATGTATTTTCTGATGCTTTAGGATGAGATATTCTGAATATATCTGTGAAGTCCATCTGGTCCAGTGTGTCATTCAAAGCCTTTGTTTCTGTGTTGATTTTTTGATTAGATGATCTGTCCATTGCTGCTAGTGGGGTGTTAAAGACTCCTCCTATTGTGGTATTACTGTTGATTCGTTTCTTTATGTTTGTTTTTAATTGGTTTATATATTTGGATGGTCCCACATTTGGCACATAAATGTTTACAATTTTTAGGTCTTCTTGGTGGATAGACTCCTTGATTATGATATAATGCCCTTCTGCATCTCTTGATACAGTCTTTATTTTAAAGTCTAGATTGTCTGATAGATGTATGGTTATTCCTGCCTTCTCCACCTCCTTATTTTAAATCTTAAGATATCTTTCGGTCTAAAGGGAGTCTTTTGTAAGTAACATATAGATAGATCTTATTTTCTTATCCATCATATCTTTTGATTGGAGCATTGAGTCCATTGTGTGTTTAGAGTGAGTACTGAAAGATATGCATTTATTGCCATTATGATGCTTGTAGAGTTGGAGTATCTGGTGTTCTATGGTCCTTTCTAGTCTTTTGTTCCTTTTGGTACACACACACACACACACACACACACACATATATATGTATGTATATATATGTATATGTGTATGTATATATATATATATATATATATATATATATGTGTGTGTGTGTGTATATATATACACACATATATATAGTAAATATATTATATACATACATATACATATATATGTATATGTATACATATTTTTGCATTTATATTATATTATATTATGTTATGTTATGTTATGTTATGTTATGTTATGTTATGTTATGTTATGTTATATTATATTATATTATGTTATATCATGTTATATCATGTTATATCATGTTATATCATGTTATATCATGTTATATCATGTTATATTATACTATATTACATTACATTACATTATATTATATTATTCATATAAGATTATTACATTTTATTATATTATATATTATGTTATATATTATATTTTATATGTATGTATATATAATTTTCATCTTTTCTCCCCTCAGAGAGTCACCCTTAAGGTTTCTTGCAGGGCTGGTTTACTGGTCACAAACTCCTTTAATTTTTGTTTGTATGGGAAACTTTTTTTCTCTCCTTCTATTTTTGAATGACAACCTTGCTGGGTAAAGAATTCCTGGCTGTGTATTTTACTACTTCAGCCATATTCAATTCAGCCAACTGAATATATTCCGCCACTCCTTTGTGGCCTGCCAAGTTTCTGTGGATAGGTGTGCTGCAAACCTGATCTGTCTTCCCTTGTAGTTTAGCGACTTTTTTTCCCCCTTGCTGCTTTCATTAATCTCTCCTTGCCTGAGTATTTTGTGAGTTTGACTATGATATGGCTTGTTGATGGTCGGTTTTTGTTGAATCTAATGGGAGTCCTCTGTGCTTCCTGGATTTTGATGTCTGTATCTTTCCACAGTTTAGGAAAGTTTTCTGCCATGATTTGCTCACATAACCTTTCTACTCCTATTTCTCTCTCTTCCTCCTCTGGGTCCTCTATAACTCTGATGTTTTTCCTTTTTAATGAGTCACTGATTTCTCTACTTCTTAAATCGTGCTCCTTTGCCTTAATCTCCCTCTTTGTTTCTGTTTCGTTATTCTCTATAAGGTTGTGCACTATATTCTCAGAAAACTGATTCTCTGTTCCGCCTTGTTCATCCTTACCGCCACTGCATCCGTCTGTGATTGCAGCACAGTTATAGCATTTTAAATTTAATTCTGGATATTTTTTACTTCTCTTATCTCTGCAGAAGGGGATTCTAATCTATGTTTGACTCCAGCTAGTGTTCTTGTTATCGTGATTCTAAATTCTGGTTCAGACATGTTTCTTGTATCTGTGTTGGTTAAATCCCTGGCTGTCATTTCTTTGCACTTTCTTTTGGGGTGAAATCCTTCATCTTGTCCTTTTGAAGGGAGAAAAGGAATTAATGAAGTAGAAAAATTGAAATTAAAAAAATTAAAATTAAATAACATTAGAATCAAAAATTAAACACACACACACACACACACATACACACACACACACACACACACACACACACACACACACACACACACACACACAAATCGAATAGATGATGCTAGACCCTAGGTGTGTTTTGGTCTGGGTGTTAACGTGGTTTGACAGATTAGAGAAATGAAAAAAAAAAGGGGGGTGTGTGAAAAAAGATGGAAATCGTTTGAGAGTTTGAGAAAATGATTACACTTAAGTTGACTAACATGAGATGATGTGATTAAAATAGAATTTGAAAAAATTATACACAATAGTAGAGAATATAGTATAAAAATTATAGAAAAATTTTTAATAAAAGTTAATAAGAAATATGAATCTTTTAGTTTTCTGTATTTAAGAAAAAAGAAAGAAATGAAAAAGAGTAAAAACATAAAAAAGAAAAAAAAAGAAATAGTTTGAAAATTTGTAAAAGTGAATACACTGTAGTAGTTGAAATAAAATGATGGGAGTAAGATAGAATTCGAAAAAGAAAATATAAAAGCAAAAAATGTAGTAATAAAAATTAAATAAAAATATTTTAAAAGAATTTTAAAGTAAAATGAAGTTTTTCTGTTTTTCTGCATTCAAGAAAAAAAGACATGAAAAAGAAAAAAGAAAAAAGTAAATTGCTTGAAAATTTGAAAAGGTGAGTACACTGAAGTAGATTAAAATACAATGATGGATGTAAAGTAGAATTTGAAAAAATTACACAAGGAAAAATTTTTAGTAATAAAAACTAAATACAGATATATTTAATAAAAAGTGAAAATAAAATGACTCTTTTTCTTTCTGTATTGAAGAAAAATAAAAGAATTCTAAAAAAGAAAAAGGAAAAGAGAGAAAAAAAGAAAAAAAAATGAATAGATGATACTGCTCACAGATTGAAGTAGGACTGAAATGGCTTCATTTTCCCCTACAGATCAGTCCATGTAGCTCTTTGTAGTCCATAAATTAAGCCTGGGATGAGGTTTTTGTTTTTGAAGAGCAAAGTTGGCCCAGTTGGGCGGGGCTTCGTGTAACAGCTCTGCGCTCCACTAGATGGCGCTGCTAGCCTACTGTGCTTGATTGCTCCAGGGCTGTTAGGTGGGCATAGGCATTGTGCCAGTGGTGAAAAAGGCGCCACCCAGTTACCCAGTCTGTTCTGGATCTTCAATCGCTCACCGGTCCTCCATCTTCAGCTCTCATCCACTCCCCACTTTTGCACTCTCCGTGACCAGGCCCCAGGCAGTACTCTGTCCCAAGTTTTGTCTCAGATGCGGCTGTTTTCCCCAGCCGCTTACTTCTGACAGACTGCGGCTTTGATCTGTTGCACCCCTCTGTGGGAGGGTCTCACCGAGCAATGGCCAAATGAGCAATGGCGGAGGTTGGCTGCACCCAGGAATGCCCGCCGGACTCTGCTGTTGCCAGTGTCCCGACACTGCGGCCAGGTGCCAGCCTGCCCCCAGATAAGGTCGCAAGACAGTGTAACATCAGCTTTTCAGGGATTATGGAAAATCGCAACACAGATCTGGCACCAGGCTTCACCCTCAACAACCTTGCCCCAGCACCAGCGAATGTGGCTGTCTTCCAGGGTCAGCTGGGAACAGGTGACATCAACAGTCTCTACCAAATGGTCTTCCAGCAGTGAAACCAGTTTTCCCCATGTGGCCCAAGAACCTCCCAGACCCCACTCTGTTCCTGGGCTTTCACCTTTCCCACCAGGGCACTGCCAGGTATCGAGCTGAGGAGTTGCAGCCTTTGCAACTCCCCTTGTCTACAGTCTTCATGGAATTTAAACCCTCTGCTTTCTCCTTGGCCCTTTCTCCCTTTTTAGTTTAGTTCCTGTGGGTGTTTCCAATTTTGTACTTTCTCTCCAGCTGCTTTTGGGGAGGCGTCCTTTTCCCGTATGTTTTCTCCCTCCCCCAGTCTCTGTCCTCTCTCTGACCACAAAACCGGTTCCCTACCTTTTGGGGCTTCTTGCTCCCCAAGTTCAGCTCTTTGTGTCACATACTTGCTGAATTCTGTGGTTCAGGTTGTGCAGATTGTTGTGTTATACTTCCAATCAGTTTCTAGGTGTGTAGGATGGTTTACTGTTGGTCTGGCTGTATTTCATGGATGTGAGACACACACAAAACTTCCATGCTGTTCTGCCCTCCTGGCTCCTCCCCCAGGATATCATTTATCTCAGCTGAGAGTGCAGTATCCTTCATTATACCTGGGAGTGTGAATACATTCAACCTGCCTGGATGTGCTGTCTACATTTTCCTGCCCTGGAGAGCAATATTCATTACGTTCCCTTGGTTGCTGTGTCTCTTATACTGCCTGAGAGCATGATCTGTTTAATTATGTCTAGAGTAAGATTTCTGATTTATTGCCTTGAGGAGGAATCCCAGTCTCCTAACATGGGAGTGTCACCTTTTTCCCCTTTTGGGAAAATGGTTTCCATCATTTCCATAAATTTTCCTGGGAGCATGATCTCCAACATTTCTCCCTATAGGGCAGTCTACAATTCCTGCCTGAACGTGTCATCTCTGTCATACTTACTGGTGTGAGAAACCATAATTCTGCATAGAAAGGCCATCTCTTTCATCCTGCCATTGAGCACAGTCTGCATAATCCTGACTATAGGTGACTCTCCCTCTTCCAGCCTGGGAGACTGACGTACTTCATCATGCTTAGCAACACGAACTATCTCATTCTGTCTGGAATTCAAGTTCTCAGACATACCGTCTGGAACATGATGTTGGTCAACCTGCCTGGGATTGCTGTTTTATTCATCCTACCTGGTAGCACATATCTTGCATCCTGCTTCAGAGAACCCTACGGTCATTTACCTTGCTAGAACAATCATCGTCATCCTGCTTGGGAGCATCATCTCTTTCATCCTATATCAGGGTCTGGAAGAAGCACCTCTTTCATCAGTGCGCTGGGATACCATCTACAAATTCTACTTGGGACTGCATATCTGTCACCGTTCCTCAGAGCACAGTCTCCAGCATCCTGCCTATGAAGACTGTCTTCATCGTCCAACCAGGGAGCATCTTCTCCAACATTTTCCCTGGAGCACATCTCCTTATCCTGCCTGGAAGAGTGGTTACCTTCATCCTGCATGGGACATCCATCTCCGTCGTCCTGTCTTGGTGCCTGGGAGAATGATTTTTCTTTTCATCCTGCCCTGGAGTGCCGTCTAAGAAACCTGCCTGGTAGCACTTCTTTGTCATCCATCATGGGGACATGATCTTCACCATCCTGCCTCATAAGACCATATCCTCCATCCTGCCAGGGAGCATGTTCTCCAACATCTTGCCTATGAACATGTCTCTCTCACCATGCCTGGAATAGTGGTCCCCTTCATCTCTAGGACCTCTACCTCTGTCATGCTTTCCAGGAGCGCCAACTCTGTCATCGTGGCAGGAAGCACAAACTCACTTTTGTCATGGGGAACCATTTCTCTCATCCTCTCTGGTAGTGCAGTATCCCTCATCCTGTCACGGAGGGCCTTATCTCTCTTTTTGTCTGGGAGCACCATATCCATCATCCTGCCTAGGTGTGTGGTCTCCCTGTCCCTCTTTTCCTGAAAAAGGATGGTATCCTTCTTCCTGCCTTGGATCATGATCTCTGTCATGCTGCCTGGGTGCGGATCCACGTCATCCTGTTTAGATGGCCATCTCAGAAATCCAGTCTGGGAGCATGTTTTCAGACATTCTACCTGGGAGTGAGATGTCCTTCATCCTACATGGGAGAGGACTCTCCATCATCCACATGGGGAATGCAATTTCTATTGTTTTACCTGAGTAGTGAGCTCTGTCACCCTGCCTGGGGACATGGTCTCCTTCGTTCAAGCTGGAAACACCATCTGTCATTGTGGCAGGGAGCGTGGAAGCCACATAGTTCCTGGTTATACTATATCCACCATCACCTGGGGACATGAGCTCCATCTTCCTGAATAAAAGTGCTCTTACGTCCACCTGTCTAGGAGTACAATATGCCTTATCTTGCGTGGGAAAGCCTCCTCTTCATCTTTTTTGCAAGCACAGTCTCAGTCATCATGTCTTGAAGCATGATATTACTCACCCTACTTGAGAGTGCCCTGCCCTTCATTGTACCTGAATGCGTGATTACCTTCAAACAGACTGGGAGTGCCTTCTCAATTATCTCATCTCAGAGCACGATCTCCATCATGCTCTTCTGGTGTATCATGTCTATCGTACTGCCAGGGAAGGCCATGTCTCTCATCATGCCTGGATGCACGATATCCTTCAACCTACCTGGATACCCAGTGTATGACATCCTGTCTCAGAGTGCCTTCTATGCCACCCTTCCTGTTATCATTTTCCCCATCCTCCTGTCTTGGAACACTATCTCTATCATCTTACCTTGGATCATTGTCTTTGTTTTTTTTTCCCCCTGGGAGCACAATATCTATCCTCCTGCCTGCCTAGGAAACCTGTGTCCATCCTCCTATCTGGAGGTATGATCTATGTCATCCAGCCTGGAAGTGCTATCTCCATCCTCCTTGCCATTACCCTGCCTGTGAGTGCATTCTTTGTCATCCAAATGGGAGGGCGTACCTGTCATCCTTCCTGGGTGGGTACTACCCTGGGTCCTGTGTAGTAAGCTCATCTCTTTCATCCTGCCAAGGAGCATTTTACTCCATACCTTGCCTGGGGGTGCATCTCCCTCATCCTGCCTGGACGAATGGTCCCCTGCATCTTACCTGGGAGTGCCATTTCTGTCATCCTGCTTGGGAGTGCCAACTTCTTCGCCCTTGCAGAATGCATGATCTCCCTTTTTCTGCCGTGGAGCACCATTTATGTCATCCACCATAGTTGTGCAGTATCATATTCCTACCTTAGAGGGCCTAATCCATCATTTTTCCTGGGAGGGCCATTGTGGTCCTCATGTCTGGGACTACCTTCTTTGTCTTTCTTCTTGGAGCAATGTCTCCATCGTCCTGCCAGGATGCATGATCTCGCTAATCCACCTGGGGTGGAAGTCTCATTCATCCTCATTTGGAGAAAGATCTACGTTATCCTGTTCTGAGCATGATTTTTTTTTTTTTTTACTTATAACTTGAGAGCTTTATTTCAGACATCCTACATGGAAGCGCGATTTCTTTAATCCTTCTGGAGAGTGTCCTCTCCACCATCCATTTGGAAAAGCTATTTCTTTTGTTTTGACTGGAAATGTCATCTCCATTACCATGACTGAGAATAATATCTCTGTCCTTCAGGTTGGAAAGGCCATCTGTGTCATCCTGATTGAGAGCGTGGTGTTCACATCACTCATAGGAACATGATATCCACCATCGTCTGGAGTCATGAACTCCATCATCCTCCTGGGAAGCACCGTTTTGTCATCTTGGCCAGGAGAGCCATATCTCTTATCCTGTGTGGGAGGGCCTTCTCCATCATCCTTCCTGCTACCGCATCTCTGTTACCCTTCTTGAGAATAGGATATCATTCATCTTACTTGAGAGTGCTGCACACTTCATTATAACTGGGAGTGTGATTACCTTCAGCTTGCTTGGGTGTGCCGTTTACCTTATCTTGTCTTGGAGAGTGATTTCCATCATGCTCCCTTGGTTGCTATGCCTGCCATCCTGCCTGACAGCACAATCTGTGTAATTGTGTCTAGAGGAAGACCTTGGATTTGCTGCCTTGGAGAGCTATCTAGGTGTTCCTGCATCATCTCCATTCCCTCTTCACGAACCTGATTCCCATCATTTTTTTTCCCCTGGGAGCTCATTCTTTGTCATCTTTTCAGGGTACATGATCTCCTAATTTCTGTGCTGGAGTGCAGTGTACAATTCCCGCCTGAGAGCGTCTCTCTGTCATACTTACTGGGAGTGGGACATCATGATTCTGCATAGAAAGGTCATCTCTGTCATCCTGCCAGGGGGCACAGTCTCCATAATCCTGACTAGGAGTGATTCTTCCTCGTATGGCCTGGGAGAACAATGTCCTTGGTCATGCATAGGAGGGCCAACTGCACCATTCTGTAAGGAAGTGAGTTCTCAGACATCCTGTGTAGAATATGGTCATCATCATCCTGCCCGGAACTGTCCTTTATTCATCCCACCTGGAGGCACAGTACCCCTCACTGACCAAACCTGCCTGGCAGTGCTTGTCTGTCACACTTCTGGGAGCATGATGTACATCACCCTGCCTCAGAAGGCTGTGTCCATTGTCCTTCAAGGGAGAAACTTCTCCAGAATTTCCCTGGGAGTACATTTCCCTCATCCTGCCTGGAAGAGTAGTCCCCTTCCTCTTTACTGGGACAACCATCTCTGTCATCGTGCCTGGAATGCAAACACCATCACGTTTACAGGAAGCATGATCTCCCTTGTTCTGCCTTGGAACACCGTTTTTCTCATCCTGCCTGGTAGCCCAATATCCCTCATCGTGCCTTGCAGGGTCTTTTCTGTCATTTTGCCTGGGAGTGCCATTGTAGTCATCATGCCTGGAAGCACCTTCTTTGTCATCCTCCTGGGAGCAACGTATCTGTCCTCCTACTGTGTCCATGGTCTCCCTGATCATCCTGCAAGGACTATTTTCTTCGTCCTGCTTTGCACATGATCTCTGTCCCCCTGTGTGGGAGGATGATTTCTGTCATCCTGTTTGGAGAATGATCTCTTACATCCATCATGGGAGCACGGTTTCCTTCATCTTACTTGGGATCATTCTGTCTATGATGCTTTTTTCTGTTGTTTTGCCTGAGAGTGTCACCTCTCTCATCCTGACTCGGGGAAAGGTCTAAGTTCTTCAGGTCGCAAACATCATTTCTATATTGTGGCTATGCAAATCCCATGCCCACTAACCCATTTTTTTAATCTAGAAATAAATGGCATTTCACTAAAACTACAATCAAACCAATGCATGATTGTGTATGAGTTTAAAGAAAAGGAATGCCTTCTTCACCTATACTGAAAGTTATTTCTCATGCAGTATACCCACATGCATCAGCAATGTGATAATACGTACTGAATTCACAGCACATTAGAAGTATAACTCCTCACGATAAATTGAAGTCAGGTGATGTGAATCCAAATTTAGGGACATCAAAAAAAAACCCACCAAGATCATAAACATAAAAAATCTCAATTGCTAAAGACAAAACGCGACTTCATAAAACAATTGTATTATGGATACCTAAGAAAATTAATTTTCATTGTATCTTACCCTAATAAAGCCCTGATAATAATAGCACTCCACATTGTCAAGGGTGAATGACAGCCAAATACACCCCAGTGTGGAAAGTAGTAGATCATGGTTCCAGAAACGATGACAAAGAGTGAGGTCCCAGGATAAATGATGTATACAGCACTCCTAGGCAGGCATGATGAAGGATAAGGTGCTCTAAGGAAGGAGGACATGGGGAGAGTGCTCCATATCAACATCATGGAGATGGTATTCCAAGGCAGAGTGATGGGGAACACGATGGCAGAAGGATGATGTACAAGGATCTTGTAGGCAGGAATTTAGAAACTGAGATTCCCAGGAAGGTTTAAGGAGATAATGCCCCTAGGCATGCTGAAAGATGCTGTGCTCCCCAGCAGTATGACAGACACGGGAGGCCAAGGGAGCATAATGGAGATCATGCTCTGGGGCAAGATTAGGTAGACCACGCTCCAAGGAAGCTTGAAGGTGGTCATGCTCTCAGGAAAAATGAAAGACATGGTGCTCTCATGTAGAAACAATATGTCCTCCCATGAAGGAAGATGACGACTGCTGCTCAAAGGAATGATGATGGATGAGCACTCCCACATAGGACAAGGAATACTGCACTGCAAAGCAGGATGACAATATGCCATTTTCGAGCAGGATTATGGAATCTGTGTCCCCATGCAATGATGGACATAGTATTACCAGCAGGAGGTAGTTAGCCCATTTTCTGCCATGAAGCCATAAATGTTGCTTCCAACCAGTGGGGCAGAGATGGTGACCACAACCAGGGTGATGGATATGGAACCCCAAGGAAAACCAAGGTAAATGTCATTTCCAAAAAAGATGATGGAGAGGATGCTCCCAATTTGAATGAAGGAAATTGCACTCCCAAGTAGAATGACCAAAACCATACTCCCAGTCTTTAATATCAGTGATCATCCTCTAAACAGGAAGGCTTAGATCATTCTCTCAGGCAGGATGATAGAGATCATGCTACAGACAGGGTGAAGGAGGCTATCCCCCCAGCAGGAGTATGGAGACCATGCACCCAGGAATGATAATGGATATGGCACTCCAAGGAGGATGACAAAGAAGGTGTTCTCAGGCGAGACGGTGGCAATGGCTCTTCCAGACAAAGTGACAGATAAGCCTATCCAAACCAGCAGGAGGGATATTGCACTACAAGGCAGGATGAGGGAAATGATGCTCCAAGTAATAATGAGGGAGGTTTTCAGGGAGAAAGCAGGAAAAAACATCTTTGATCTTGGCTGCAGCAACTTCTTACTCATCATATCTCCAGAAGCAACGGGAACAAAAGCAAAAATAAACTAATAGGACCACGTAAAAAACAAAAACAGAAGCAAACAAACAAAAACAAACAAACCAACAAACAAAAAACCTTCTTCACAGCAAAGGAAACAATCGGCAAAATTAAAAGGCAACTGATAGAATCGGAGAAGACATTTGCACGCAACATATCAGAGAAAGATTAGTATCCAAAATCTATAAGAACTTATCAAACTCAACACGCATAAAACAAATAATCAGTGAAGAAATGGGCAAAAGACATGAATAGACACTTCTCTAAAGAAGACATCCAGATGGCCAACAGACACATGAAAAAATGCTCAACTTCACTCATCATCAGGGAAATACAAATCAAAACCACAATGATATACCACCTTACACCCGTCAGAATGGCTAACATTAACAACTCAAGCAACAACAGATGTTGGTGAGGATGCAGAGAAAGAGGATCTCTTTTGTATTGTTGGTGGGAATTCAAGCTGGTGCAACCACTTTGGAAAACAGTATAGAGGTTCCTAAGAAAACTAAAATTAGAACTACCCTATGACCCAGCAATTGCACTAGTAGGCATTTATCCAAGGGATACAGGGGTGCTGTACCGAAGGGACACATGTATCCCAATGTTTATAGCAGCACTATGAACAATAGCTAAAGTAAGGAAAGAGCTCAAATATTCATTAATGGATGAATGGATAAAGAAGATATATATGTGTACACACACACACACACACACACACACACACACACACACATATATATATATACATACATACATACATACATACATACATACATACATACACACACACACACACACAATGGAGTATTACTCGGCAATCAAAACGAATGAAATCTTGCCATTTGCAACTACGTGGATGGGACTGGACGGTATTATGCCAAGTGAAATTAGTCACAGAAAGACAAAAGTCATATGAATTCACGCATAGGATGACTTTAAGAGACAAAACAGGTGAACACAAGGGAAGGGAAACAAAAATAAATAAAAACATGGGAGGGGGACAAAACCTAAGAGACTCATAAATATGGAGAATCAACTGAGGATTACTGGAGGGGTAGTAGGGGGGTGAGCTAAATGGGTAAAGGGGCACTAAAGAATCTAGTACTGAAATCATTGTTGTACCACATGCTAACTAATTTGGATGTAAATTAAAAAAAATAATAGTAATAATAATAATAATAATAATAATAATAATAATAATAATAATAATAATAATAATAAAAAGAACGAGGGATATTATGTTTCCTGCTAGGATGATGGATTGGTGCTCCCAGGCAAGATGATGGGGACCACTCTTCCAGGGAGAATGAGGGAGACATGCTCCCAGGCAAGATTCTGAAGAAGACGCTCCTTGGCAGGATGATGGAGATGGCCTTCCTAGTCACGATGATGGATATATGTTCTCAGGGAGGATGACAGATAAGTGTTCCCAGGAGGATTCATAGAGAGCACTCCGTGGCAGGATAAAAGGGATATTTCTTCCAGGCACTGAGACAGTATCTCAGGATCTGATGGATCTCAAATGGAGACAGGATCTCAGGCAAGAAGACAATGATGGCTCTACTGGGGTAAATGACAGTAAGGCATTTGAGGCGGGAAGAGGGTTACTGCGTTACCAGATAGGACGACAAATACGTTGCTCCCAGGTGGGCTGATGGAAATCATGTTCCCCACAATAGGTTGGAGAACAGGCTTCCTATCAGGATGATGGAGATGGCTCTCTCAGGTATGATGAAGGAGATCCCTCTTCCAGGCATGAGAGAGGGATGCACTTGTGGGCAGCATGATATAGAGATGGTGCTCCTTGGGAAGATGATATCCATGGCCTTTCAAAACAGAATATGGTTTCTTGGTCCCAGTCAGTATGACAGAGAATGTATTCACACGCTGGAATTGTAGAAGAGCCTCCAAGGCCGGCAGATGGAGATCATGATCCCAGACAGAATGATGGAGAAGGTGCTCCCACTAAAATGATGTAAATAACCTTCCCGAAAGGAGATCAGAGATTACACTCCCAGACAGGAAGGGAGAGAGTGATATCCCGGGGGGGGGGGGGGGGGGAATTGGACATTCTATACATGGCAAATGTGAAAGATTGTATTCCCTGTCATGATGAGGGGGCTTGTGTTCCTGGGCATTATGATGAAAATGTCCCTTCCAGACTGCAGGAAGGAGATGGAACTACCAAGGAAGATTTACAGAGATTGCAACTCCACACGGGAGGATGGACACAGCACTCCACGGCAGGCAGGAGGATGGATAAGTACTTCCAGGCAAAAAGACACCAATGGTGCTCCAAAGGAAGATGAGGGAGACAAGGTCCAAACAGGAGGACAGGAAAAATGATAGCAGGAAGGATGAAGAAAACACTTTCCGAGGCAGGAAGTTGGAGACTTAGTATCCAGGTAGCTTGAGGGAGGTCATGTAACCAGGCAGGATGAGGGACACGGTGCTCCCTGGAAGTAAAACAGACACAGCACACCAAGAAAGCATGATGAAGATTGTGCTCCTAGAGGAGCTAACGTAGATGGCATTTGAAGGTGGGTGGAAGGAAATCACATTCCCAGGTATAATAGAAGACATGGCGTTCTTGGGTACGATGAAGGATATCATGGTCTCAGGCAGGATGATGGAAACTGCACTTGCAAAAAGGAAGACAGAGAAGGTGCTCTGACACAGGATAAGACATATTATGCTACTAGGCAAGAGAACGGCCCTTTCAGGGATGATGGAGTCTGTATACCCAGGGTATGGTGCATATAATGTTCCCAGGCAGGAAATGGACACCATGCTCCCTGCCATGATGGTGAAGATGGTGCTTCCATCCTGAAGGACAGAGCTCATGTCCCCGGCAGGCTGAAGGAAATGGAAATCCAGGTAAAACAATACAAATAACGTTCCCAAAAAAGATTATGGAGAATATGCTCCAAAGTTGAATGAAGGAAATAACACTCTTAGGTAGGATTACTAAAAACATGTTCTGAGGCTGGATAGTGGAGATCGTCCATGAAACAGGATGACATAGATCATGCTCACAACGGAATCACAGAGATCACTGTGCAAAGCAGGATGAAGGAGACTTCCCTCGTTCAGGTCAGGAGGACCAGGGAGACCATGCACCCAGGCAAGATTATTAATATGGTGCTCTTGGGGAAAATGAAAGATAAGGCCCTCATAGGGATTAGGAATTTTTTAATACGAGGCAGGATGGGAGAAGCAAGTGAGATCTTCTAGGATGCTGGAGTTGGTGCCCTTGGGCATAATGACAAAGTTGGCCGGTCCATGGCAAGATGAAGGTAATGACTCTTACAGGCAGGATAAGAGTGGTGCCCTCTTAGGCAAGATGTTGGAGAATATGCTGCCTGGCAGGATGAAGGAGATGGTCTTCTGAGGCAGGATGTTGGACATGGTGGTTCCAGGAAGGAAGATAGATAACCACTCGCAGGAGGGTTTGGTACACCATGCCCCAGGACAGGATAAAAGAGACCATTCTTCCAGGCACTGAGGTAGTGTGATGGAGAAGTCAGCCAAAGGAAAGGTGAAGGAGACCACTCTTCCAGGCAGGATTGAGGGAGATGAGCACCCAATCAAGATGTTGTAGAATATGCTCCCTGGCAGGATGACAGACACTGCCTTCCTAGGCAGGATGATGGAGATCATGCTCCCAGGAAGAAGACAAATAAGTGCTCCCAGGCAGTATTCAGAGAAGGTGCTTGAGGGCAAGATGAAAGAGATTCTTCTCCCTGTCACCAAAGCAGGATGGTGGAGATGGCTGTCCAGAAATGATGATGATGATGATGATGATGATGATGATGATGATGATGATGATGATGATGATGATGATGATTGTTCTGACGGGGTAAATGACTGTAAGGTGCTCTGAGGCAAGATGAGGGATATTGTGCTACACAGAAGGGTCATCTCTCAGGATGACTGAAACATTTTCAGGCAGGATAATGAGGATCATGTTCCAGACAGTATGTCTACGAACTTGCTTCCAGGGAGGGTGATGCAGTTGGTGCTGCTAACTATGATGAAGTACCTCAATCACTCTCCCAGGCAGAAAGGAGAGTGAGAATCGCTCCTAGGCAGGATGATGGAGACTGTGTTCCCTGACAGGATGACAGAGACAGCCTTTCTAGGCAGAATGTCATTTTTTTTTCCTTGCTCGCAGTCAGGATGTCAAAGAAAGCAATCTCAGCAAGGAATCCTAGACTGTGCCCCAGGGCAAGAAGTAGGGGATCGTATTATCAGGCAGAGTGACAGGAGATCACGCTCACATATAGGATGATGGAGATTGCATTCCCAGGCATCATGAAAGAGGTGGCCCTCTAGGCAGGAGACTGCACAGAGCATCCATAGGCATGCAGGATGACCGATATTGTGCTGCCAAGCTGGAAGACTGAGATGCTCACCATGGCAAAGTGGTAGGGATGGTGTTCCATGGCAGGAGGACAGGGAACATGATACCAGGAAGAGTGATGGAGAAGACACTACAAGGCATGAGTCAGAGACCGAGTTCCAAGGCAGGTGAAGGAGAACATGCTCCCAAGAAAGATGAAGGACATAGCGCTCGCAGGCAGTTCAGCAGATCCCGCACACCACGGAAGCATGATGGAGATCTCATTCCAAGGCAAGATAAAGCAGGTGGTGCTCCCAGGAAAGCTGAATAAAATACACTCACAGTCATAATCAAGGCCACAGCGCTCTCAGGTAGGATGAAAGGTATCGTGGTCCTAGAAAGGATGACAGTGACTGCTCTAGCAGGAAGGATGACAGAGCAGGTGCTCCTACACAGGATAAGGGATATTGGACTCCTCGGCAACCTAAAAGAATGGCTCTTTCAAGTAGGATGATGTAGTTTGTGTCCCCAGGCAATGGTGCATATCGTGTTCACTGGCAGGCTGCCTTTACAATGCTTCCTGCCACAAAGATGGAGATATTGTTTCCACCCTGAAGGACGGAGATGATGCCGCCAAGCAGAGTGATGGAGAGCATTCCCAGGTAAAACAAAAGAAATCACTTTACCATAAAGCGTGATGGAGAGGACACTCCCAAATAGGATGAAGGAAATCATGCTCTGAAATAAGATGACCAAAACCACTGTCCCAGGCTGGCTTTTGGAGTTCATGCTCTAAACAGGATAACGTTTATCACACTCCTAGGCAGGGTGATGGATATCATGCTGTAAAGCAGGATTAAGGAGACTACTTTCCCACGTGGATCAAGGAGACCATGCCCCCAGGCAGGATGATGGAAACCGTGCTACAAAGAGACTGACAAAGTAGGCACTCCCAGGCATGAGGATGACAATAATGCTTCCAGGCAAATTAACAGATTCGGCCTTCCAAGGTAGACTGGCTGATATTGCATTACCAGACAGGAGGACAGAAATGGTGCTCCAAGGCAGAATAAGGGAGATTATTCATGCTGCCAAGAGGAAGCAGTTGGCACTGCCAGGCAGAACGACAGAGACGGTGGTTCCAGGCAAGAGGAGGAGGGCCATTCTTCCAGGCAAGATGAGGGAGACAACACTCACAGGTAAGATTCTGGAAAAGATGCTCCCAGGTAAAATGACTGATACAGACTCCCTAGGCAGGATGCTAGTGATTGTGCTCTGAGGCTGAATTACCATGATTGCTCCACAAGGGTAAATGACTGTAGGTCACTCCATGGCAGGATGTGAGATATTGTGCTATCAGGTAGTATGAGGAAAACGCTGCCAGACAGGTTGACAGAGATCATGTTCCAGACAGTATGTGTCATACCTCGTTTCCACGCTGGATTACCCTGTAGTTCCAAAATAGGATGAAGGACATCACTCTCCCAGGCAGGACAAGGGAGAAGCACTCCTAAGCCAGATGAAAGAGATAGTGCTCCCTGGCGGGATGATAGAGGTGGCCTTTCTAGTCACGATGACAATTTCTTTCTCCCTGACAGCATGAGGCAGAAGGCACTGTCAGGCAGGAGTTGTAGTCTTCACTCCAAGGTGGGAAGTAGGAGATCATGATCCCAGTCAGGGTGACAAAGAGGGTGCAAACAGGCAAAATGATGGAAATCACATTCCCAAAAGGAGAAAATGCTCCCAGGCATGAAGACCAGGATTGCTTTGCCAATTAATATGTTGGAGATCCTCTTCTAGGTAGAATGACAGAGATCACGCTCCCAGGCATGTTGAGGGAAATTGCATTTCAAGGCATCAAGAAACAAATCACCCTTACAGGCAGGAAGACAGAGCCAGCACTTCCACGGACGATGGAAGAAATAAGGCCTCCAGGCAGGGGGACCTACACAATACTCCTAGCCAGGCAAAATGGTGGATATAGTGCTCCCAGGAAGTAAACCCGAGACGGCGCCTAATGGCAAGGTTGATGAATATGGTGTTCCAAGGCAGGGTGACATGTAACACGATACCAGAAATGGAGACGTTGAAGGCGCTCCCAGGCAGGATTTTGAGACTGAGTCCCCCCAACAGGTTGAAGGAGATGATGGTCCCAGGCAGAAAGCAGGACATAGGGCTTCTGGGAAATATGAAAGAAGACACACCAAGGGAGCATGATGGAGTTCACAATTGACAGGAGAAGATAGTCAGTGCCCCTAGTCAGTTTGAAGGAAATAGGACTCCCAGGCATAAAGAAGCACTTGTAGCTCTCAGGTAGGGTGAATGATACCATGCTCTCAGAAGGGATGATGATCAACTCTCAAAAAGGATGGTGGAGAAATGGCTCCTACAGTGACATTGCGCTCCTGGGCAAAATAACAGATGGCACTTTCAGATGGGATGATGGGGTTTATGTCCCTAGGTAAGAGTGGGTATCGTGTTCCCATTCAGTATGCAGATACCATGCTCCCCACCACAATGACGGAGCTTGAGCTCCTACCCTGAAGGACGGAGGTCATGCCCCAGTAAGCACTCCCAGGTAAAAGAACAGAAAGCATGTTCCCAAAAACTATGAGGGAGAGGATGCTCCCAAGTAGGATGAAAGAAATAGCACTCCTAGGAAGGATGACAAAAAACACAGTTCCATGGTGGATGTTGGGGATCGTCATCTGAACAGGATGGAGAGCATGCTTCCAGAAAGGATGACAGATCATGCTATAAGGCAGGATGAAGGACACTGAACTCCTTCAGGTCAAGAGGGAGAGGGAGACCATCCACCCAGGTAGGATGACAGATATGGCTCTCCCAGGCGAAATGTCGATAAAGACTCTGAAGCAGGATGAGGGACATTGCACTGCCAGGCAAGATGAGAGAAATGGTGCCCTAAGGTGGAACGCGGGAGATGGTGCTTTCTGCCAGGATGAAAAGGATTTGGTCCTCCTGGGCAGAATGACAGAGTTGACGGTTCCTTGCAAGATGAAGGGGACCATTCTTCCAGGCAAGATGAAGGAGACGTGTTCCCAGGCAAGGTGTTGGGGAAGATGCCCTCTGGCGGGATGATGCAGACGACAATCTGAGGCAGGATGGTGGAGACTGCATTTTCTGGAAGGACGAATAAGCACCCCCATGCAGGATTCGTAGATGACTCTCCATGGCAGGATGAAAGAGATCATTGTCCCAGGTACAGAGGCAAGAAGAGGGTGATGGTGTTCCCAGGCAGGATGATGGTGATTGCTCTACCAGAATCAATGACCATAAGGCACTCTGAGGCATGATTAGGGATTTTATGCTACCACGTAGGGTGGCCAAAACAGCACTCCCAGGAAGGTTGATGGAGATTGTGTTACATACAGTACATCGGAGAACTTACCACCAGGCACGATGATTGTTGGTGCTCCTAAGCATGATGACTGGTCATATTTCTCCCAGGCAGGAAGAAGGAGAATGCTCCCAGGCAGGAAGACATGGATCGGTGCCCCCGTAAAGAGGACGGAGACAGTGTTTCTAGGTATGGAGATGGTTTTGCACTGCCAGTAAGTATGATGGAGTAGGGACTTTCAGGCAGGAATCATAGTGTGTTACACAACAGGAAGTAGGAGATTCTGCTCCCAGATGGGATGACAAAGAGGGCACTACCAGGCAAAATAATGGAAGTCAATTTCCCAAAAGGATAAGAGAAATGACTTTCCCTACAGGGACACTGAGACCCATGCCCAGGAACTACGTTGGAAATCTTCCCTGAGGCAGAATGACAAGATTGTGCTCCCAGGCATGATGAGGGAGGTTGCAATCCCAGGCATGATGAAGGAGATCACCAATCCAGGCAGGCAGAAGGAGAGAGCACTTTGAAGGAGGAGGAGAGATCACCCATGGAGGAAGGATGACATACAAATAATTTCTAGGCAGACAGGATGACAGATATAGTGCTTCCAGGTAGGGTTACTGAGATGGTCCTCCATGGCATGTTCATGGAGAAGTCGTTCCAAGATAGAATTACAGGGACTATGATAACAGGAAGGATGACATAGAAGGCTCTCACAGTCAGACTGTCAAAAGCAGAATTCCCAGGCTGGTTGAAGGAGGCAAGATGAGGGGGAAATTCTCCTAGGCGAGATGACAGAGACAGTGCTTCCTGAGCAGATGCCATATACAGCCTTTCAAGGCAGGACAAGGGTTTATCACTCCCAGTCACTATGACACAGAAGTGACTCTCAGGCAGGAACTGGACTGTGCTGCATGGTGGGGATTGGGAGTTTATGCTCCCAGAAAGGATGACCATGATGATGTTCCCAGACAAAATGACATGAATTAGATTTCCAAACGGAGAACAGAGATGATATTCTCCCAGGCAAAAAGACTGAGATCACTCTCCCGGAACATATGTCAGAGATCTTCCTCAGGGCACAATGACAGAATGCATGCTCCCAATCATGAGAGGGAGATTTATTGCCATGGCATGATCAAGGATATGGCCTTTCCCAGAAGGAGGACGTACTCAGCACTTTTAGGAAGACAGGATGACAGGCATACTGCTCCCAAGGCAGTAGGACGCGTACAGACTTAAGGGCAGGATGATGGAGATGGCATTCCACGGCAGCATGATGGAGAAAAGGATACTAGGAAGGATGATGTAGAAGGTGCTCCCACACAAGATGTCAGAGACTGAGTCCAAGGCAGGTGAAGGAGAGTGGGCAATCGGTGATCCACGGCAACTGATGGAGATGGAGTTCTGAGGCAGGATGACAGGGAACAGCATACCAGGAAGGATGACTTAAAGGGTGCTCCTAGGCAGGATGTTGATGACTGAGACCAAGGCAGGTTGAAGGAGATCATATGACCAGGCAAGATAAAGGACATGGTGCACCAAGGGAGCATGACAGAGATTGGGCTCTGAGGCAGGAAAAGGTAGAAGGCACTCCCAGGCAGGTGGAAGGAAATCACACTCTCAGGATAATGAGGACACTGCTCTCTCAGGTAGGATGAAGGATATGCTTCTCTAGGCAGGATTATGGGGATGACACTCACAAAAAGGATGATGGACAAGGTGCTCCTACACAGGATAAGGGATATTGCTCTACTATGCATGATAGCAAAAGGGCGCTTTCAGGAAGGATGGTGGAGTTTGTGTCCCAAGTGGTTGGTGGATATCCTGTTCCCTGGCAGGATGCAGAGACCAAACACCCTGTCACAATGACAGAATGGCATTTCCACCCTGAAGGATGGAGATCGTGCCCCATGCAGGCTAGTGGGATGGCACTCCCAGGTAAAACAAAACAAATCATGTACCTCTCCCCCGCCAAAAAAAAAAAAAAAAAAAAAAAGACGATGGAGAGGGCACTCCAAAATAAGATAAAGGAAATCCTGCTCTCAGGTAGGATGACTGAAAACAGGCTCCCAGACTGGAAGTTGGAGATGGTCCTATAAATAGGATGATGTACATTTTGATCCCAGGAAGGGAGACAGACATCATGCCGAAAAACAGGATGAAGGTGACTACCCTCATTCGTGGCCACACAACCAGGAACATTGATGGATATGGTGCTGTCAGGCAAAAAGGCATATAAGGACTTCCAAGCAGGATGAGTACATTGCACTACCAGGCAAAATGAAAGAAACGGTGCTCCAAATGAGATTCAGCTTCCTGCCAGCATGACATATTTGGCGCTCCTGGACAGCATGACAGAGTTGGAGGTCCCAGGAAAGAGGGAGGCGACTCTTCTTCCAGGCAGGATGAGGGAGACAGGCTCCCAGGGAAGATGTTGGCAGAAATGTTCACTGGAAGGATGACAGAGTTGGCATTCTGAGGCAAGATGATGGAGATCACACTCCCAGGAAGGGTGAGGGATACGTGCTCCAGGCTGGGCTGTAAGAAAATGTCCCAGGGCAAGAAGAAAGAGATTATCCTAAATTCAACCAAGGCACAATGGACAGATGTGCTCCCAGGCAAGATGCTGGAGAAGATGCTCCCTGGCAGGATGTCAGAGATGACCTTCCTAGGCAAGATGTGGGGATAAACCTCCAAGGAAGGATGACAAAAGAACTCCCAGGCAGGAACCATAGACAGAACTCCAGGTCAGGATGAAACGCATCCTTCTCCCTGGCACCCCGACAGGATGATGGAGGCAGATCTCCCAGGCAGTATGAGGATGATTGCTCTAGCAGTGTAAACGACCATAAGGCGCTTTGAGGCAAGATGAAAGATATTGTGTTACCAGGTAGGACGACTGAAATGGAGCTCCTGGGCAGGATGATAAGGATTGTGATCCAGACAGTATGTCTCAGAACTTGCTTTCAGGTAGGATGATGCATTTGGAGCTCTTAATTATGACTGGCATTGCTATCTCAGGCAGAATGAGGTAGAATTGCTCCTAGGCAGGCTGGTGGAGACCGTGTTCCCTGGCAGGATGAAAGAGGCAGCCTTTCTAGGCATAACGATGGTTTCTTGCTCTCGGCCAGTATTAAGGAGAAGGCACTTTCAGGTAGGAATTGTAGACTGTGCTCCAGGGTGGGAATTAGGAGAACGTGCTACTAGGTACGATTAGAAAGAGGGAGCTCCAAGGCAAGATGATGGAGATCTGTTCCCAAAAGGATAAAGGAGACAATGATCCCATTCAGGACGACCAAGAATGCTCTCCAAGATAATAAATTGGAGGTATCCCTTCAGACAGAATTACAGAGATCGTGCTTGTTAGAAGGATTATGGGTTTGCATTCCCAGGCATCATGAAGGAGAGGACCCTTCGAGGCAGGAGGATGGATACAGGACTCCTAGGCAGGCAGGATGTCAGATATTGTGCTGCCAGACCAGAGTATCGACATGGTGCTCCATGGAAAGATGATGGAGACTGTATCCCAAGCCGGGATGATGGGGAACATGATACCAGCAAATATGACATAAAAGGCACTCCCAGGCAGGATGTCAGCGACTGACTTCCCAGGCAGGTTTAAGGAGATTGTGTTCCCAGATAGGATGAAGGTAAGGTACAACACTCAGAGGCAGTACAGCAGAGACAGCAATCCAGGGGAGCATGACGTGGATCATGATCAGAGGCTGGCTAAGGTAGATGGTGCTCCCAGGAAAATTGAAGGAAATCACACTGCAAAGTATAATGAAGGGCAAGGCGCTTTTAGGTACGATGAATGATTTTATGCTCTCAGGCAGGATAATAAGGATGAGCTCACAGAAAGAATGATGGAGAATGCACCGCCACACAGGATAAGAGATTTTGCACTCCTACACAGGATGACAAAATGGTGATTTCAGGCAGGATGAGGTAGTTCATATCCCCAGGCAATGGTGGATAACGTGATCTCAGGCAGGTTGAAGATACCATGCGTCCCACCATTATGATGTGCATGGCGCTTCCAACATGAAAGACAGAGATCATAGCTGCAGGCATGGTGACAGAGATGGCACCCCAAGGTAAAACAACAAAAATCGCATTCGAAAAAAAAAAAAGACTAGGGACAGGAAGCTCCCAATTAGGATGAAAGAAATCAGGCTACCAGCCTGTATGCCAGACTTCGTCCCCTATACAAGATGTCATAGGTTGTACTCCCAGGAAGTATGACAGAGATCACACCGGAAAGCAGAATGAAGGAGACTGTCCTCCCAGGAGGATCAGGGATACCTCACATTCATGCAGGATGAAGGATACCGTGCTCCCAGGATGATGACGTAGACAGTGCCAGCAAACATGACAACCACAATGGTGCTCCCAGGAAAAATGGTGGAAATGGCCTTCAAGGCCATTCAACATGAGTGATGGATACTGTGCTACCAGGCAGAATGAGAGAAACAGTGGCTGAGAGCAGAATGAGGGAGACCTTGCTTCCTCTCTGAATGATGGAGTTGGCACTCCCAGGCACGATGGCAGAAATTTAGGTCCCAGGAAAGATGTAGGGGACCACTATTCCAGGAAGGATTAGGGAGTTGCATGCCTAGGCAAAATGCTGGAGAAGATGCTTTCTGGAAGGATGTCCCAAGGTGTCCTTCCTAGGCAGGATGATGGAGATCGGGCTCCCAGGGAGATTGAAAGATAAATATTCGCATCAAGATTTGGTAGACGATGCTCCAGGGGAAGATGAAAGAGAATCTTCTTGCAGGTAGCAAGGCAGCAATAGGGAGATGGTGGCCCCATGTAAGATAAAGGATTTAAATTACGTTTTTCTCATTCAATTAGCAGATATGGATTTTCCACTGATTGTCAGATGCACAGATGGCTACCAACGTGTGACAGGTGAGTTGGGGTGATTCATTATTTCCAGCTGGTCTCATTTCAGTAGGAGTGTCTCTATTATTGCCTAATAACTAAGAATCAGAACACCCAAATCAAGCAAACATAAATAAAATAATAAGGCCAGTCACATCAGTGGTGTTACCCACGTTCATCATTTGTTTCAAGCTTGCATTGGTCTTCACTCC